>NC_092038.1:91570468-91894815 GCF_003086295.3 Arachis hypogaea | reverse complement strand
TCAACTTGTCCGTTTACCTAAGGGTGTTCTACTGATGTAAATTGGTGCTTAATCTTAAGGCAGGCCACCAAGCTTCTAATTTAGTCAGTGAAC
Source organism: Arachis hypogaea (assembly GCF_003086295.3). Classification (NCBI taxonomy): domain Eukaryota; kingdom Viridiplantae; phylum Streptophyta; class Magnoliopsida; order Fabales; family Fabaceae; genus Arachis; species Arachis hypogaea. Next base: position 91,894,722 of record NC_092038.1, on the reverse strand, counting down.
TGAGTTTCATTGTCCGTGGTGATGGAGTGTGGAACTCCAAACCGGGTGACAATGTTCTTACAAAGAAATTTTCGACTTCTTTGAGCTGTGATGGTTACTAAAAGTTCTACCTCTATCCACTTAACAAAGTAATCAATACCCACTATGAGGTACTTTACTTCTCCACTTAACAAAGTACTTTTGGATTAGGCTTCTATTGTTTCCCCTTGCCATGGTGCAGTTGGTTTATAAAGGGCATCAGCTCAGGCATTGGATTCCCGAGCTATATGTCGGATCTCTCTTTTCAAGAACTGTGCTAATTTTTCTTGTGATTTTTCCAGTTACTTCTTCATGTTAGGATCCTTAGCTTGATAAGTGTCGTTAACTTGGGAAGTTATCACTTAAGAGTCACTAAACACTATCAATCTTTCTTCCCCGACTTCTTTAGCTAGATTTAAGCCAACAAGCAAGGCTTCATATTCTGCTTGATTGTTGGAAGTAGGAAACTTGAACTTTAATGATAGTAAAATCTGAGTTCCTTCTTCATTTTCCAGAATAACTATTGCTCCACTTCCAGCTTTATTGGTTGATCTCTACGTACAAATTCTAAGTTGATGGATCACCCTGGGCTTTAGTGTATTATGCCACAAAGTCGGGTAAATTCTTAGATTTGATTGTTGTCCAAGAATTGTTGTCCAAGTTTCATACCTTAAGTTGAATTTTGACAGATCCACAGCCCATTGTAGCATCCTCCCTGCAATGTTCGTCTTCTGTAGAATATGCTTCATGGGTTGATTAGTTTGGACCTTTATAGTGTGAGCTTGAAAATAAGGTCGGAGCCTTTTGGAAGTGATGATATAGATGTGCACTTATCTAAGTTGGCCTCAATACCTCTTTGAGTGAGCATCAAGCTTAAGAACTTCCTGGCCTCCATTGTAAAGGTGCATTTAGAAGGATTCAATCTCATCCCATGCTTTCTTATTATGGAGAACACCTCAGACAAGTCAGTCAAAAGAGCAAGGTCATCTCTGGTCTTGACGAGCATATCATCCATATATACCTCTATTAGTTTTTCAAGGTGAGATGAAAACACCTTATTCATCAGCCATTGGTATGTGGTTCCAACATTCTTCAATCCAAAAGGAATTACTATATATAACAATAGTTAGTCTTTGGAGTAATGAAAGAATTTTTTTCTTGATCCGACTTGTACATCGAGATTTGGTTGTATCCCAAGTATGCATTCATAAAGGACAGATAACTATACCGTGAAGCTGAGTCAACAAAGGGGTCAATACTAGGATGAGAGTATGAATCTTTGGGGAAACCTTTGTTGAGGTCGATGTAATCCACACACATCCTCCATTTTTCATTTTACTTTTTTACAAGGACCACATTAGCTAGCCACAAAGGATACTTTACCTCTCTTATAAACCCAGCATCTAATAAGGCTTGCACCTGTTCTTCCAGGACCTGTGTTCTTTTAAGACCGAGCTTCCGTCTCTTTTGTTGAACAGGTCGAGATCTTGGATAAATGGCGAGCTTGTGAGACATGAGGTAGGGGTCTATACTAGGTATATCAAAGGCTTTCTAGGTGAAAAGGTCGTAATTCCTTTGTAAGAGATTAACGAGTTGTGCCTTTAGACTTTCTTCCAAGTTGGCCCTTATGCTTGTTGTCTTTTCTGCTTGATCTCCAATTTGCACCTTTTCTATCTTTCCTTCAGGTTTGGGACGTAACTCTTCCTGAACTCGGACACCACTGAGGTCAATAGTATTAACTTCTTTACCACTTGTACTGCCTCTTAAGTTGAGACTTTCATTGTAACACTTTCTTGTCAACTTCTGGTCTCCTTTTACAGTGGCATTTAATTGTGCAGTTGGGAACTTCATGCATAGGTGAGGCGTAAAAATGAGTGTAGCTAATCAATTCAAGGTTGTCCGACTCATCAAAGCATTGTAGGCTGATGCCACGTCTACCACAATGTAGTCGACGCTTAAGGTCCTTTATTTCATGCCTTTACCAAAAGTGGTATATAATGAGATAAAACTAAGAGGCCAGATCGGCGTATCTCCTAACCCAAAAAGGTTGTCTGGACAATCTTTTAGATCCTTTTCTTTTAACCCGAGTTTGTCAAAAGTGGGCTTAACGAGTATGTCGGCCGAACTTCCTTGGTCAAGTAAAGTTATATGGAGGTTTGCATTAGTAAGGATCATTGTGATTACCACAAGGTCGTGTGACCATGTACCACTCCTTGTGCATCCTCTTTGGTAAAAGAGATTGTGGCTAAATTGGGAGCTCCACTATCTTCTCCGACTTGATATTCCTCTTTAAGATGTCTTTTGCGTGAGGACTTAGTAACTCCTCCTCATGCAAATCCGCCATTTATTATGTGTATGTGCTTATCAGGGATTTGTGGTGGCCGATCTTGTCGACTTCCATCTTCATCTCCTCTTTTCTACTTTCCTGAGTCGTCCGTCCTTTTAGCGGGGTATTGATACATGCTCGGGAAGACAATTGGGGCATTCTAAGGCAAAAGGACAGAATAAAAATTTCATACTTTCAGAGAGCCCCATCACTAGAGCACCAGCAAAGAAGCTCAAGGAGAGCTTTGGGAACTTGACAGCACTTACGCATGAGGAGTTACATCAAGTTATAACCAATGGAGAAAGGATAAGGCCCATTGGGCTAAGTCAAGATAGCAAGAAGCCCAATAATACTTTTCAAATTCAATGGGAGGCATAATTTATTATTAATTTTTGAATTTTTAGGCCTTTATTTTAGTTTGTTTTGCTGTTAGAGTTTGTTGGAAGATTTTATTTACTTCAGATTTGCTTAGTAGTATGTTTAGGAATTTTAAATTTAAATCACATTTGATCTAATCCAATAAGATCAATTATAATTTAAATTAAGTTATCTTATCTTATCTTTTAGTTAGTTTGTTAGGGGCCTATTTAAATACCTTTGGTGAGGCAATTTAGAGAACTTTTAACGAATAAACTTTTTAGTTGCTTTATGCATGTTTTTATTGTGTGATTAAGAGAGGTGAGAGATTTGTTTTGCTTGTTGCATGAAGAAGATTGAAGGATCCAACACTAAGGTGAATCTGTGTAGTGGTTTCTTTCAATTTTTAGCCCTTTAATCTAGGTTGTCAAGGACAAGTTCTTTGAAGGTCTAGTAGAAAATCCCTTCCGGTGACCTAGGTTGCTAGGAACAGGTTTCTTAAAGGTCTAGTAGAAAAATCCTTATCTATCTTTTTATGTTTCCTTTGTGTCTTTTGGGGTTTGTCTCTTTATGCCAATAATCCTTTTTTTTTGTTTTATTCTTTTCATATCCCCCTTCCAACCCTTCCGTTAGGATTTTAATGGTTCGAATTTATTAAACTCTGAATAATTTCATATCAGGTATCTTTCTAATCGACCTTCTCTGCCCAACTTTTCTGTAACATTTTTCAGATCATAATAGTTATTAGTGGAATGCCCATATAGTTTGTGATACTCGTAATATTCTATCTGACTTTTGGACTTTTTGTGTTATGGGCAAGGAGGTAAAAGTTTCTCAATGTGACGGATCTTCCTATAAATATTGACAAGAGAAACTCGGAGTGGAGTGTAGTTGTGGTATCTTCAAGGCTTCTCTGAGCTATACTCTTTTTCTATGTCTCTTTCTCGTTATCCCGAGTTTGATAAGGAAGGTTTAGCTTTGGGACGGAATCTCTAAGTCAGGAGTTCTCCTCCATGTTGATATATTTCTCTGTCCGCTCTTGTACTTCATACAAGGAAGTTAGGTGTCGCTTGGATATGGATTGGAAAAATGACCCTTCTCTAAGGCTGTTAACCAACCCCATTATCATTGCCTCAGGAGGTAAGTTTTGTATTTTCAAACAAACTTTGTTGAATCTTTCCATATAATCACAGAGTTTTTCACCGACCTCTTATTTTATCCCTAAGAGACTTGGAGCATGTTTGACTTTATCCTTCTGAATTGAAAATCGGATAAGAAACTTCCTTGCTAGGTCGTCGAAGCAAGTCACCAACCTGGGTAGTAAGTTATCAAACCATTTCATCGCTCCTTTGGTCAGCGTTGTCGGAAAGGCCTTGCAACGAGTTGCATCGGACGAATCAACGAGGTACATCTGACTTTTGAAATTGCTAAGATGATGTCTGAGGATGGTAATTCCGTCATACAGATCCATGTCAGGACTTTTAAAATTCCTAGGAACCCGTGCTCGCATAATTTCTTCAATGAATGGGTCTTCCCCTCCAAGAGGACTTTCCTCTCTTTTGGGATGATTTTTCCGAATTCTAATGTCGGCCTCTAATCTCGAGATCTTTTTCTCCAGCTCTCTTCGTTGTCGCACCTCTTTTTGTAATTTCCTTTCAGCTTCTTGCTCAAGTTGTTGTAATTGACTGCAATGCCCGTGTACGAGTCCCTGTATCTCTGTGGGATGAAGAGATTATTCATCTTCGGGTGGGTATATCTTTGAATGAATCCACTATGGTGGCGGATTTCCTGATGTACCTTTCCCGTGGGGGTACTTGTTATTTCCTGTGGTGGCAGTAACGCAAGTGCTCAATCGTCATTGTCAGGCTTCGGTTCCAATTCAGATATCGTATGACCATCCTCGAATTAATTTTCCACCATTCTTATGTGTAGACTTCTAGGTCCCCAACAACAGCGCTAATGTTTCGAGGGTTACCTGAAATTGGGTTGCTTTTGGATCTAAACATGGGTCCAGACTCCTTTTGAGGCAGCGTCCGACATGTATTGGTGCCGAGGTGCCGCCATCTGAGTTCCTCATGAGGAAGTGGAGGTGGTATCTGCAAGAGATCTGATGCTTAAGTTAGCAAGGACTTTAAGCAGGTTTTTAGTAGATTGGATTCTGAATATACCTGAGGGTGTTTAGTATATTTATAGTAGAAATGATAACCACTTTTTAGATTAGTTCCACTTTTAATGGTGGATAATTTTTCTCTTTTCTTAGGACAGTTTATTAAGATCTCCCTACTAAATAAGTGAACAATATTTTAGGAGTTAGTTACTTATTCAAATAAGTAAGTTTGATATATTATCGTCTCGCCCGACCCCTATGAGATTGGATAGGAGTGGATAAGGCTACTTTTTTTGAGTAGGTCTTTATTCTTTTTAGACTTGGCTTTATTTTTTGGGCCAGAAAATGAACAACAACAACAACAACAACAACAACAACAACAACAACAACAACAACAACAACAACAACAACAACAACAACAACAACAATAATAATAATAATTAAATAGCACCCAAAGAAAAAAAAAGCAGCATAGTAGTAGCTAATGTGATTGATGAGTGATGAATATGATTTGGCTAAGAGCTCAACCAATTAAGAGGATTGAAGAGTTTATCAGCCATGGCATTCTCTTGCCTTGCTTTGAGGAAAGCAACTACGTGTCCGTTGAGTATTAAAAAGAGTTATGCCATATGTATATTAAAATCAGTCATCAAAATCAATCATTAGTATAAAATATATACTGAAATATAAATACACATTAAAAATAAATTAAATTATATATATGTTTATATACAAATATGCACGGTAAGTCGGGTACCGGACTGTTCGTAGGGGGCTCGAGACGGAGAGGTGGGTTCCGGCCTATCTTCTGGCGGATGATGTGAGCGGATAAGCAACCGAGCTACCGAGCACTTCAAGTAGAGGGGGTGTCACCTGCAAAGGCACTCCGACGCTCAAGTCAGCAAGTGTGCAGGCGAAAAAGGTGTAAAGCGTTTTGGGTGACATACCTCGGGAGAGAGATAAGACCCTCCCTTTATATATCTTGTCAGCAGGGCGGGCCCACAGAGGGAGGGCTCCTTCCAGGAAGGTTCCTTCTTCACAGCTGTCGTGCAGCTGGCACCGAAGGTGCGTGGCCGGGTCGCCATCCGGACGGGCCAAGTGCGTCGACCCGTTCCGAGCAGGTCGCGACAACTTCGGGTCGAGTGACCAATATGCCCAACTGGGTTGGGCCATAACAAAATATATTAATAGTTAATTTTAATGACTAATTTTAATATATAAATAATACTTTTGTAAAAAAAATTTTTGTATATATGATATAGCCTCTGTACGATAGTGCTGTCGTACTAATACTGTAAATAAGAAAAATTATTATGTTACGTGTACATAAAAATTAATTATTACAATCAAGTCATCATTAATATAAAATATATATTAAAATAAAAATATATATTAAAAATAAATTAAATTACGCATATATTTATATTCAATATTCAATTATATTAATAGTTAATTTTAATGATTGTTAACATTATTGTTTTTTTTTTTTTGGTCAAATAGATTGGACAACCCTCAATTCTAAGTATTACACCCATACATTACACACTCACATACTATCATCATTGTTAATTCGCAATTTCGCATCAAGCTACACAATGCAGATAAAGTCTAATTTATTGTTAGGTCTGGACCCATTATATATAATATATAGGTTGGTCCTTCGATGTAGACCACAAAAATAGTTCGGAAGTCTATAATAAGCAATTATATTATACACACATAAAAAATTAACTATCAAATCTACTATTAATATAAAACATATATTAAGATAAAAAATACATATTAAAAGTACATAAAAATATATTTTTCGGTTAATTTTTCTTTACGCTTCTAGCATTTAAATAGACAATACAAGAAACAATTCACGTTTCAATAATCACTGTCAATGATACTTTCAATTTCAGCAATTAACAGCAATGTGGATAAAAGGGAATCAACCTCACGAATATACCGCAAACTAATAACAATAATAATAATAATAATAATAATAATAATAATAATAATAATACACACCTAAGAAATCAAAAATTACACAAACATCTAAAATAAAAAACATAACAAACGAATAAATCTCTTCAAAGCACACCAGAAATCTTTTCTTGTTTTTTCCCACTAGGTCAGACAATAACTTTGCACACCAATCTACTCAAATTTTGGTTGGGTAAAACTAAAATACCTCTACACATAAAATAAGGAAACCAAACTCTCAATGTAATCTAAGCTCAAATATACATCTAATGGGGTTTTTTTTTCTAAGTCCAACCATACTAGTTGGAAATGAATTGCTTAGTGTAAACACGGTGCCGCCGCTCCCTTGCATAGATGACCCAGAAGATCAATGACAGCATCACGGCAGCTGATACCAAAACCAACCCGCTGTAAATCCACTGACTATATTTCCGCAGACCGGGACAATGTCTGTGGCTTATGTCCGTGAATGTTTGCCTGACAAACGTGCAGTCTTCTAAATCAACCAAGAACGGACCATAATGGTATAAAGCGAAGCTAATATTCACCGCGGCTGCCATTTGGCCGTAAATTGTAGGCGTCATTCGACCAGGCGTCTTACAAATTCCTGATGACGAAACCTCACAAATATAATTGTTCCACACCTGGTTTCAACCAAAATCCGAACATTACTACTCACCACAATACGAATTTTATCACAAATAATTGCAGTTTGGATAGAACAATCTGGTTGCCGGTTAGGTCAGAGAAACAAAATGAAAATATTAGCAGAACTTACACCAAAAAGAACACAAATTAAGGAACCTAACAAGAGATGTAGGTATAAAAAATATTAAGTAGCCCCTTACCTTGGCAGCATCATCCAACGATACCTCCCCATCTGCACACGGTCGAGTAGTGAGGTCATTGTTATATGGATCGCAGAGAATAGGCATGAGAGGGCCTGATTGATTGTAATACAAAGGTCCAGCAGAAGAGGGAAAATTTTTATTGGTTACGTTGGAAATGATTTTATCAACAAGTACAACAAGTTGGTGGGTCACATCCCTGGTTCGCAGCAAGGTTTCTTGAGCCGTTGCATTATCCACACATGGAAGAATTTCATCCAAGGCTGTATGTGCAGTAGGGTTCTGAACCCACTCATCCATTGCAACACATGTATCTGCGACCGCACTAGTAGACATAAGCAGCAAAGTTAGTCTTTTGTTACACATGCAACATAAGCAATGGTAGCGGCAACGAATTTCATCAAGTGATACAGAAACAAAAATTAAGATTGGTATCTTCATTTGTAGAAAATATAAGTGTTCAAAAAGCATCATTTGTTTTCCTCCTCTCCAGTTTCCTCTACAATGGTTGCTGATCCCATACAAAATTTAACAAGCATCCATCATACATCAGGTCCAAAAGAAAATGCCTTTTCATTGTTTTTTGAATTCTGGACACTAATAATTTAATTAGGGCCAAGGCACCAACAAAATGCTACTTTCTTTCTCATGTCAATTTTGAATAGATTTTGAATTCCCCCTAATTACAATAGACATGTTAATATTATTTTTCCATAACATGCAAATATTCTATGAAACAAATACAGAAAGGAACTTGAGATTTCGTAAGAAACAAAAGACTAGAATATAATAATGACAAAGAAATAGTTGACAGATCAAACAACACATCTAATATACTCCTTCATTTCCTATACTAACAAAATGCTATTAAGGATCTTTCTTCCTCAATTTCATTTATCACAATGATTAAAAATCACTCCATTAATATCATCTGCCATTAAGCATTTTGGATGATTGACTTCAAAATGTGGTATTTCAAATCATTATTTATTATATAGTAGCTTCAAACTATTAAATAAGACCTCTTCTAAAAAACTATTAAATAATACAATCTGAACAACTTGTTATCATATCCTAGTTGAGAAGAGAAACAATTAAAGCCAAAATTTCATGTCAACACCAACAAAGAGTCTTGTTATGTGTAATTTTGTTGTTGAATATCTACCGATGACTTTTACTTTGCAAAAGTTGTTCATAATCATGCAATGAGTTAATGTCACAATTGACAGACAAAACAAAATGTAAAGAAAATCCACTTTGCATTCTCAACAAGGCTGAAATTAATCTTTCCCTCTTTGCTACACGTTTTCTTAGTCCCCAGAATCAGAATGCTAAATATTGAACTAAATTGCAATTTGTCCCAATGTAATTAAGAAATTAACTCATAATGGACTAGACAAGGTCACATCAAAGATGGCATTCAGTGAAATAAACATAAATTCAATATAAATTACAGAAAAATAGTAACATACTTGTGAAGAAAAAGAAATACACCACAAAGTATAAATGTGCCAGCAACAAGAACCCATCCAGCAATTACCAAGCTGCAACAACAGAAACACATTATTTACTCAGTGAAAACTTATATGGGACAAATCCATAGAGTTGAAAAATGTATATTAAAAAAAATCAAGGAATGAGAAATAGAAAGTGACTAAGAATTAAACTTACGAATATACAAGACACTGCAACCCAAATATCGAAAACACTGCCAAAATATTTTGCCACCAAACATGAGCAAATCAAAAAAATACTATGGCAATAATAAAGCATAAAGCAAGAAAACCAAAGGAGCGAAAAAAGGACTAAGAAGAGAGACATACAGAATCCAACAAATGCAAGAAAGAGCATAACAGCAGCAAGAATAATAAGAGCCAATCTCCTACAAGGAAAAACAAATGGTAGTCAGCAAAGAAGGATATTTCACGAAAACAAAATTTATATCAAATCAATATCTCAACTAAAACTTACATTCCGTCGATGCCTTCTTGTATTTTCTCTGAATTATCTGAAGTCTTATTGGAAAGCTCGTTAGCAGCCGTTCTGATTTTTGTCTGAACATCATTGATGTTCTTCTGGACATCCGAAGGCAGAAAAACAGCATCGACTCCGATCTTCTTAGCTGCATCGAGATAATCTGACACGTTCCTGAGGTTTTCAGCAGTATAGTCAGCTTGATTCACAACGTATCCCAGTGTGTTCGAGGTGCTACTGTGAAACTTCCCCTGACCAATGTAGAGGATAAGACATCCAACTCTACCAAAATCAAGCACACACGGTTAGCAACTTAGACTTCCAACCAAAGCAAGAATTGCAAACATAATGAACGATTTATTTCAAAGAGAAATCAAGAGAAGATAGATAGATAGATACATTGCTGCAATAGTGAAGATAATGAGGAAGATCAACGACAGAGCATATGCTAAACGAGAATAGCCATAAGGCTCTCTAGGGCAACAGCAATAACACAAACAAATGAAGGACAACATGAGGCCGAAAAGCACAAACCACACAGCAGCAACAACAAAGAATGGAACCGCAGTGAAAACAACTGACTGCACCAAAAGCAAACAACAATTCCAAGTCAGACACAAAAGAAAAACAACAACAACAACAAAGCATTATCTCATTAGATGGAGTCCACCTCATGAGCTACATGAATCAAACATTAACATCCGATCATGATCATTTCTGTACTCAGTCCATTTGGTTGCAATTGAAACTTGTCTTAGAGACAGAAATACAACTACAGAGTAACAGAAACAGGGAGACAGAAGGATATTCTGGGAGACAAAAAGTATATAAACAATTAAACAAAAATAAATAAATAAAAAATAATAATAAAACATGATTAATATTTTGAAAATGTCCAGACAACAGTACAACTACTCCAACAACATAGAGTACAAATCTAAACCAATTAGACTTAAAAATAACAAAAAACAAAAGAAAAAAAAAGTAACCAAGGTACTAAAAGTGAAGAATTTGTTTTTATTTGTTTTGATGGAGGGATAGAAGGAAACTTAACAGCAATGTAGTGCTTATTGCTGATGTTCCAACCACCGGTGTAACGGTTGAAATGGTCGAGAGGGTCTTTCCTGTTTGTCCTTTCCTTCGCCAACACCAGCGATGTGTTCGCGGCTGCGTCCCCTTCCGCCATCGATCTCTTTTCTATCTTCCATGGCAGCACCTCCTTGTACTCTCTATCATCAACACCACCTGAAAACAAAAGAAAAGTAATAAATAAAATAATATTTGAGAATGTAGAAAGGAAAGTAGAGTAAAAAAACAAGGGAAAAAAGGATATAACCTGGAATAATAAAAGAAGTTTTTGCAGAAAAGGAGAAAGAGAGAAGAGAGAGAGAAAGAAGGAGAAGGAGAAGGAGAAGAAAGGGAGAAGGGCGTGCTGTGAAGCATGTCATAATGAGGATTGTGTGAGTGCTGGTTTTGTTAAGGTTTTGGGTTTTGGGCAGATTTTGCTTTTTTTTTCCTGTGGTTTCACAGATAGCCTCCTGGTTTGAAGCGAGAGGCAGAGAAAGAGATTTGGTGGGAGAGAGACAGAGAAGGAAGAAGAAAAGGAGTGGAACTATTTATTTGTTGCTTAAATTTTGGGTGAGATTTTTTTCGACATCCCACGTCTTCACAAATTTTACACTCTTTGGAAAGAGACACTACAAATTTTTTCAAGCATATTTGTAACCCCAACTTAAATAGCCTTGGTTATTAAAAGTTAAATATCAACAAATGTTTGCCCTGTGACCAAAATGCCATTGCATTTTAAATATCTTTTTTTTTCTTCACCCGATACTTCCACAAATTTCCATTTCCGATTTCGTCACCACCGTCTACTATCTAGTATCTACTGTTAGAAATCTTAGAATACAGAGACTCACTTCAGAACTTCACTAATATAGAGAAAAAATAAAACAATAAATATTTTACATATTTGAAATTTTGAATAAATGGCAAAGTAATGGTTGTTTTGTTTCTGATTTTTTTCATCTTCATATTATGCACGGGAATAAAGATGTTTCTTTTTGGTCATATAATAAAATGGAATGCGAATACAGTGTTCCATGCCTCCATGGACCATGGTGGTAGATTCTCCACCTGATTTTTTTTAATAAATACTTAAAAAGTTAAAAGTAAACAAATAAAGTTTTCCTTTAAATAAATAAAATAATGTTATTTTCTCGGATTTGTTAGATAATATAATATACAGTATTCTAAGTCAAGGCGGAGCATCATACAACAAAACAGACATCCCAATCTTTAAGTCTTATTATAAATGGTGTATAAATTTTAGTTTAATCTCTTTAAAAATTTTATTTTAATTTTTTTATTAGGTTAATTTTTAACTTCTTAAAATTCAACTTAATTCCGTCTCTTATTCTAGTGGTCTTTTTAAGAGTTAATTAAGACACTTGTTTAAATTATCAAAGTAGAAATTTTATAAAAATTCAAATATTTTATATTAGAGGATAAACTATAATTTACAATTTTTAAAAATTACTCTTAACATTTTATTTGATTCACTTTTATTTTTAATGTTTAAAATAAGTTTCAATATCACTTTTTTAGATAATTTTGTTGATAGTCAACAATTAATTATTTTTTTATTTAACCTTTTTAATTTTATCCTAAATTCTCCTTCTCTTAATCATTATCTTTTTCTTTTATTCTTTTCTTTTTTCAGTCACCTTTTTTAAAAGACTCGAAATACATATATTTTGTATCTACTTATAGGTCACCATGTCTTTCAAAAATTTGTATCTTAGCCACAAGATATGTACCACTGTGTTTATAGATGAGAAGTGTTTACAAGCACATGACACTAAGGCTATGTTTGGTTTTGAAAATAAGACAAGACAAAACACTAAGAATAAGACACAAAAGACAAAAATAAAAAAATTAATATTTTTTGTATTTTGTTTAGTGATAAACTAGAATAAATTATAAAAGTCCAATTAATTCTCATTTTTATCCATACAAAAAATTTGGAAAAAAATATAATGATAAAAAATATAATAATGAAGAATTAATAAGAATTTGAAAGAAAAAATAAAAAATAAGTTGTGTCTTTTATTAGTATATCTGTGTCCTTCCATAGTATTTTTGGATAAAATATACTAATTCAGTGTCTCTAGACACAATGTCTCTATTCATGTCTATTCAGGACTAATCTGAAATGATGGGATTTGTGACCTTAAGAGGTTAATGAGCTACACGGCTTCTGAGTCTTTTTAGTGAATAGTCAGGGGTGAACTTACAAAGACACTCCGACGCTCAAATCAGAATGGATCTTAGATGCTGAATTATTAGGGTTTGTATGTGTGTTACTTGGAGGGACTTCGAGGCTCCCCTTATATGGATACTTTCCCAATATTATAGATCTTCTAAATGGGAAAAGATACGATTCGCATCCGAATATGATGGACAGAGTGAGTTGAGGCGATCGGAAAGTCCCAGATACTTGGGCTGAAAGGGGGTCGAATTGGACTTAAGGGCTGGATCTTCATTAGACCACTAAGGCTAGAACCCGAGTCTGCAACAGCGCCCCCAAACGTGGCATGTATGGCCTGGGAAGGGATGTCACGTTTTCATGGACCTGGGTTGGAATTGCTTCATGGGAGGTCGGTTAGCATCGAACAGTTTCTGGAGGATTTCTTATCTTGGAGATCGTGTGCGCGGTTCTCTAGGCATTGCATCAGTTGATGTGAATGGGTTCATTAATTGCTACCGCATGTGATTTTACCTTATTATCTTTCTGGCCTTTTGTATCTAGGCTTTTTGAAGTATTTTCATTTAAAAACTGCTTCAGTTACATTTGCAGCTTCATTTCCCAACTTTTTCTCCACCATTTCTATGTGTTACCTCTAATTGCTTCTATTTTCTGTCGTGGGAATTTCCTCGATCGTTTCTGGAACTGCATCTGCTTGGTGGTGCTTGTTTGAGTTTCGTCGTTGTTCACTTGCTCATGATAGTCAGATACTGCAACTCAAGTAAGCTTTTCTCCATTGTCATTTTTTCTTGTCTCTTTTTCGTTTACTGTTTTGGGCAATGTGATTAATGGTGTAGCTCTGCCGTGAAGGTGGTTTTAGGGGTCTTTAGAAGGGGTGTCACAACCTCTTGCTTAGGGCTTAGGCTAGTTTGTTCCTTGAATTTTTTCTAGTTTCTGGGCCTTTATCTATAGATCATAGGCTTATTGGTGGTGTCCTCAATTTGTAGGTATGGTGCGAAAGAGAGTCGAACCTTAACAGGGCTCGTTTTTTTTTGTGGGGGTTCTGTCGGTATTTTTGGGGCAATATCGATATGGTGGGAATCCCTTCGCACTTTAGTGAGGAGGATTTACAAGAGCTTCACGATGCCGACTTGATTTGCGGTATCCGGTAGGGTAGGGGTGCTGTGGAGGAAAATTACGAGCTCTTTCTCTTCGACCCCCAAGAGTGGGTGTGTTATGTAAACATGGAGGCTCCCTTAGTTTCCGACTGGATGTGAGTCATGGTCTTGGTTGGCTATTTCGGCCAGAAAATCCGCCATGGCTTAAGCCTTGATGGATTGCCTTGGATGATATGCAATATCCAATTGCGATAACTCCACGGACCAAGTCATCATTCTACCCACCATGTCGGGATTTTGGAGCACTTGCCTGATGGGTTGATCTATTCGAACCACGATCTGATGGCTTTGAAAATATTGTCTTAGCCGTCTTGAAGAGATGAGCAAGAAAAAAATCAACTTTTCTAGCAACGAATATCGTAACTTCGCATTTTACTAATGAAGTATATCGGGACTGTTGTGTATCCCCGACCTTTGGTTTTGCTAGCACTAGAGGTTCCGATAAAAGATTTTTGAAGTGGAAGAAAGATTCCTTGCATTCTTCTGTTCATTAGAAAGTGATGCCTTTCTTCATTAAGTTAAAGAAGGGTAAATCTTTTGGGCTAAGGCTCCTAGGAATCGGAAAAGGGCTGTAAGCCACCCTGTTAACCTCTAGACATCTTTAACAGATCTTGGGCTAGTCATCCGAATAATCGCATCACATTTTTCCAAGTTGGCCACGACTCGCCGCTATGTTATCATGAAACCAAGGAACTTTTCGGCCTCCATTGCGAAAGTGCACTTCGCTGGATTTAAGCGGATTCTGTGCTTGTGAAGGGATTGGAACACCAGTTACAGATCTTCTAATAGAGATTCCGCTCTTATAGTTTTGACAAGCATGTCGTCAACATACACTTCTCTTGCTCTAACGATCTGGTCTTGGAAAATCTTCGTCATGAGCTACTGATATGTGGCGCCAGCGTTCTTTAGGTCGAATGGCATAATTGTGTAGCAGTAATACCGTCTAGCATGATAAATGTCGTCTTTTATTTTTCATGTCAGTTTATCAATATGTGATTATAACCAGAGTAAGTATCCATAAAGCTCAGATATTTGTATCCGGAAGCCAAGTCAACCAGGTTATCAATGCTGGGTAGTAAGAAAAAGTCAGGGCAAGCTTTGTTGAGGTCCGAGTAATCTGTGCACATTCTCCACTTTTTGCTAGTTTTTTTACAAGCACTAAGTTTGAAAGCTAAGTCACGTAGGTAAGTTCCTGGATGAATCCACCCTAGAAAAGGCTATCAGTCTGCTTTCTAACCTCTACTGCCCTATTCAACAACATCTTTTGTCGCTTTTGTACCACGAGATTTGCTTTTAACTTTACGGCAAGCCTGTGAGACGTGAACCCTGGATCTATCCCTGGCTTGGCAGCAGGAGTCCAGGCAAACAAATTTCCATTTTGTTTTAAGACAGCTATCAAGGAGGTTGAGCTCGTAAGGTAAGTTTCGGTAAGGAAAGTGTATTTTTCCTCCGCATCGGCTATCTGTTCTTTCTCTAGGTCCCCTTCTGATTCTGGTCAAGGGCGCTCTTCTAGCCTTGTGTACAAATCGACGATGAATATATCTACGGCGTCACGAGATTTCTTGCGAAGGGATAAGCTGGCGTTGTTACAGGCTATTGCTCATTCCGTATCACCGTGGATAGTTCCAATAGTCCTATCATCTACCCAAGACTTCATAGTCAAGAACTTAGTAAACACCACTACATAGAAGTCATTTATGATTTTTCTTCCTAAAATGACATTATAAACCATGAAGTCTTTACGTACAACGAAATTAGCCATGACCATTCTCTTCTTGTATCCTTGAGTTCTAGGTCATCAAAAGTATTTTGGAATAATCTATTGGAGTCGGCACCCATGTCAACCAAAATCCTTTATATAATAATACCTATTCCTACCCTAGGCGTAATGACCATGGGTGGATCATTGGCCATGTCTCCGAGTAGGTAGTCTTGTGGGCCAAAAGTGAAGTTCGGGAATGTGGGTGGCTTTTGATGTTCCGAGGTGGTTGCCGTAAGGATTTCGATCTCTTTCCTTTGGGAGGACTTAGATCTTTCACCTGGTCGTCTGACCACAACGTTGACCACAATGGTGGGATCCATGTTCATTTTGTCCCTTGGGGTTGTTCTGACAATTCTGGGGTTGCGCCCCTTGATGATCCATATTTGACGATATATTTTAGCTTGAATTGGATGGATTTCATCACATAAACTCACACTTATTCACCAAAATAGCATACTTTTATGTTTGATCCCTAAAGTGAGCCTAAATGTGAAAACATGCATTTTTGTACTTAAATTGAGCAATTCAATCTCACTTTTATTCCATTCGATGCTGTGATATGTTTGTTGAGTGATTTCAGGTACTAGAGGCAAGAATGGTTTGGTAGAAGTGGAAGAGAACATGCAAAAAAGGAGAAAATATGAAGAAAACAAAGGAGAAAAGCATTTTAGCCTGTGCCCACGCAAAAGGGTCAAAATCAGGACCTGTGCATCCACACACCTTCTGTGCCCACGCACAGGCTGTGCCCATGCTCAGGGCAGAATGAAAATCAAGACCTGTACCCACGCACAGGAGGAAAATCAGCATCTGTGCCCATGCACAGACCTGTGCGTCCGCACAGGTACCAGCGCCTGCCTCCATTAAAATTTCACGTGGAATCGCGTTTTGGGGACTTTTTGGGCCATTTTTGAAGGCTTTGAAGCATATTTAAAGGGGGGAAGCAACACCATATGATAACATACATTACCATACTTCACAGAATAGTTTTTAGGAGTAGTTTTAGAGTAGTTTAGTTTTAGGTTTTCTCTCTTAAGGTTTTTAATTAGGGTTTCAATGTAGCATTTTATACTTCAATTTTGTTCTTGGATTTTGCTATCTCATTGTAAGTATTTCTTTAATTCCTCTTTTATTGCACTACTTGTTCTACACTTTCTTCTACTTTAATTTCCTTTTATCAATACATACATAGTCTTCCAATTTCGGATTCCTAGTTGTTTAATTTGATGTTTGATGGCTTTTATATGTTTGTTTGAGTTGCTTTTATTGATTTTGAACATTTATGGTTCATAGCTTTTACCATTTTCCCAATTTTGCCATGTTTTATATTTATGCCCTCCATGTGTTTGATGAAATGTCAATTTTGATTATAGGGTAATTTTCACCTCTTGGCTTGGGAAAAATGAGCTTATGGATTACTAGAGCCATAATGTCCAACATTTAGTGATAATTCTTGGGTTGTTACTTATTATTGTTTCCACTAACGCTAGCTTTTTAGTAAGGTAATTAGTAAGTTAGCTAGGATTTGTGGATTAATAATAATTATGCTCACTTGACTTATCCTTCGATGTTAAGGGTTGACTTAGTGAGATTAATCCATCATAATTATCATAGTTTTGGTTATGGCAAGGAAAGGATTCCATAACTCATCCCAAGTCAAGGTTTCATTTATGTTTTAAATCACATTTTCATCACTTTATAGTCTTACTTGTTTATATTGCATACATAGTTCTTTTATTCCTTTATTAGGTTATTAATTGCAATTTTGTCTAGTTCTTTAATTCCTTTATTTGTTTGCTTCCTTATCATTGAAAAAACCATTGCTTTCTACAACCAAAATTGTATGCACTCGTTGTCACTAGTTCCTAGGGAGAACGACCCGAGGTTTGATTACTCTCGGTTATTTAGAAATTTTAAACTTTGATTGAGCATTACTTGTTGGTTGAAAGCTATACTTGCAACGAGGTTAAGTCTCCTTTACCGAGAAGGAATTCTTAACCGATGGTTTTACTCACATCATGTTTTTGGCGCCGTTGCCAGGGAACTAGCGTCATGAGTGCTATATTTTGGTTGTTGTAAATATGGAATAGTGTGAATACATACTTTTTGGTTGTTTGTTTGATTTTGTTGATAATTAGCATTTTATTTCTTTTGTCACTTGATGTCTTTAATTTTTATTTTCCATTTTCTCTATCAGTTATCACCCTCTTGGTTTGGATTTTGGTTGTGATCATTTTGTAGCATTTGATAACTTCAATTGTGGATTGCATCATGGGTTTGGAGCATCAATTTTGGGAGGAGCGACCTCCTCCATATTACAATGAACCATACCCTCCCCAATATGCATACCCAAACCAAGGATATGGTGGATTTCACTATGACTATACACCTCCACCACCATATGCCTATGACCCCTACCCTCAACATAACCACCATATTTTCAATCACCACACCACTACCACCATACACCTTCTTACACACCACCTCAAGATACTCATCAACATGAACTACCTCACACATATCCAACCTTCTTCCCGACCAATGAACCTTCTCTCTTACCTAATTGTGAAGCTTTCCCACCCTTGACCCAAGACCATCAAGACCTTCAAGCCTTTCTCCAAGAACAAGAAAGATTCCGAAGGACACAAAGGGAGTTCATGGCTACCATAGGTAAAGCAGTAAACCGCTTAATCCTCCTACGCTCATCCGATCAAAGCATTCCTCTTGAGGAATGTGAGGGATCAACTAAGGCTTGTAGTGAAGAGGAGAGCATGGAGCCACAAGAGAAAAAAGAAGGGTTAGAGCTTGAAGTGCAACTAGAAGAAGAAAGGGAAGTATGTGAACCGGAGGAGAGAAAGGAGGAGTTGAGGGAGATTGATCAAGAGGAGGATTCCATCATTAATGATTTTTTGTCCTCCTTGATCAATCCCCTTAATGATCCTCATGAGATTTCTCCCATTGATTCTGAGAGAAACATGGAGGTAGACTTCTCACAACCTCCTTATTATGATTTGAGTGATGGGGAAGAGGAAGTTGGTGAGGAAGCAATTCCGGTCCAAGAACATATTGAGTGGGTGGCAATTTCACCTATGAGCTTCATTGGCCCCCATCAATATGCTATCTTGGAGATGGACTACCAACTCAAGGTCCTTCTTGGGTTTGTACATGGTGGAGAAAGGAGTGTGGGTTGCAAAAGGAGTCCAAGGTTCTTCAAGAAAATCAATTCAAGAATTGGAGTTCAAGTGGTGTGTAGAGCACAATTGGGTGATTTTTGGGCAATGTTGGGTTACTACAAGGGTCGATTGAGGACTTGTTCATCCGGCTTGGAGCATAGAAATCCACAAGAAGGAGAGCGGATACCTCGAAAATGGGATCCCGGAGGAGCATTAAAGTGCAAGCTTGGCTGGAGATTTAAGGAAGAGTGGAAATACAAGCCACCCTAGCAAGAATCTCCTCAAAAAAGTCCAACTTAGGACTATAAACCAAAATGCTAGGTGGGAGACACCCTACCATGGTAACATCTTTCTTACCATTTCTCTTTATTTATAGTCCTAGTTTATTGCATGTTTGCTTGTCTTTGTTAGCCTAGGATTGGTTTAGTTTTGAGTTTAGTAGGTTAATTTGCATATGGATCATGATTTTGTGATGTTTCGAATGTTTTGGGGTTGAAATGTTGGTTGAGCTAAGGCATAACACCTTAGAAAAGAAGGAAAATTTTTTTGCAAAACAGGGCATCTGTGCGTACACACGCTGCTGTGCGTGAAGTTTCGTGACCTGTGCGAGCGCACATAACTGTGCGCCCGCACACTCTTTGTATTGCCCTCTGTTCATAGCGCCAGCACGGTCTGTGCGTGGGCGCTCCCTTGTTTATTTTGGTCTGTGCGTGCGCACCACCATGTGCGTACGCAGGCATAGTCCTTATCGCGCCCTCTGTGCGTCCGCATAGGCTTGTGCGTCCGCACGCCAACTTGCAACCACTCTGGTGGGAGCGTTGGCACAGCCTGTGCGGATGAACCCCTACCCTTTTCGCCCATGTTCGTGCGCATGGAACTTTGTGCAGACGCACACATGATCTTTCAAAAAAAAGAGAGTATCTTGTGCGTGCGCACACACTAGTGCGTACGTACAACCCTTACACCCCCTTTTGTCCAGAGCATTCGCACGATTTGTGCGAGCGCACACACCCCCTGTTTTACCTTTTTGTGCGTACGCACACATGCCTGTGCGCATGCACAAGTGCTATTTTGGGCATTTTTTTTATTTTTCTCCCATTTGAGCCCTAACACACTTCCACCCTTTCATCCCTCTCTTCTCCCCCTTTCACATTATTTTACGCTTGTTCATGTCCGTTTTGTTTGTGCTTCATTTTTTATTTTAGTAATTATATTAGTTTTAGTTTAGTTGCTTGTTGATTGAATAAGTTGCAAGTGTTTGTTTGATATTGATTGGGTTGCTTGTTGAATGAATTTCATCAATGCACTTATACTTTGCCTTAATTTACTAGTATCTAGTGGGTTTGATCACTCATGTTTTAATTGTACCACTAGGATAAATCATCTAAGTGCATTGAATTAGTGAATTGAATTGAAATTACTTGTTCATCATGATTTTCATATCAAATTCATCACATAACCGATACTTGTTCCTTGTTAATGCTTTGCATTTGTTTGAGTGACTCAACTTGATCCTTATCAAGTGTGCCACTTTTTGTAACAAGTATCTTACCATGTGACCCTTTCTTTATGTTTCATGATGAATAAGGAGTTTTTGGTTCATTATTAAATTGGTTATTGTTTCTATCAATTTTGCACCTTCACATGCACAACTTCAATATCCAATAATTCCTAAACTCAATTCACTCTTGTGGTAGTTGCCTAAGTATGCTTGTCCGTAATTGATGTTCATCTATTGCTTGCAACTTAGGCCATTTAATTGAGAAATTCGTGTTTACCTTTTTGATCGTGTGGATGCCATTTTAACCGGCCGTTGTGTGTGTTCCAATCGCGCACATTATTGGAATACACACATGCCTCATTTTCCTCATACCACACCACCATGAAACTTCCTCAATTAGATGCTTATTAGCCTTTTCCCCCCTTTATCCTTTCGTGCTACTTGCCCTATGATTCCTAATTATACCTTATTCACTCTTTTTGAGGATGAGACATAACGGCAAGGAGCCGGAAGAGGAGGAGGACACCAAGGATGGAGATGCTAAGCCCGCATTGGACTTGGAGATTTTGCCACAACCCGAGCCCCCGCATCCACCAGCAGAAGGTGGAGGACCGTAGAACCATTCTTCCCAGATTGTGTTCGTGCACGGAGGACCGTGCAAAGCTTAAGTGTGGGAAAGGATTCGCCATTTTGGGGAGTAAACTTTCTTTTCCCAAACACTTTGCACTTTCATTTTTGTTTTTTTATTATGTTTCTTGTAGATATTTTGAGTATTTTTAATTGTTGCATTGCACTCTCTTCTAGTATATATATATATATATATATATATATATATATATATATATATATATATATATATATATATATATATATATATATATAATTTAGCTCATCCATAGTTATTACATTATGCATTGTTGCATGTTATATATTTTATAGATAGAAGTTGTGATTGGATATTGTGAATAGCATATGCCTAGTTCATTTTGATCCTAATTGTTCATGTTACTTTTTGCTTGTTGAAAATTAGGAATAGAACTAGGAAATTTTGAAAAATTGCATCCATCACAACATACATACATACATATATAGAAAATAACTTTGGTGAAAAACAACAAAAATTTTCAAGAATTTTGTTTCAAGGGCATTCTATTGAATTGATTTGGAAAATTATTTTTAAAACTTGCTTGAATGAATTTTATGGAACATAGAAGAGAGAAAGAACAAAACAACCTTGTGAGTTGTTGAGCCTTAATGAGTGGTTATAATTTTTAACCACAATTTTTGTTCATTGTGTGATATATCTCTTTTATGATTGTAATATTGGTTTTGCTCGATTCTTTATTTCCAATATTTGATGTTTTGAATGCATTTAGCATGATTAAGGCCGTTTTTGAATTAAACTCACTCACCCATATGGACCTACCCTTGCATCTACCTTTGTTAACCCTTTTAAGCCTCTTAATCCCCTTTGTTCTAATTGTTAGCACATCACAACCCTAAGTGGAAAATCATAAATTACCTTGAATTGAATCTTTGATTAGCTTAGGTTGAAGAGTGTGTTTCATTTAAGTGTAGGGAAAATTTTTGGGAAGCATTGGTAGAGAAAAATTTTATTTTGGGTACTTATTGAAGAATGTGGAAAATGGGTACACATTCCTGTATCAATTTGCTTTAACCATATGCATTGGTCATAGAAAAGAAAAAAAAGAAAAAAATGAAATGAGAAAAAAATAATAAGAGGGGACAAAGGTTGCCCCAAAGAAAAAAAATGAACAAGAAATGCATATGTGAACTTGGATGAAAAAGATGCATGAATGTGTATAAAAAGTGTGATTATGGGAAGTTAGGTTGCATATTTTGTTATTTGGTTGAGTTGGACACTTGAGCTAATCAAAGATCCAATTCCTTAGTCCACTTAGCCATATTTATCCTACCTTAACCCTAACCCCATTACAACCCTCTAAAGACCTCATGATACTTGCACTCACACATTACATATCTATTGATTGTTAGATGAAAAGCAAATCCTTGAAAGCATGATTAGGAGGAGACTTGAGTGAATTGACCCTAAACACCGAGTGTTTAGAGTGTATACACACCTAGTGAGGGTTCAATTACTCAATTCTATGTTTCCACCTCACTTATCATGTATTCTTACAAGTTGCTTCATTTTGAAACTTGAATCAATTCTTTAGATTTTGATTGCATTGAGTTAATTCTTTGCTTAGCCCTATATGTCCATATACTTGCTTGGAAATTTGATTGTTTGTTTTCACCAAATCAATAGGAACTATAGATAAATATATAGGTATAGATATTATATAGTATACTCGCATGCATATAGATAGTTGCATTCAATAAGTTGTTTCCCTTTGATCATTCTCCTTGTTTGGTTTAGCATGAGGACATGCTATTGTTTAAGTGTGGGGAATTGATGAGTCCATATTTGACGATATATTTTAGCTTGAATTGGATGGATTTCATTACATAAACTCACACTTATTCACCAAAATAGCATACTTTTGTGTTTGATCCCTAAAGTGAGCCTAAATGTGAAAACATGCATTTTTGTGCTTAAATTGAGAAATTTAATCTCACTTTTATTCTATTCGATACTGTGATATGTTTGTTGAGTGATTTCAGGTCCTAGAGACAAGAATGGTTTGGTAAAAGTGGAAGAAAGCATGCAAAAAGGGAGAAAATATGAAGAAAACAAAGGAGAAAAGCATTTTAGCCTGTGCCCACGCACAGGGGTCAAAATCAGGACCTGTGCATCTGCACACCTTCTGTGCCCACGTACAGGGTTTAAAATCAGGACCTATGCTCATGCTCAGGGCAGAATGAAAATCAGGACCTGTGCGTCCGCATAGGACCTGTGCCCACGCACAAGAGGAAAATCAGCATCTGTGCCCATGCACTGACCTATGCGTCTGCACAGGTACCAGCGCGTGCCTCCATTAAAATTGTACATGGACTCGCATTTTGGGGGCTTTTTGGCCCATTTTTGAAGGCTTTGAAGCATATTTAAAGGGAGAAGCAACACCATATCATAACATACATTACCATACTTCACAGAATAATTTTTAGGAGTAGTTTTAAAGTAGTTTAGTTTTAGGTTTTCTCTCTTAGGGTTTTAAATTAGGGTTTCAATGTAGTATTTTATACTTTAATTTTGTTCTTGGATTTTGCTATCTTATTGTAAGTATTTCTTTAATTCCTCTTTCATTGCACTACTTGTTCTACACTTTCTTCTACTTTAATTTCCTTTTATCAATACATACATAGTCTTGCAATTTCAGAATCCTAGTTGTTTAATTTGATGTTTGATGGCTTTTATATGTTTGTTTAAGTTGCTTTAATTAATTTTGGTCATTTATGGTTTATAACTTTTACCATTTTCCCAATTTTGCCATGTTTTATGTTTATGCCCTCTATGTGTTTGATGAAATGCCAATTTTGATTATGGGGTAATTTTCACCCCTTGGCTTGGGAAAAATGAGCTTATGAATTACTAGAGCCATAATGTCCAATATTTATTGATAATTCTTGGGTTGTTACCTGTTATTGTTTCCACTGACGCTAGCTTTTTGATGACTTGCATCATCTACCCTTTTTTCTTGCATAAAAAGGACCACAAAAGAGCATAATCTCATTTGATCATTGCATTGATGGATAGTATAGTACATTGCTTTGAAATGAGGTTGTGTTGAATTTTAGGTGAAAAAGACATCAAAAATGGGAAGAAAACAACAAAACAAGCTGGGCGTGTGAAACGGGCGTGCCACTTGGAGCAAACGCCACAAAAATACACTAGCATGGCACGCCAATACTAAAGACCAGAGGAAATTCTCAAGCCTTTACATGGGCGTGGCACGCCAATACAATTTTCCAGAGAGCAACATTAAAGGCCATCAAAGTGGTGTGGCACGCCAGGTTGCGCGTGGCACGCCTAACCCATCACTCACTATAGGGCGTGCCACTTGGTGTCGAAGGCGTGGCACACCAGCTTCAAAAGCCACTTGGGCGTGTCACTTGAGGAGTCAGGCGTGGCACGCCAAGCTTTAGGAACCAACAAATGAATGGGCGTGCCACTTGGTGTCGAAGGCGTGGCACGCCAGCACAAGAATTTCACTACAGCGTGCCACTTGGTGTCGAAGGTGTGGCACGTCAGCACAAGAATTTCACTACAGCGTGCCACTTGAATGCTGGGCGTGGCATGCTAGCTGTTAGAACCAAGGCAAAGTGATGAGTGGCACGCCTGCCTCACGGCATGGCATGCTGGCTATATTTTCCAGAGAAGAAGTCAGAAGGTCAACTATGAGGGCGTGCCACTTGGTATCGAAGGCGTGGCACGCCAACCACTATTCTTCACTCAGGCGTGCCACTTGAGTCTCAGGCGTGGCACGCCATCATCACCAAATAACCAAGAAGTGGCTTGGCGTGCCACTTGAATGTTGGGCGTGGCACGCCAGCGAAGAAGCCAAGCACATAAATGGGAGTGGCACGCCAAATCCTGGGCGTGCCACGCTAGTTTAATTTTCCAGAAGCAAGAAGAAGAAGGAGAGGACCTAGGCGTGCTACTTGGGCTCGAAGGCGTGGCACGCCAGGAAGCCTAATGAAGGAGGGCATGCCAAGCCAGAATGAGAGGAGAGCGTGGCACGCTAATGAGCGGATAATTTATACGCTTTTTGGCATTGTTTTTAGATAGTTTTTAGTAGGATCTAGCTACTTTTAGGGATGTTTTCAATAGTTTTTATGCTAAATTCACATTTCTAGAATTTACTATGAGTTTCTGTGTTTTTTTGTGATTTTAGGTATTTTCCGGCCGAAATTGAGGGACCTGAGCAAAACTCTGATAGAAGGCTGACAAAGGACTGCTGATGCTGTTAGATTCTGACCTCCCTGCACTCGAAATGAAATTTCTAGAGCTACAAAACTCAAAATGGCGCACTCTTAACGGCGTTGGTAAGTAGATATCCAGAGCTTTCCAGAAATATATAATAGTCCATACTTTATTCGAGATTAGATGACGTAAACTGGTGTTCAACGCCAGTTCCATGCTGCATTCTGGAGTCAAACGCCAGAAACACGTCACGAACCAGAGTTGAACGCCAAAAACACGTTACAACTTGGTGTTCAACTCCAAAAGAAGCCTTTGCACGTGTAAACCTCAAGCTCAGCCCAAGCACACCCCAAGTGGGCCCCGGAAGTGGATTTCTGCATCAATTACTTATTTCTGTAAACCCTAGTAGCTAGTCTAGTATAGATAGGACATTTTACTATTGTATTAGACATCTTTAGACTCAGTTTTATTCGATTGATCATCTTAGGAGACTATTGATCACGTTTGGAAGGCTGGCCATTTGGCCATGCCTAGACCATCACTTATGTATTTTCAACGGTGGAGTTTCTACACATCTTTAGTCTCACCTATGAACGCGTGATTGACAACCACTTCCGTTCTACCTTAGACCGAGCGCATATCTCTTGGATTCCTTAATTAGAATCATCGTGGTAGAAGCTAGAATTGATGGCGGCATTCATGAGAATCTGGAAAGTTTAAACCTTGTCTGTGGTATTCCGAGTAGGATTCACGGATTGAATGACTGTGACGAGCTTCAAACTCGCGATTGTTGGGCGTGATGACAAACGCAAAAGAATCAATGGATTCTTTTCCGACATGATCGAGAACTGACAGATGATTAGCCGAGCTGTGACAAGAGCATTTGGACCTTTTTCACTGAGAGAATGGGATGTAGCCATTGACAACGGTGATGCCCTACATACAGCTTGCCAGGGAAAGGAGTAAGAAGGATTGGATGAAAGCAGTAGGAAAGCAGAGATTCAAAAGGAACACAGCATCTCCATACACTTATCTGAAATTCCTACCAATGATTTACATAAGTATTTCTATCTTTATTTTCTATTTATTTATTATTATTAATCGAAAACTCCATAACCATTTATTATCCGCCTAACTGAGATTTACAAGATGACCATAGCTTGCTTCATACCAACAATCTCCGTGGGATTCGACCCTTACTCACGTAAGGTATTACTTGGACGACCCAGTGCACTTGCTGGTTAGTTGTGCGGAGTTGTGACAAAGTTTGATTCACGTTTGAGAGCGCTACCAAGTTTATTGGCGCCATTGTTGATAATCACAATTTCATGCACCAAGTTTTTGGTGCTGTTGCTGGGGATTGTTCGAGTTTGGACAACTGACGGTTCATTTTGTTGCTCAGATTAGGTAATTTTCTTTTTGTTTTATTTTAAAAAATTTTCAAAAATCTTTCAAAAATTTATCACCTGTTTTTGAAAATTTTCAGAGTTTTTAAGAATGAATTCTAGAGTTTCATGTAACATGTTGAAGCCTGTTGGCTGTAAAGCCATGTCTAATTCATTTGGATTGAGGCTTCCCCTTATCAGTATATGAAGTTGGATTAAGTATCAGCTGTTGTATGTCTGATTTGAATGCTAAAGCTTGGCTGGCTATTAAGCCATGTCCAATTCCTGGACCGGAACTTTAGACTAACATTACATGATTCCTGGAATTCTGATTGAGGACTTTGGATTCATTACTTCCTTTTTCCAAAATATGTTTTCGAAAAAAATATATAAAATAAAATCCAAAAAAATTTATAAAATCATAAAAACCAAAAAAAAATTATTTTTTGTGTTTCTTGTTTAAGTCTAGTGTCAATTTTTATGTTTGGTGTCAATTGCATGTTTTTAAAATTTATGCATTTTTTCAAAAAATTCATGCATGGTGTTCTTCATGATCTTCAAGTTGTTCTTGGTAAGTTTTCTTGTTTGATCTTGATGTTTTCTTATTTTGTTTCTTTTGTTGTTTTTCATGTGCATTTTTGCATTCATAGTGTCTAAGCATTAAAGATTTCTAAGTTTGGTGTCTTGCATTGTTTTCTTTGCATAAAATTTTTTTCAAAAATATGTTCTTGATGTTCAGCATGATCTTCAAAGTGTTCTTGGTGTTCATCTTAACATCTATAGTGTTCTTGCATGCATCATGGTTTTGATCCAAAATTTTCATATTTTGGGTCATATTTGTGTTTTTCTCTCTCCTCATTAAAAATTCAAAAAAAATCAAAAAATATTTTTTCCCTGTTTTACTCATAATTTTCGAAATTTTGGGTTGATTTAGTCAAAAATTTTTAAGATTAGTTATTTCTTGTTAGTCAAGTCAAAATTTCAATTTTAAAAATCTTATCTTTTTCAATACTTTTTCAAAAATCAAATCTTTTTTATTTTTTACTATTTTTAAAAAATTTAAAAATATTTTTCAAAATCTTTTTTTTTAATTTTCTTTCAATTTTTCGTAAACTTCACTAATAATTAATGTGATTGATTCAAAAATTTGAAGTTTGTTACTTTCTTGTTAAGAAAAGTTCAATATTTAAATTCTAGAATCATATCTTTTAGTTTCTTGTTAGTCAAGTAATTAATTTTAATTTTAAAAATCAAATCTTTTTCAAAATATCTTTTTAATCATATCTTCTCAAATAATATCTTTTTCAAAAATTTGATTTCAAAATATCTTTTCTAACTTCTTATCTTTTCAAAATTGATTTTTAAATTTTTTTCAACTAACCAATTGACTTTTGTTTGTTTCTTATCTTTTTCAAAACTACCTAACTACTTTTCCCTCTCTAATTTTTGAAAATCATCTCCCTCTTTTTCAAAATTCTTTTAATTAATTAATTGTTTCAAATTTTAATTTTAATTTTATTTCTTCTCTTAATTTTCGAAAATCACTAACTCTTTTTCAAAAATTATTTTCGAATTTCTCCCTCTCTCATCTCTTTCTATTTATTTATTTATTTACTAACACTTCTTTTCATCTCAAGAATTCGAACCTATCCTCCCCCTTGTGTTTGGATTCTTAACTCTTTTCCTTTTTCTATTCCCTTCTTTTTCTACTGACATAAAAGAATCTCTATACTGTGACATAGAGGATTCCTCTTCCTTTTCTGTTCTCTTCTTTCTCATATGAGCAGGAACAAGAAAAAAGGTATTCTTGTTGAAGCTGATCCAGAACTTGAAAGGACTCTGAAGAGGAAACTAAGAGAAGCTAAAATACAACAATCCAAAGACAACCTTACTGAAATTTTTGAACAAGAAAAGGATATGGCAGCCGAACCCAACAATAATAATGCAAGGTGGATGCTTGGTGATTATACTACACCTACTTCCAAGTTTGATGGAAGAAGCATCTCAATCCATACCATTGGAGCAAACAATTTTGAGCTAAAACCTCAACTAGTTGCTCTAATGCAACAGAACTGCAAATTCCATGGACTTCCATTAGAAGATCCCTACCAGTTTTTAACTGAGTTCTTACAGATCTGTGAGACTGTTAAGACTAATGGAGTAGATCCTGAAGTCTACAGGCTCATGCTTTTCCCTTTTGCTGTAAGAGACAGGGCTAGAACATGGTTGGACTCACAACCTAAAGATAGCCTGGACTCCTGGGATAAGCTGGTCGCGGCCTTCTTGGCTGAGTTCTTTCCTCCTCAAAAGCTGAGTAAGCTTAGAGTGGATGTTCAGACCTTCAAATAAAAAGATGGTGAATCCCTCTATGAAGCTTGGGAAAGATACAAGCAGATGACCAAAAGGTGTCCTTCTGACATGCTTTCAGAGTGGACCATTTTGGATATATTCTATTATGGTCTATCTGAATTCTCTAAGATGTCACTGGACCATTCTGCAGGTGGATCCATTCACCTAAAAAAAACGCCTGCAGAAGCTCAAGAACTTATTGACATGGTTGCAAATAACCAGTTCATGTACACTTCTGAGAGAAATTCCGTGAATAATGGGACGCCTCAAAGAAAGGGAGTTCTTGAAATTGATGCTCTGAATGCCATATTGGCTCAAAACAAAATGTTGACTCAGTAAGTCAATATGATTTCTCAAAGTCTGAATGGATGGCAAAATGCATCCAACAGTACTAAAGAGGCATCTTCTGAAGAAGAAGCTTATGATCCCGAGAACCCTGCAATGGCAGAGGTAAATTATATGGGTGAACCTTATGAAAACACCTATAATTCATCATGGAGAAATCATCCAAATTTCTCATGGAAGGATAAATAAAAGCCTCAACAAGGCTTTAATAATGGTGGAAGAAATAGGCTCAGCAATAGCAAGCCTTTTCCATTATCTTCTTAGCAACAGATATAGAATTCTGAGCAGAGCACTTCTAGCATAGCAAACATAGTCTCTGATCTATCCAATACCACTTTAAGTTTCATGAGTGAAACAAGGTCCTCCATCAGAAATCTAGAGACACAAGTGGGCCAGCTGAGTAAGAAAATCACTGAAACTCCTCCTAGTACTCTCCCAAGCAATACTGAAGAAAATCCAAAAGGAGAGTGCAAAGCCTTGACATAATCAACATGGCCAAACCTAGAGAGGAAGAAGAGGACGTGAATCCCAATGAGGAAGACCTCATGGGACGTCTCTCAAGCAAGAAGGAGTTCCCTATTGAGGACCCAAGGGAATCTGAAGGTCATATAGAGACCATAGAGATCCCATTAAACATCCTTCTGCCATTCATGAGCTCTGAAAACTATTCTTCCTATGAAAAGGATGAAGATGTAATTGGAGAGCAAGTTGCTCAATATCTAGGAGCCATCATAAAACTGAATGCCAAGTTGTTTGGTAATGAGACTTGGGAAGGTGAACTTCCGTTGCTCATTAGTGAACTAGATACTTAGGTTCAGCAAACTTTACCTCAAAAGAAACAAGATCCTGGTAAATTTTTAATACCCTGTACCATAGGCACTATGACCTTTGAGAAGGCTCTGTGTGACCTAGGGTCAGGCATAAATCTTATGCCACTCTCTGTAATGGAGAAGCTAGGGATCATTGAGGTACAGCCTGCCACATTCTCATTACAAATGACAGACAAGTCAGTAAGTCAAGCTTATGGATTGGTAGAGGACGTGTTAGTAAAGGTGGAAGGCCTTTACATCCCTGCTGATTTCATAATCTTAGACACTAGGAAGGAGGAGGATGAATGCACCATCCTTGGAAGACCTTTCCTAGCCACAACAGGAGCTGTGATAGATGTTAACAGAGGAGAATTATCCTTCAATTGAATGGGGACTACCTTGTGTTTAAAACCTAAGGGTGTTCTTTTGTACACATGGAGATGAAGCATGAAAAGCTTCTCTCAAGACAGAGTCAAACAAAGCCCCCATAATCAAACTTTAAGTTTGGTGTTGGGAGGCCACAAGCAAACTCTAAGTTTGGTGTTAAAACCCCACATCCAAACTCTAAGTTTGGTGTTGGGAGTCTACAACATTGACCTGATCACCTGTGAGGCTCCAAGAGAGCCCACTGTCAAGCTATTGACATTAAAGAAGCGCTTATTGGGAGGCAACCCAATTTTTATTTATCTAATTTTATTTTTCTTTTATTGTTCTTTTATGTTTTATTAGGTTCATGATCATGTGGAGTCACAAAACAAATACAAAAATTAAAAACAAAATCAAAAATAGCAGAAGAAACAGCACACCCTGGAGGAAGGGCTTACTGGCGTTTAAACGCGAGTAAGGAGCATCTGGCTGGCGTTCAATGCCAGAACAGAGCATGGATATGGCATTGAACGCCAGAAACATGCAGCAATCTGGCGTTTAAACACCAGAATTGCACACTAAGGAAAGCTGGCGTTCAACGCCAGAAACATGCTACAGACTAGCGTTAAACGCCTAAAACAAGCATAGATATGGCGTTTAACGCCAGAAATAAGCATCAATCTGGCGTTAAACGCCAGGATTGCATGCAGAGGGCATTTTACATGCTTCATTGGTACAGGGATGTAAATCCTTGACACCTCCGGATCTGTGGACCCCACAGGATCATCTCAAGATCTGGACACCTCTAACTGGAGACTTTAGCAAAGCTGAGTCACAATCTGAAAAGGTTCTCCCAGTTATGTGTCTGTGGCATTTATGTATCTGGTGGTAATACTGGAAAACAAAGTGCTTAGGGCCACGGCCAAGACTCATAAAAGTAGCTGTGTTCAAGAATCAACATACTTAACTAGAAAAATCAATAACACTATCTAAAATTCTAAGTTCTTATAGAAGCCAATCATTCTAAACTTCAAAGGAAAAAGTGAGATGCCAAATTCACATTTCTGGACTTTACTATGAGTTTGTGTGTTTTTCTGTGATTTTAGGTATTTTCTGGCCGAAATTGAGGGACCTAAGCAAAACTCTGATAGAAGGCTGACAAAGGACTGCTGATGCTGTTGGATTCTAACTTCCCTGCACTCAAAATAGATTTTCTGGAGCTACAAAACTCCAAATGGCACGCTCTCAACGGCGATGAAAAGTAGACATCTAGAGCTTTCCAGAAATATATAATAGTTCCTACTTTATTCGAGATTATATGATGTAAATTGGTGTTCAACGCCAGTTCCATGCTGCATTCTGGAGTCAAACGCCAGAAACACGTCACGAACCAGAGTTGAACGCCAAAAACACGTTACAACTTGGCGTTCAACTCCAAAAGAAGCCTCTGCATGTGTAAAGCTCAAGCTCAGCCCAAGCACACACCAAGTGGGCCCCGGAAGTGGATTTTTGCATCAATTACTTATTTCTATAAACCCTAGTAGCTAGTCTAGTATAAATAGGACATTTTACTATTGTATTAGACATCTTTGGTCTCAGTTTTATTCGATTGATCATCTTAGGAGACTATTGATCACGTTTGGAAGGCTGGCCATTCGGCCATGCCTGGACCATCACTTATGTATTTTCAACGGTGGAGTTTCTACACACCATAGATTAAGGGTGTGGAGCTCTGCTGTACCTCGAGTTTTAATGCAATTACTGCTATTTTCTATTCAATTCAGTTTATTCCTGTTCTAAGATATTCGTTGCACTTTAACATGATGAATGTGATGATCCGTGACACTCATCATCATTCTCACCTATGAACGCGTGATTGACAACCACTTCTGTTCTACCTTAGACCGAGCGCATATCTCTTGGATTCCTTAATTAGAATCATCGTGGTAGAAGCTAGAATTGATGGCGGCATTCATGAGAATCTGGAAAGTTTAAACCTTGTCTGTGGTATTCCGAGTAGGATTCACAGATTGAATGACTGTGACGAGCTTCAAACTCGCGATTGTTGGCCGTGATGACAAACGCAAAAGAATCAATGGATTCTATTCTGACATGATCGAGAACCGACAGATGATTAGCCGTGCTGTGACAAGAGCATTTGGACCTTTTTCACTGAGAGGATGGGATGTAGCCATTGACAATGGTGATGCCCTACATATAGCTTACCATGGAAAGGAGTAAGAAGGATTGGATGAAAGCAGTAGGAAAGTAGAGATTCAAAAGGAACACAGCATCTCCATACACTTATCTGAAATTCCTACTAATAATTTACATAAGTATTTCTATCTTTATTTTTTGTTTATTTATTATTATTATTCGGAAACTCCATAACCATTTATTATCCGCCTAACTGAGATTTACAAGATGACCATAACTTGTTTCATACCAACAATCTCTGTGGGATTCGACCCTTACTCACGTAAGGTATTACTTGGACGACCCAGTGCACTTGCTGGTTAGTTGTGCGGAGTTATGACAAAGTGTGATTCACGTTTGAGAGCGCTACCAAGTTTATTGACGCCATTGTTGATGATCACAATTTCGTGCACCACACGCCACTGAAGTTCCAACCACACGCCAGCTGGGAGTTCATGTTTATTGAGTTTCTTTTCCCTCCAAATTGTAATTTTCCTTTTCCACTTTTGTATTTCTTTTATTTTGAGAGCTAGGAGTAGTATAAATAACCCCAAGAAGTACTGAAAAAGGGGGTTAAGCAGTTAGAAGAGTTTTTCGTTTTACTTTTCACTCCATCTTGAAGTACTTTTCTCTAAGCTATGAGTAGCTAAATTCCCTCTCATTGAGAGAGGGAGCTCTGTTGTACTTGATAGATTAATGATAGTGGATTTTCTTCTTCTCTTCATCTTCTCTTTGATTTGCTAGAAGAAATTTTGTTTTTCATGCTTAGTGTTCAATCATCTTAGAAAAGAGGTTGAATGCAAAATGGGTTTCATGGGAACCTTGGAAAAGGAAACATGAAACCATGCTAGAAATCCCTTCTCACACTTGAGTAGAATCTGGGTTTTGGTGTTTGGATATGGCGACATACAATCCTCCCTCTACCTAGACCTATGATGATGTGTGGTATAATCAGGGACCAAGCATATCTCTCTTCATGAGCAATTAGACCATGAAATTGGCTATTGATCAAGATTTGAGAGATTGAGTCACCAAGGAATTGGGGCTCAATCAATCATGATTGCCAAGAGGTCAATGAGTTGCATGATTGAAGAGGATATGAGCTGGATTTAATCCAAAGAGACAACATCTCCTGATCTCAATAAATTTTCCCTATTCTCATCTATCACTTTCTTTATAGCTTTCTTTTACATTTTGCAATTCCCCATTTCCATTTACATTTATGTCATTTAAGCTTCTGCCCTTTACATTCGTGCCATTTCCATTTCCGCACTTTATTGCCTTTCTTTATTTTTAAGTCAATTTTAATTCTGTCATTTACAATTCTGTAATTACAATCTATTCTGTTTAGCTTGACTAATTCCCCAATTAATTAAAGTTGCTCAAATCAATCAATCTCTGTGGATACGATCCCACTCCACTGTGAGTTATTACTTGACGATAATTTTGGTGCACTTGCCAAAAGAGCGGATTCATAATTAAAAATTTTATGGGTACTGAAATCCATCCATCACTTTTTACTAAGGAAATTAGTAAGTTAGCTAGGATTTGTGGATTAATAACAATTATGCTCACTTGACTTATCCTTCGATGTTAAGGGTTGACTTAGTGAGATTAATCCATCATAATTATCATAGTTGTGGTTATGGCAAGGAAAGGATTCCATAACTCATCCCAAGTCAAGGTTTCATTTATGTTTTAAATCACTTTTTCATCACTTTATAGTCTTACTTGTTTATATTGCATACATAGTTCTTTTATTCCTTTATTAGTTTATTAATTGCAATTTTGTCTAGTTCTTTAATTCCTTTATTTGTTTGCTTCCTTATCATTGAACAAACCCCTTGCTTTCTACAACCAAAATTGTATGCACTCGTTGTCACTAGTTCCTACGGAGAACGACTCGAGGTTTGATTACTCTCGGTTATTTAGAAATTTTAAACTTTGATTGAGCATTACTTGTTGGTTGAGATGTATACTTGCAACGAGGTTAAGTCTCCTTTACCGAGAAGAAATTTTTAACTGACGGTTTTGCTCACATCACCCCTCTTCTCCCTCAGGTGACCTCTCTTGGGTAAGCTTCCTTGGTTCGCGACCAGAGAAGCTTTCTGCCTTGGATTGCTTGCTCCAGGGCATCTTTTAGATTGAAATAATCTTACATTCTGTGTCGGTAACCTCGATCATAATCACAGTATAAGGACTTGTTTCCCCCAGTTCATTCACACCCCAGT
The DNA here is from genome assembly GCF_003086295.3 of Arachis hypogaea. Classification (NCBI taxonomy): domain Eukaryota; kingdom Viridiplantae; phylum Streptophyta; class Magnoliopsida; order Fabales; family Fabaceae; genus Arachis; species Arachis hypogaea. Next base: position 91,859,739 of record NC_092038.1, on the reverse strand, counting down.
TAGCTATTTACTGGTAGACTTCTGCAATTGGGGAGGTCAGACGTGTGTAGTTGGTAAACTTCTCGATTCTTAAGGGTCAAAGAGGATTTCTCACATGGTCTTTAGCCCCATCTCTAATGGGCTGGGATGGGCCGCCTTGTCGCTGAGGGGCATTAGTGGCGGGAGGGGGGGTGGACCTGCAAAGAAATTTTGACTCCCAAGTTAGAATGGATCTTAGAGGCTGAGTTTTTAGGGTTTGTATGTGTCTTACCTAGGGAGAGTCCGAAACTCCCCTTATATGAATACTTTCCCGATATTAAAAATATTCTAAACGGGAAAAATACGATTCGCATCCGAATATGATTGACAGAGTAAGTTGAGGCTAACCGAAAGGTCTCGGATACTTGGGCCAAAGAGGTCGAATTGGGCTTAAGTGTTGGATCTTCATTGGGCCATTAAGGTTGGAACTCGAGTCCGCAACAATGTCTCATCTGCCAAACTTGTTTTTGTGTCTTTGTATCCTTGTTCCATTGTCCCGTACCTGTAAACAAATGCAACCTTAGGCATAGACAAAAACATTGCGTTTTGGAACACTAAATTAGTGTATTTTATAAGAAAGATACAAAAACACTAAGCAGAGACACAAATTATTTTTTCTTTTATTATTACTATTAGTTTTTTATAATTATATTTTTACCATTCTATTTTTCTTTTTAAATTTTGTGTCAAAAAAAAATAAAGATTAATTAAATTTTTTATTATTTGTTATATCTTATAACAAAATATAAAAATACTGATATTTATATTTTTATCTTTTATGTTTTGTCCTTATTACTTGTTATGTTTTCAAAACTAAACATAATTTTATGGGTAGGATATAAACATAAAACAAACGTTTTCTAAAGCATGAAAAGGAGGTGGCAAAAGGCGATATTGGAACTTCTTAAAACACATTAGGGGTGTATCCAGAAGCAAATTACCATTAAACTTTGGTGGTTGTTTGAGGTGATCACAACAGTGGTGATGGTGTTCAAAACAAAAAGTTCGAATATAGTGAAATAAAGGTAAGGAAATCGATTTCAATGGATAAAAGTTATTATTGAAAAGTTTGGGCATATAACAATTTCTTTCAACACCATATTATTGAAAAGTCTGAGCATATACATCCAAATTGAGACCACTGAAATTTTAATAGTCAATTTGAAGATTTTGGTAAAATTTTAGAGGTTAATTTGAATATTAATTTCTTCTAAATAAGGTCTTTTTTTTATCATTTTTTTTCTTAATTTATTATTTCTATCTTTTTCTATAATTTTAACATTTTTTATATTTAATTTTCTTCAAAATTCATATTTATTTTATCTATTTATATTTATTAATTTGTTTAAATACAAAAAATATAAAATATTGTTCAATTTTTTTTATTTTTTTATTTTATTATTTTATATAAACCCATAAAGAAAAACACACACATAGTGGAGGGTTCGCTGTCTCACTCTTAACAGTGGTGACCTTCCGTTTCTCTCTTCTCTTTTGTAGTCAAATATTATACTTCTTATAAATTTTTCTATTTATATTCATTAAAATTTTATGTGGTTTACTTTTTAATGAATGAAAATAATTTTTTTATTTTATGTGGTTTATTTTTTATGAATGAAAATACTTTTTTTATAAAAAAATATATATATTGTGCGCATAATATAATTGATTCATTATGATCTCTAATTCGCTGGATTAACATTCAAGAGCTACTCGCCTGCTGTTAGCTTTTACAAGTTTTATTATAGTTGATTAATCATTACAATGTGGCAGCGTTCAAACAGAGCAAAGTAAATGTTTTTATTTTATGAATAAAATATTATTTTTGTCTTTTAATATTTAGAATAAATTTGGAAGTTATTTTTAATATTTAAATAATTTTATTTAAATTTTTAATATTTTCAAATTTTTTTAATGTTATCCTATTATTAGTGGTCTATTAATAGAATTGATGATGAGACAAAATTTAGACGATTATAAAATATTAGAGACTTAAATAAGACGAAAATATTTGATACAAAAATTTTACATTATTCTTAAAAAAATTACCAAATCAAGTAAAATAATAATAAATTTTAACAGAACAAAGTGCATCAGAAATTCAAGATTTTTACTCATATTTATAGAATAACTAGTATATAAATTTTTGAAAAATGATAAAAAGAACATATACATATATAATAAAATATAAATTATATCTTTTTGTCTCTAATCTACCGAACTTATTTAATGCTTAATTTAATTAAATTTGATTTTTAACTTTTTAATAAATTTTAGTTGTTTCTTTAATAATTTTAATTTTTTTACGATAGATAATTGTTCCATTTATTTTTTAGTTTTGCTTTTCATAAAAGATAAATTTATTTAGAATAAAAGTAATGTGATTAAGAGTAAAATTAAAAAATAAATTTATTTAGAATAAAAATAATGTGACTAAGAGTAATTTATTTAGATGCAATTAAAAAAATAATTGAATAATTATCTAATATAAAAAATTGATATTATTAAAAGATAAAATTAAAATTTTTTAAAATTAAAAATAAAATTTATAAAATTAGTTGAATTCATAATGCAATTTATTCTGTTAAAATTTATTTTTATTTTATTTGATGTATCACGTTTTCGTCTTATTTAAATTTTTAACATTTTAAACTGTTTCAATTTTATCTCGTTGTCAATTTTATTAACAGATTTTTAACAACAAGATGATATTAAGACAATTTTAAAATATTAAAAATTTAAATAAAATAATTTAAATATTATAGATAATTTTAAAATTTATTTTAAATATTAGAGATAAAAATAATACTTTACTCTTATTTTATTAAACATTTAAAGCCTCATTTTTACATAATAATTTAATATATAATATTATTCAACAACTTGGGAAATGTATCTATGCAAAAGCCATCGAAGGGCATTTTCGTACCAAAGAAAGGAAAGAAAGAACGAACCAATTTTTAAAGAAAGAACCAAGCACAGTTGCCGTTATATGATATTCTTTGTGATCTACACAAATCCCAACAACACAGCACAACACGCTTTTTCCAAATTTTATACAAATGTTATATATACATGTTCACATTAGAATTAAAAATACCCATATTCCCCTAATTATGAACATCCTCAATCCTTGTTATGAAGTCGTTTCTATAATGAATAGCTTACACGTTGCCACATTGTGTCCGGTTCAACATGTCATTGACATTCCTAATTTTGTACTAATCATGAAAGCAAGCTTAAGATATTCTTGCTTTGTTGTCCTCTTATTCGCATTTTTATTATTATTAATTTGTACTTAGTGATTAAGGTGTTTTGGCCGTGTAATTAGTAAGATAACGTTTGTTTTGAGGTATTAAAATAGAGATGAAAGATTGAGATACAGTATTATGTTTGTTGGCTCAGAAATCGATACTAAAATTTTTGTCTCTATCTCCAAAATTTCAGTATTTCAGTACCTCCAAAAAGTAGAGATACAAGGAACTGAAATTTTTAGAGACATAGACTGAAATTTTAATAACATTTTATACTTAAAATACTCTCATTTCAATTAATTAATTCTAATTTTATTCTTTGTCCAAATTAAATTAGAATTTTATTTTTGTTTCAATTTCTGTCTCTCACTTTGCACCAAACAAAATATACTAAAATTTATTTTAGTTTCTGTCTCTTAGTCTCTGTCTCTCAGTCTCTGTCTCTCTACCAAACGCTACCTAAATGATTAATTATTGCTTTGTTGTCCTACTCTTTATATACCTTTATACTCTTTCATTTCCCGGTTCCATTCCCTCTGTTGTAGAATAAATAAAGATCATATATAAATTAAAAAAAAGTATAAATAAAAAATTCTAGTATAATAATCTCACTATAAAAGAAGTAATTTATATATTTACTACTATTATATATATTAAGAACATATAAAAGAAAGAGAAAAAAAGTTTTGTATAAAGAGAGAAGTTTATTATTCATGTGTGTATCTTCCTTCAGAACAAACCCCTATTTATATACATATAAGGGGTCACTTTTTCAAACTCAATTAATTATACAATCTCTCTTGATATTCTCAATAACATAGAAAAATTGTTATCCACCTCATATCCACTTCACACTTATCACAATACTCCCCCTTGGATGACCATTTACGATTATGCTTCGTTAAAACCTTATTAAAGAAAAACCCAATGCGAAAAAAACTTTAGTGAAGGAAAAAGAGTACATTATCCTTTGTGATGGGAACTGCCTCGTTAAAAACCTTGTCAAGAAAAATCTAATGAAAAAAAAACCTGACAAAGGGAAAAAGAGTACAGTCTCCCCCTCTTGTCGACATTATTTAATGTCTTGAAATCGGCACATCCTAATCTCATGTATCAATCTTTCAAAGGAGAATTTTGGGAGTGACTTTGCAAATAAATCTGCCAGATTAGTACTTGAACGGATTTGTTGGACATCAATTGTCCCTTGATTTTGAAGATCATGAGTGAAGAAGAATTTGGAAGAAATATGCTTTGTTCTATCGTCTTTGATATATCCGTCCTTAAGTTGAGCAATGCATGCTGTATTATCTTCAAACAGGACAGTTGGAGCTATCTTCTGATCAATCAATCCACATGATGACATAATATATTGGATTAAACTTCTGAGCCAAAAATAGTCGTGACTAGCTTCATGTATCGCGAGTATTTCAGTATGATTAGAGGAGGTTGCTGCTATCGTCTGTTTGGTGGACTTCCACAATATAGCTGTACAACCATATGTGAATAGATATCCTATTTAAGATCTCCCTTTATGTGAAACAAACAAGTATCCAACATCTGCATAGCCAACTAATAGTGACTTGGATTCATATGGATAATATAATCCCATGTCAACCGTTCCTCGAAGATATCGAAAGATTTGTTTAATTCCATTACAAGGTCTTCTGGTTGGAGAGGAACTATACATTGCTAGTAAATTCACAGTAAATGATATATTGGGACGTGTATTATTAGCAAGATACATTAGTGCTCCAATGGTACTAAGATATGGTACTTCAGGATCAAGGATATGTTCTTTTTCTTCCTTAGGATGGAATTGATTCTTATTCACATCCAAAGATCTAACGATCATTGGAGTACTTAATGGATGTGAACTATCCATATAAAATCTCTTCAAGATCTTTTCTGTGTTTGTTGTTTGATGAATGAAGATCCCATTTGTTGTGTGCTCGATCTGCAGGCCGGGACAGAATTTAGTTTTTCCAAGATCTTTCATATCAAACTCTTCTTTTAGAGCTTTTATATATGCTGGAATCTCTTCGATCAAGAGTTTCAATGATATTTAAATCATCAACGTACATAGCAATTATAATGAATCCAGATGCAGATTTCTTTATGAAAACACATGGGCATATATCATCATTCTTAAATCCGTTTTTGGTCAGATACTCAGTAAGACGATTATACCACATTCGTCCAGATTGCTTTAGACCATATAAAGATCTTTGCAATTTAATTGAGTATAATCCCTACGAATATTTATTGGATGGTTTAGATATCTTCAGTCCTTCAAGGACTTTCATATAGATATCACGATCTAATGAGCCGTATAAGTAGGTTGTTACCACATCCATTAAATACATATGTAGTTTATGATATACGGATAAACTGACCAAATAACGCAATGGTATCGCATCCACTACAGGAAATACGTTTCTTCATAATCTATACCAGGACTTTGTGAGAAACCTTGTGCCACAAGTCGGGCTTTGTAGGGCACAACTTCATTTTTCTCATTTCGTTTTCTCAAAAATACCCATCGGTATCCAACAGGTTTTACATCTTCTGGTGTATGGACTACAGGTCTAACTCAGCCAAGTGAGTCTAAGTGAGTCTAACTTAGCCTTCATGGCTTCTTCCCATTTTGCCCAATCATTCCTTTTTCGACATGCTTCGACTAATCTTGGCTCAAGATCCTTACTTTCATGCATGATATTTAATGTCACATTATATGGAAATATTTCATTGACAATTGTCTTATTTCGGTCCCATTTTTCTCCTGTAAAGACATAATTTATCGAGATCTCGTCATTTTCACAATTTTTAGGTACCTGAACTTCTTCTGACATTAAAACTATATAAGAATTTTGGACAACTGCAGGAGTCTCTACTATGTCTTTTTTAACAAGAATCATATTTACCTCTTTTCTTTTTTGAGGATTTTTGTCTTTGGAAACGACAGGCCTGCCATGCTTTTGGCATATATTTGCTTCGGTGGCAATTTGTCCAATGGGACATCAATTCGAATTGGGGCATTTTCCGCTGGTATATAAGATTTGGTTATCCTCTTTGTATCGGAAAATGCATTAGGAAATTCATTTGCTATTCTTTGCAAATGTATAATCTTTTGAACTTCTAGTTCACATTGCCTTGATCGAGGATCTAAATGCATCAAAGATGATTCTTTCCAATTAAGTTCCTTTTCAGGAAGCTTATTCTCTCCTCCTAATGTTGAAAATTTTGATTCATCAAAATGACAATCCGCAAATCGGGCTTTAAATACATCTCCAGTTTATATCTCGAGATACCTCACTATAGAGGGAGAATCATATCCAACATATATCCCCAATTTTCTTTGGGGTCCCATTTTGGTGCGAGAAGGTGGTACAATGGGAACATATATCGCACACCCAAATATTCTTAAATGGAAAATATTTGGCTGCTTTGCAAAAGCTAATTGTATAAGAGAGAACTGATGATAACTTGTTGGCCTCAAACGAATAAGTGTTGCAGCATGTAAAATAGCATGCCCCTAAACCGAGGTTGAGAGATTTATTCTCATAAGTAAGGGTCTAGAAATTAATTGGAGGCATTTAACAAGTGATTCTGCTAACCCATTTTATGTGCAAATATAAGCTACTGGATGTTTAAAACTTATTCCATTAGCCATACAATAAGCATCAAATGCTTCAGAAGTAAATTCACCATCATTATCAAGACGAATTGCTTTGTTTAGATTTTTTTGGAAATTGTGCTTTTAATCGAATAATTTGAGCTAGTAATCTTGCAAACGTCAGTTTGCGAGAAGATAATAAGCACACATGTGACAATCTCAAAGATGCGTCTATGAGGACCATAAAATTTCTAAAAGATTTACATGGTGGATGAATAGGTCCACATATATCGCCTTGAATCCTTTCTAGGAATTCAGAGGACTCAAATCCAATCTTTACTGGTGATGTCTTTAAAATTAACTTTCCCTGAGAACATGCAGCACAGCAAAATTCACTAGATTTAAGAATCTTCTGGTTCTTTAGTGAATGTCTATGGGAGTTTTCAATAATTCTCCACATCATGGTTGTTCTCGGATGACCCAATCAGTCATGCCAAATTATAAATTCATTTGGGCTAGTAAACTTCTGGTTTACAATGGCATGTGATTCAATTGCACTAATCTTGGTATAATATAACCCAGATGAAAGTGAGGGTAACTTTTCTAATATAACTTTTTTATTTAAATCATGAGTTGTGATACATAAATACTCATGATTTTCCTCATTCACTGTTTCAATATGATATCCATTTCGGCGAATATCTTTGAAATTCAACAAGTTCCTCAAAAAAACAAAATTATAGCTCTTCCGGAGCCTTTTATCACATTGCCCGAGCCAATAATAGTATTTAACATATTCTTCTTTTGGCACAAGATGGGTAAAATATATATTACTTTTAAGAATAGTGTGCGAACTTGTACTATCCGCAAGGCAAATATCTTCACAATATGTCCATGCCATTTTTCTTCAAAGACAAATAATAATAATAATAAAATGAGTAAAAGTACATGCACAGTAAAATTATTCATATGAATACTTAACAAACACACATATTAAACTATTTCATGATTGATCAAATAGCCAATATTTTTTTCAGGATCCTCAAAAAAATTAGAGACATCATAATGAGTGGTGGAATTTTCATCATTTGAAACAAAATTTGTTTCTTTTCCTTTGTCATTCTTTTTTAAGGATGCTTGATAAAGATTAAATAGGACCCTTGGAGTACGACAGGTACGTGACCAATGGCCTTTTCCACCACAACAGAAGCATTTATCCTTAATTGATTTACTTTGCCCATTGTTTCTTTCTTTATCCCACTTCTGGTGAGATCCTTTCTTGTGTATATAATTCTTCTTCCTTCCATAATTTTTCTTATTACCAAAATCTTGTCATTTACCTCTTCTGGGGCAACGATTTGCTGCATTTACCTCAGAAAATGGGGCGGCGCCAGCTGGGCGCGCTTCATGATTCCTTAGAAGTAACTCATTGTTGCGTTCAGCAACAAGAAGGTAATAAATTAACTCAGAATATTTTTTTTAAATCTTTTTTCTCGATACTGCTGCTGCAGGAGCACATTTGAGGCATGGAAGGTCGAAAAAGTTTTCTCTAACATATCGGAATTGAGGAAGTATCACCATCTTTTGATTATTATACCTTTTTTCAAGGTCTTTCCAAAGATCTGCAGGATCTTTTAATGTGAGATATTCATTTTATCTTTCGTCAAGATGACGACGAAAGAAAAATCATGGCCTTGGCTTTATTCTTTTGAGATGTATTATTTTCAGCCTTAATAGTATCTCCAAGAGCCATTGAATCAAGATGGATTCTAGCATCAATTATCCATAATAAATAATTATTTTCAGATATATTAAAAGTATTAAAATTAAGATAAGAGAGTTTCGACATAATAAAAATTTGTTACCTGGAGTCTTCTAAAATTTGGTTAGAGTCTCGTATTAATAATATATTGTAGAATAAATAAAGACGATATATAAACTAAAGAAGTATAAATAGAGGACTCTAGTATAATAATCTCACTATAAAAAAAGTAACTTATATATTTACTACTATTATATATATTGTGAATATATAAAAGAAAGAGGAAAAAAGTTTTGTATAAAGAAAAAGAAGCTTATTATTCGTGTGTGTATCTTCCTTTAGAACAAACCCCTATTTATATACATATAATCTCAATTAATTATATAATCTCTTTTGATATTCTCAATAACATAAAGAAATAATCATCCACCTCATATCCACTTCATAATTATCACAATACCCTCTTATATTTTCAATTTTTCCCTTCACATCTTGTTTAGGTCTACTTTGATTTCTTGTTATGGACAAAACCCAATGGTCATTAAAAAAAGACTATTCGATGATAAAACGTTACAACAATGAAAATCTTAATTAATTTTTTAACGAAAACAAATTAAAAGTAATAAAACATCATTCAATGAGAACGTTACAGAATCAAGACATTAAGTCGAAAAAACAACTGCAAAGTCCCAGGGTAATGTCTTTATTACTATAAAAGAGAAGCGAAAAATCACTAAGGTAAGCACATTCTCAAATAATAATAAAGACATTTATTGACTTAAACATAGAAGTATTCTTGAAGGTTGCCCTTTTCACTTGGTTTCCAATAAGAATAGGACTTAGATTTCCATCAACTCTTTAACTTAGAATTTCAGCACTCACTTCGAACATTTGTTGCTTGTTTGGGCGTTATTATTTTGATAAAAAAGATCTTTTTTAATAATTTTTTTTTATTTTTTAGTGCGTTTGATAAATTTCTTGTAGTAAAAGTAAAAGTACTAGAAAAATAAAAAAAGAAACATCTTTTTTGAGAAGCAGTAATTTACATTTTTTTAAAAGATCTTTTTTCCTTAAAAAAAGATGTTTTTCATGTAATAAATAAACAAAAAAGTACTTTTATATTGTTGTACCCAAATATAATTGATAAATAAAAGGATCTTTTTGCATAAAATACCCAAACATAAAATTACTTTTATTTTTTTATAAGATCTTTTAAAAAAAGATAATTCAAAAAAGATATTTTTTAGAAGCTCACCCAAACAAGTCCTGGATATGAATCATTTTCATCCAAGAACACATATTTTAGAGAAGGAGACAAAGGTTTGAGCTCAAGCTTGGGGACTTCCTCCTCCCTCTTAGGCGTGTCCATCACTACTTTATGGGGTGGTGAATCATCAACTTCAACTAATTCATACTCAGAAATAGGATCCAGAACATCATCAAGTACCTCAGCTTCCAGTACCTCTTGAACCAGTTGTTCAACAACATCAGTTCTTATACACCCTCTAGAATCATTAGGGTGCTTGAGAGCTTCAAAAACATTAAGGACCACCTGTTCTTCATTGACCCTCAGGGTTAATTCACCCTTTTGCACATCAATTAGAGCTCTACATGTAGCTAAAAAAGGTCTACCAAGAATAATAGAGGATTTTACATCCTCTTCCATGTCTAATATAACAAAATCAGCATGAAAAATAAATGGTCCTACTTTCACAAGTAAATACTCAACAACACCAACAGACAATTTAATAGAGAGATCAGCAAGTTGAAGAGAAATACGAGTGGGTTTTACCTCCTCAATTTGAAGCTTTTTCATCACTGAAAGTGGTATGAGATTGATGCTAGCTACAAGATCACATAAAGCTCTCTGAATGGTGACGTCTCCAATCGTGCAAGGAATTACAAAGCTCCATGGATCCTGCATCTTCTCAGGAATATTATGTTGAATAATAGCATTGCGTTCCTTGGTTAACACCACTGTTTCTTGTTCCTTCAAATTCCTCTTGTTAGTCAATAATTCTTTCATAAATTTAGCATAAAGAGGCATTTGCACAAGAGCCTCCGCAAAAGGAATGTTGATCTGCAGCTTCTTGAAGACTTCTTAAAATTTAGAAAATTGTTTGTCTTTGGAAGCCTTCTGAAGCCTCTGAGGATATGGCATTTTTGGCTTGTATTCAAGAGCCTTTGTCAATATAGGATATGTGTCAAGAGAGTCTGGGAATGGATTGTCTGCACGCTTTGGAGGGGCGTGCTCTACTTCCTCCCTCTTCACCTCTGGAGCTTCTTGATAAACTCCAATTTTGTGGTTTATCTTGTGCTTAATTTGGGAAATTTTATCAACTTTTTCACATTTATTCAATGAAATAGCATGGTTTTGTAATTCTCCCTAATTTTGTGCTTAAGAGTAAAAACATTCTTTTTAGACCCCTTAAATTGCTAATTTTGATTCACCTTTGATTCCACTAGATGCCTTGATGTGTTTGTTAGTGAATTCAGGTTGAAAAGGCTAGGAATGGATCAAAGGAGTGAAGAGAAAAGCATGCAAGATGGAGAATTCATGAAGAAATGAGCTTTTGGAGAATTGAGGGCCACGCGCATGCGTCATCCATGCTTACGCATGAGGAGGGATTTTGGCATTGACGCGCACGCGTCGTCCATGTGCACACGTGACGTCAGGCACGTGACCTCATTAAAGTGAATTCGCTGGGGGCGATTTCTGAGCTTTTCTGGCCCAAATCGAACTCGTTTCTGAGGCTATTTCATGCAGAATTGAAGATTGGGCAAATGGGGAGCAATTAGTTGTAGGATAGCATTATGTAGGTTAGTTTTCTAGAGAGAGAAGCTCTCTCTTCTCACTAGAATTAGGGTTCTTAGGCTTATTTGCACCTTAAATCTAGGGTGTAATTCTTGTTCTCATCTAGTTTTCTTTATGATTTCTTGTTCTCATACCTTTGTTCTCCTTAGTTCTCTTATTAATTTTCCTTTTTATGCCTCTTTTATGTTTATGCACTTTTTTTGGATTGGGATCTCCTTTAATGTAATTGATGTTTTATGTTCCTTTTTATTGTTGAATTGAGTTGTTGATTTTTTTCTTGCATTGGGTAGTTGTAGATTTTATCTTTCCTTGCAATTTATTATGCTTTTCTTTTATGCCTTCCAAGTGTTTGACAAAATGTTTGGTTGGATGTTAGAATGGCTTTTGGAGCATTCTTGGCTTGGAAAGAGAAATTAGGCAATATTGAGTCATTAATAGCCAATTTAGATTGGTGATCTAGAGTTGTTAGTTAATATTATTTCCATTGACTCTAATATCTTGCTAATTCAATTAGTGAGTTAATTAGGATTTTTGGATTGAGATTAACTAGTCTTATTTGACTTTCTCTCATGTGAAGATAATATTGTACTTTCTTCTATATGTTGGAGTTAACGAAATAAGATAAATTCTTGTTAGTCATTGTATGACTAGGATTGAAAGCCTTAGGTCTCAATCCTTGCCATGAATGTCTCTCTTTATTACTTGTTTTCTTTAGTTGTTACTTTATTTTCTTTCCATTTTAATTACTTGCCCTTCTACCAACCCACCCCTTGGATACCATAACCAATAATATGCATATCTCACTGCAATTCCTTGAGAAGACGACCCGAGACTAATACTCTCGGTTACTTTTATTGGGTTGGACTTGTGACAACCATAATTAAAACTTTGATTGAGTATTGCTTGTCGGTTAGGAACTATACTTGCAACAAAGTTATTTCCTCTTTTACCGAGAAGAAATTCTTAGATGACGATTTTGCTCTTTCAGTTCTTTTTCAGCTAGTTCCTCATTGACCTTGGTCTCAGAACCAGCTACTTTACCACTTCTCAATTGAATAGCCTTCCAATCTTCTCTTGGGTTCACCACTGTATCACCAGGAAATGTACTTGAAGACCTCTCAGGTATTTACTTGCTCAATTGACCCATTTGCACCTCCAAGTTTCTAATATAAGCTCTGGTTTTCTACATAAAACTATTCATCATTATCTCCCAGTTAGAGTTCTGTGGAGGTTGATAATTTTCCTGCTGAGGTGGTTGTTGTGGATGAGACTAAAATTGGCAGTTATTTTGATTATTCTGCTGGAAACCGCCTTGAGAATTATTGTTGAAATTCTGAGATCTCTGAGGTTGGTCTCTCCACCCAAAATTTGGGTGATTTCTCCACCCTTGATTATAGGTCTTAGAGTATGGATCATTGTTGGCATTTTTAGGACCACTACCCATGTAATTGACATATTCAGAAGAAGATTGAGCATAATCATAATTATCATTTTGCACAAAATTACCTGTTATGTCATAGGGGATCTCTTGAGATGCACTCTAAGTGTTGACAGCTGAAACTTGTATTCCACTCAACTGTTGAGTAATTAGACTTATTTGCCGAGACAAAAGTTCATTCTGAGTAAGAAGAGTATTAACAGCTTCCACTTCCAAAACACTTTTCCTTTGAGGAGTTTCAGAGTTCACAGGATTCCTGTTGGATGAATATAAATATTGGTTATTGGCAACCAATTCAATAAGCTCAATAGTTTCCTCAGGTGTCTTCTTCATGTGCAATGAATTATCTGCAGAATTATCTAAGAACATCTTGGACATTTCACCCAAGCCTTCATAAAAGATATCCAGTTGGGTCTATTTAGAGAACATGTCCGGAGGGCATTGCCTAGTTAGCAATTTGTACCTCTCCCAAGCTTCATAGAGGGTCTCACCATCCTTCTGTCTGAAGGTCTGAACCTCTACCCTAAGCTTAATCAGCTTCTTTGGTGGGAAAAATTTAGTAAGAAACCCAGTGACAACTTTATCCCAAGTATCTAGACTCTTCTTGGGTTGAGAATCTAGCCACAGCTTTGCTCTATCCGTCAGAGCAAATGGGAAGAGCACGAGTTTTTACACCTCAGGATTCACTCTATTAGTTTTTACAGTATCACAAATCTGGAGAAAATTAGAGATAAACTGATTGGGATCTTCTTGAGGGAGTCCATGATATTGACAGTTTTATTGCACCAAAGTGACGTCAGAGTGTAGAGAATTCCTAGTGAGGTCACCTATGTAAAATAATAAAATAAAAATACTAATTAAAACAAATAAATAAAATTCAAAATTACTAGTAAATTTAGGACAAGAATTTTAGAAATTATGTAGCTAAGTTAATAATTAAAATAAAAATAAAAATAACTAGGAAACGCAAAACTTAAATTCAGAAATTAAGGAAAAATAATAGCACTAAAATTCAAAAATACTGAAGCAGAAATTAAGTAAAATTAAATCTAAAACGCCTAATATAAGCAATCAAACAACTAATAGTTGCTAATCACTGTCAATTCCCGGCAACGGCGCCAAAAACTTCGTGCGGAATTTATAACCCACAAACTAACCGGCAAGTGCACAAGGTTGTACCAAGTAATACCTCAGGTGAGTGAGGGTCGATCCCACGATGATTGATGGATTAAGCAACAATGGTTATGTGATATACTTAGTTAGACAAGCAGAAAATGGTGTTTTGAGAGTTCAAAAGCATAAATAGTAAATTCAGAATATCAGAAAGCAAGCAGTAAACAAGTTGTGAAATATGTATGGAGAAATAGTTAAGGCTTTCGAGTTATATATTTTCCGGATTGACTTTTCTTACTAACTATATGTGACTAAACCCTAATTCCTTAGAATTTTTTAGTCTCCTCTAAAATTTATCAACCGCCAATTCCTTGGTCACTTAATTCCAATTAGAGGGTGAAGTTCAATTCTAGTTTATATGCCACAGAAATCCTAATTACCCAAATATAAGAGGATTATATGTCATGTATCCCGTTAAATCCAGATAATTAGAAATTTAGGAGAATATGTTTTCAAGCTGTTGTTCGAGTAAAGAGCTTTTCCAAGTTATACAAGAACTCAATTAGAACTAAGGTCATACTTCTGTTCCACCCAGATTCATAAAATAAAGAACGAAAATAATTCTTGAATTATAAATCAGTACATGAATTAAAATAGAAAAATAATAGTATCAATCCATACAATAGATAGAGCTCCTAACCTTAACAGAGGATGGGCACTCTTGTGCAATCCACTAAAGAAAGTGGTGGAGAGCTTGGTTAGGGAATTCTACACCAATGCTATGCCCCAGCCTGGGCAAACGTATGACTATCTAAGCTATGTGAGGGGAAAGACTATTGACTATAGTCCCTCCAACATAGATAGAATGCTGATGGTAAAGCACACAAACTCTACCTGGAGCTTTGAAGACAGGGTAAAGCAACAAGATCCCGGATTTGAAGACATTTTGAACAAAATCTGCATTCTTAATATGCAATGGATTAATGACAAAGATGGATGGCCCAATCAATTGAGGAGAAGAGATTTGAACCCCCAAGCTAGAGGGTGGCTAGACTTTGTAAGGAGATCCCTCAACCCCACCTCCAACACTTCGGAGGTCACTTTGGAGAGAGCTTTGCCATACACAGCATCATGAGAGGGGAGAATGTCAATGTTGGGGAGATGATTGCCAACAACATCTATAGGGTGCTGAAAAGCACTAAGGACAGCACAAGGTTGGCCATTCCTAGCATTATTCAAAGGCTATGTGATGAGGCTGGGATGGAGAAGATAATTGATGAAGTTTTGGTGGACCAAGACTAGCCTATAACTGCCAAAAAGATGGCTAAAGTAGTGGCTGTCAACCACTGCAGAGAGCAAGGGAGCAAGTGCAAGGATCAACCACAATACCTACCACAAGGTCCACCATAACAAGAAGAAGCTGAGGATCAACCACAATACCTATCACTTCCACATTTTCCTGAAGGTTTCAACTGGGAGTAAGTGCAAGGAGATATCCACCAAATGCAAGGAGACATACACCACTTGAGAGAGGATGTAAACCAACTGAGAGAGCAACAAAAGCAATGGGATCAGACGCAAGAAAGCATTCAACAACTCCAAGGGAGCATGGAATACATGAAGGATCAACAAGGCCAATTCCACTGGGGAGAGATGCAAGGCAGCCTCAACACAATTATGGAGTAATAACGAGTGCAACAGAGAAATCTTGCCAAATTTAGGCATCTCTATGAAGCCAGGATGACTTCAAGGAGGCAATATGACATAAATACACAAGCAAAGTTGAACCATCTGTGCAATGCTGTGGCGGCCTGAAGCCTGGATACCCAACATTTATGCAAGGTATGGAGGAACTGAGTGCTAGACAAGAAGAGATCTTGGCTAAGCACAAGGAAGATGAGAGGACTTATATGAGGAGGTTGGGCTTTTGGAAGCCAAGAGACATCTTTGCACAAGAGGGAGCATCCAAGAAGAAGGATGATGATGAGTCCTCGTCCAAGAAAAAAGACAAGGGAAAAGGGCCAATGAAGTGAAGCTGTTTCAAGAAATCAAAGGTTGTTGAGTCCCATGGTTGCAAATTTCAATTTTGAATTTTTATTTAGTAGTTGCAGTATTATGATAGTAGTTGCTTAGTTTGTTTATGTTTTTGAAGTCTTTTATGAGTCCTCTGAAATGGTACCTTAAGTTTGAAGAAAGAAAATGTTGCTTAAGTTTTATAACCATCAATAAAAGTAGTTTGTTTTCATAAGAGTCAATGATGAGTTGTTGCAAAAACAAGAGTAAAGAGACTAAGACCAAGTGAGATAATTCAAGACTAAGAGATAAGGAGCCAAGTATAGAACCTTGGATAAATTTGGAAGAGAATAAGTCATAATGAATAACTGGACTTAGAGGATATGACAAGTAGATGCTAAGGATGACTCTTGAATATCCATAGAACCAAGAAGTAGTAAGTAAAAGACCCAAGGTTCTGAGCATCAACTACTAGGATAAAAGTAAGAGACAAATAGCTCAAAGAGCCAAGCTCCTAGTAGATGCTTGTGGTAAAGATGTGTCAAGAAAAGAGACATGGGCAAGTAAATTCTTAGTGGTGTTTCAACACCTGGTACCCTAAAACCAACTAGTTTGGGAGTGCTAATTGAAAGCCTAATCTAATGGGTCGTCTTGAGACAAAACACCAAGAGTCATGGTCAATTGAAACAACAAAAGAAAAGTGAAAAGAAAAGAACAATTCTTACTACTTCAAGGTAACAATCAATAGAAAGGGCTCCTAAAGCAAGCACTTAAGAGAATCCTCAAGAGTCTAAGAATTTATTATGACATGAGAACAATAAGATTCATACATGAGTTAATACCTAGCCCTATCTTTGGTAATGAATGCATTTCTTTAAGGTCAAGTCTTAATTCATTTAAGAATAACTCACATTGATTTGATTGGGGACAAGAAAAGATTAAGTTTGGTGTTTTAATGACTTGTATCATCTACCTCTTTCTCTTATCAAAAAAGACCATAAAAGAGCATAATCTCATTAATCAATACAATTTCATGAAGTAAATGGTGAATATTATAGTACGTCTCTTTGAAATGAGTTTGTGTTGAATTTCTAGTGAAAAGAGCAACAAAGGAAAGAGGATTCAAGAAAAAAGGCTGGGCGTGTGAAGCTGGGCGTGCCACTTGCTACAACGCCACAAATTAGTATGGGGATGACACGCCAGCAATGGGGCGTGGCATGCCAGTTGACAATTCCAGAAGGCAAAGTGAAAGAACTATATAGGGCGTGCCACTTGACATCGAGGGCGTGGCATGCCAGCATCATTTTCCAGAGAAGAAGTCTAGGGAGCTCACTATGGGTGTGGCACGCCAGGGAGATAAAATACAAAGGATGTGGCACGCCGGTTATAAACTCCAGAAGGGGGACTTGAAAGCTTAAACACGGGCGTGGCACGTCAGGGCCAGGCGTGGCACGCCAAACCCCCTCATACACAATGGGCGTGCAACTTAGGGTCGAAGGCATGGCACACCATTTCACAATTCCAGAGAGGAGACTTTGAAGCTCAACACTGGGCATGGCACTTGATATCGAAGGCGTGGCACGCCAGCTTTTTTCATGACTTGGGCGTGACACTTGGGTTCCAGGCGTGGCACGCCAATGTTTACAGAGCTCAACAATAACACTGGGCATGCCACTTGATGTCGAATGTGGCACGCCAACCTTAGCACCCAAAGAATAAAAACTAAGGGGCGTGCCACTTGGGACTTAAGGCGTGGCACGCCAGGGCAAGTTAACCACAGGCGTGCCACTTGAATGCTGGGCGTGGCACGCCTATCACTTCTCATTCAAGCACTATCAAAGGGCATGGCATGCCACCTAGTGGGCGTGGCATGCCAGTATCATTCTTCAGAGACAAAAGATGAAGGCTCATTATGGGTGTGGTACGCCAACTACTGGGCGTGGCACGCCAGTATCAATTTTCAGAGAGGATGGATGGAGTTTATACTATGGGCCTATGGTGCACGAAATTGTAAATCACATTTTTCACAACTCGTTCAACTAACCAGCAAGTGCACTGGGTTATCCAAGTAATACCTTACGTGAGTAAGGGTTGATCCCACGGAGATTGTCGGCTTGAAGCAAGCTATGGTCATCTTGTAAATCTTAGTCAGGCGGATTCAAATGGTTATGAAGCTTTGATAATTAAAAGATAAATAAAACATAAAATAAAGATAGAGATACTTATGTAATTCATTGGTGGGAATTTCAGATAAGCCTATGGAGATGCGTTATTCCATCTGAATCTCTGCTTTCCTACTGTCTTCGTTCAATCATTCATAATCCTTTCCATGGCAAGCTGTATGTTCGGGCTTCATCGTTGTCAATGGCTACCTCCCGTCCTCTCAGTGAAAATGGTCTAACTACGGGTTACGTAGGGCTAATCATCTATCGGTTCTCACTTGTGTTGGAATAGGATCTAGTAATCCTTTTGCGTTAGTCACTAAACCCAACAGTCATGAGTTTGAAGCTCGTCACAGTCATCCCATCCCAGATCCTACTCGGAATACCACAGACAAGGTTTAGACTTTTCAGATCTCAAGAATGCTGCCAATTGATTCTAGCTTATACCACGAAGACTGTGATCTCACGGAATGGAAGGCTTTGTTGTCAGGAGAGGCAACCATGCGTTGTGAACCAGGAATCCAAGAGATATACATTCAAGCTTGTTTTCAGGTAGAATGGAAGTGGTTGTCAGACACGCGTTCATAAGTGAGAATGGTGATGAGTGTCACTTGATCATCACATTCATCATGTTCTTGTGTACGAATGAATATCTTAGAATAAGAATAAGCTTGAACTGAATAGAAGAACAATAGTACTTTGCATTAATACTCAAAGAACAGCAGAGCTCCACACCTTAATCTACGGTGTGGAAAAACTCCACCGTTGAAAATACATAAATAATGAAGGTCCAGGCATGGCCGAATGGCCAGCCCCCATAAAAGTCTAAGATAGCTAAAAACTAATCAAAGATCGATCTAAGGATAATCCAAAGATGTCTAATACAATAGTAAAAGGTCCTATTTATACTAGACTAGTTACTAGGGTTTACAAAAAGAACTAAATGATGCAGAAATTCACTTCCGGGCCCACTTGGTGTGTGATTGGGCTCAGCATTGAAGCTTTCATGTGTAGAAACTTTTCTTGGAGTTAAACGCCAGCTTTTATGCCAGTTTAGGCATTTAACACCAGCTTTTATCCTGTTTTTGGCGTTTAATGCCAGAATAGGGCAGGAAGTTGGGGTTTAAACGCCAGTTTGCGTTGTCAAAACTCGGACAAAGTATGGACTATTATATATTGCTGGAAAGCCCAGGATGTCTACTTTCCATTTCGAGTGCAGGGAGGTCAAAATCCAACAACATCTGTAGTCCTTTTTCAGCCTTTGAATCAGATTTTTGCTCAGGTCCCTCAATTTCAGCCAGAAAATACTTGAAATCATAGAAAAACACACAAACACATAGTAAAGTCCAGAAATGTGAATTTTGCTTAAAAACTAATAAAAATATACTAAAAAGTAGCTAGATCCTACTAAAAACTATCTAAAAACAATGCCAAAAAGCGTATAAATTATCCGCTCATCACAACACCAAACTTAAATTATTGCTTGTCCCCAAGCAACTGAAGACAAAATAGATTAAAAAGAAGAGAATATACAATGAATCTTACAATATCAATGAAACTTAGTTCCAATTAGATGAGCGGGGCTAGTAGCTTTTTGCTTCTGAACAGTTTTGGCATCTCACTTTATCCTTTGAAATTCAGAATGATTGGCATCTATAGGAACTCAGAATTTTAGATAGTGTTATTGATTCTCCTAGTTCAGTATGTTGATTCTTGAACACATCTACTTTATGAGTCTTGGCTGTGACCCTAAGCACTTTGTTTTCCAGTATTACCACCGGATACATAAATGCCATAAACACATAACTGGGTGAACCTTTTCAGATTGTGACTTATCTCTGCTAAAGTCCCCAATTAGAGGTGTCTAGAGTTCTTAAGCACACTTTTTTTTCTTTGGATCATGACTTTAACCACTTAGTCTCAAGCTCTTCACTTGGACCTTCATGCCACAAGCACATGGTTAGGGACAGCTTGATTTAGTCACTTAGGCCAGGATTTTATTCCTTTACGCCCTCCTAACCATTAATGCTCAAATCCTTGGATCCCTTTTACCCTTGCCTTTTGGTTTAAAGGGCTATTTGTTTTTTCTGCTCACTTTTTCTTTTTCTTTCTTTTTTCTTTTTTTTGCCATTTTTTTCCGCTACTTTTTTCTTTTTCACTGTTTTTTCTTGCTTCAAGAATCAATTTCATGATTTTTCAGATTATCAATAACATTTCTCTTTTTTCATCATTCTTTCAAGAGCCAACAATTTTAACATTCATAAACTTCACTATAAAAAAATATGCACTGTTCAAGCATACATTCAGAAAACAAAAAGTATTGCCACCACATCAAAATAATTAAACTAATATCAAGATAAAATTTGAAATCCAAGTACTTCTTGTTCTTTTGTAATTAGGCACATTTTTCATTTAAGAGAGGTGAAGGATTCATGGAATTATTCATAGCTTTAAGGCATAGACACTAGATACTAATGATCATGTAGTGAAGACACAAACATAGACAAACATAAAGCATCAAATTCAAAAAACAGAAAAATAAGAACAAGGAAATCAAAAAACGAGTCCACCTTAGTGATGGCGGCTAGTTCTTCCTCTTGAAGATCCAATGGAACGCCTGAGCTCCTCTATGTCTCTTCCTTGCCTTTGTTGCTCCCCCCTCATAGCTCTTTGATCTTTTCTAATCTCATGGAGAATGATGGAGTGCTCTTGGTGCTCCACCCTTAGTTGGTCCATGTTGTAACTCAAGCCTTCCAAAGAGGTGTTGAGTTGCTCCCAATAGTTGTATGGAGGAAAATGCATCGCTTGAGGCATCTCAGGGATTTCTTGATGAGGGGCTTCCTCATGCTCTTGTTGAGGTCCATGAGTGGGCTCTCTTGTTTGCTCCATCCTTTTCTTAGTGATGGGCTTGTCTTCTTCAATGAGGATGTCTTCTTCTATGTCAATCCCAGCCGAATTGCATAGGTGACAAATGAGATGAGGAAAGGCTAACCTTGCCAAAGTAGAGGACTTGTCATCCACTTTGTAGAGTTCTAGAGGTATGATCTCATGAACTTCCACTTCCTCCCCAATCATGATACTATGGATCATGATGGCCCGATCCACAGTTACTTCGAATCGGTTGCTAGTAGGAATGATGGAGCGTTGGATGAACTCCAACCATCCTTTAGCCACGGGCTTAAGGTTCGGTCTTCTCAATTGAACCGGCTTGCCTCTTGAGTCTCTTTTCTATTGAGCTCCTTTCACACATATGTCCATGAGGACTTGGTCCAACCTTTGATCAAAGTTGACCCTTCTAGTGTAGGTGCTTGTGATTTCTTGCATCATTGGCAAGTTGAACGCCAACCTTACATTTTCTGGACTAAAATCTAAGTATTTCCCCCGAACCATTGTAAGCCAATTCTTTGGATTTGGGTTCATACTTTGATCATGGTTCCTAGTGATCCATGCATTAGCATAAAACTCTTGAACCATTAAGATTCTGACTTGTTGAATGGGGTTGGTGAGAACTTTCCAACCTCTTCTTCGAATGTCATATCGGATCTCCGGATACTCATTCTTCTTGAGCATGAAAGGAATCTCAGGGATCACTTTCTTCTTGGCCACAACTTCATAGAAGTGGTCTTGATGGACCTTTGAGATGAATCTCTCCATCTCCCATGACTCGGAGGTGGAAGCTTTTGCCTTCCCTTTCCTCTTTCTAAAGGTTTCTTTGGTCTTAGGAGCCATAAATGGTTATGGAAAAATAAAAAGCAATGCTTTTTCCACACCAAACTTAAAAGGTTTGCTCATCCTCGAACAAAAGAAGAAAGAAAGAAGGGGAAGAAGAAGAAAAATGGAGGAGATAGAGGGAGAGAGTGAATTCGGCCAAGGGGGTATAAGTTGATTGTGATGTGTGAAAATGAAGGGGGGATGAGGGGTTTATATAGGAGTGGGGGGGTTTGGTGCGTGTATTTTGGGTTGGATTTGGGAGGGAAAGGAATTTGAATTTTTGTTGGAGGTAGGTGGGGTTTTTGGGGAAGAGATATGGAGGTGATTGGTGAAGAGAACATAGAGAAGAGGATATGATTTGATAGGTGAGTGGTGTTTTGGGTAGAGTGTTATAGAGATGTGTGAGGGGGAGAGAGAGAGAGAGGTGGGGTAGGTGGGGTCTACAGATCCTGAGGGGTCAAGGACTTCTCATCCCTGCTCCATTTAGGTGTGCAAAATGCCCTTTGAGTGCAATTCTGGCGTTTAACACCAGACTGCTGCCTGTTTCTGGCGTTAAACGCCAGCTTTGATACCTTTCCTGGCGTTTAACGCCAAGCTGTAGCCTATTTCTGGCGTTAAATGCCAGCTCTTATACCTTTCCTGGCATTTAACGCCAAGCTGTAGCTTGTTTCTGGCATTAAACGCCAGTCTGGTGCCCATTTCTGGCGTTAAACGCCCAGAAATGGTGCCAGATGGGTGTTTAACGCCCATTCTGCTACTCTTACTGGCGTTTAAATGCCAGTAAGTTCATCCTCCAGGGTGTGTTATTTTTATGCTATTTTTGATTTTGCTTTGATTTTTTTGCAGTTGCTTTTGTGACTCCACATGATCATCAACCTAAAGAAAACATAAAATAATAATGGAAATTCAACATAGATAAATAAAAATTGGGTTGCCTCCCAATAAGTGCTTCTTTAATGTCATTAGCTTGACAGTGGGCTCTCACAGAGCCTCACAGATAATCATAGCATGGTTGTGGCCTTTCAATACCAAACTTAGAGTTTGGTTGTGGCCTCTCAACACCAAACTTAGAGTTTGAATGTGGGGGCTTTGTTTGACTTCGTATTGAGAGAAGCTTTTCATACTTCTTCTCCATGTGTACAGAAGGAGAACCTTGAGTCCTGAATACAAGGTAGTCCTCATTCAATTGAAGAACCAACTTTCCTTTGTCAACATCAATCACAGCTTTTGCTGTGGCTAGGAAAGGTCTGCCAAGGATGATGGCTTCATTCTCATCCTTCCCAATGTCTAGGATTATAAATCAGCAGGGATGTAAACGCCTTCAACCTTCACTAGCACGTCCTCTACCAGTCCATAAGCCTGTTTTATTGATTTGTCTGCCATCTCTAGTGAGATTCTTGTAGCTTGTACCTCAAAGATTCATAGTTTCTCCATTACAGAGAGTGGCATGAGGTTAATACCTGACCCTAGGTCACACAGAGCCTTCTCAAAGGACATGGTGCCTATGGTACAGGGTATTAAGAATTTACCAGGATCCTGTTTCTTTTGAGGTAAAGTTTGCTGAACCCAGGTATTCAGTAATGAGAAATGGAAGTTCATCCTCCCAAGTCTCATTACCAAATAGCTTGGCATTCAGCTTTATGATTGTTCCTAAATATTGGGTAACTTGCCCTTCAGCAATGTCTTCATCTTCTTCAGAAGATGAATAGTCATCAGAGCTCATGAATGGTAAAATGAAGTTCAATAGAATCTCTATGGTCTCTATATGAGCCTCAGATTCCTTTGGTTCCTCATTAGGGTACTCCTTAGTGGCCAGGGGATGTTCGCTGAGGCCTCCCTCACTAGGAATCACTGCCTTTTCACTCTCTCCAGATTCGGCCATGTTGGTCACAGTTATGGCCTTGCACTCTCTTTTGGGATTCTCTTCTGTATTGCTTGGAAGAGTGCTAGGAGGAGTTTCAGTAACCTTTTTACTCAGCTGACCCACTTGTGCCTCCAAGTTTTTGATGGAGGACCTTGTTTCATTCATGAAACTGATAGTGGTCTTAGATAGATCAGAGACTATATTTGCTAAGCTAGATGGATTCTGCTCAGAATTCTTTGTCTGTTGCTGAGAGGATGATGGAAAAGGCTTGCCATTGCTAAACCTATTTCTTCCATCATTAATATTTGTAAAGCCTTGTTGAGGCTTTTGTTGATCCTTCCATGAGAAATTTGGATGATTTCTCCATGAGGGATTATAGGTGTTTCCATAGGCTTCACCCATGTAATTCACCTCTGCCATTGCAGGGTTCTCAGGATCATAAGCTTCTTCTTCAGAAGATGCTTCTTTAGTACTGTTGGATGCAGCTTGCAATCCATTCAGACTCTGAGAAATGATATTGACTTACTGAGTTAACATTTTGTTCTGAGCCAATATGGTATTCAGAGCATCAATTTCGAGAACCTCCTTCCTCTGAGGCGTCCCATTACTCACATTATTTCTCTCAGAGGTGTACATGAAATGGTTATTTGCAACCATTTGAATGAGTTCTTGAGCTTCTGCAGGCTTTTTCTTCAGGTGAATAGATCCACCTGCAGAATAGTCCAATGACATCTTAGACAATTCAGACAGACCATCATAGAATATATCCAGGATGGTCCATTCTGAGAGCATGTCAGAAGGACACTTTTTGGTCAGTTGCTTGTATCTTTCCTAAGCTTCATAGAGGGATTCACCTTCTTTTTTCTGAAGGTTTGAACATCCACTCTAAGCTTGCTCAGCTTTTGAGGATGAAAGAATTTAGCTAAGAAAGCCATGACCAGTTTATCCCAAGAGTTCAGGCTATATCTAGGTTGAGAGTCCAACCATATTCTAGCTCTGTCTCTTACAGCAAAAGGGAAAAGCATAAGCTTATAGACCTCGGGATCAACTCCATTGGTCTTAACAGTATCACAGATCTGCAAGAATTCAGTTAAGAACTGAAAAGGATCTTCTAATGGAAGTCTATGAAACTTGCAATTCTGTTGCATTAGAGAAATTAATTGAGGCTTAAGTTGAAAATTGTTTGCTCCAATGGCAGGGATTGAGATGCTTCTTCTATGGAAGTTGGAATTTGGTGCAGTGAAGTCACCAAGCATCTTCCTTGCGTTGTTATTGTTGTTGGGTTCGGCCATTACTTCTTTTTTGAGATTCTCTGTAAGGTTTTCTCTGGATTGTTGTGCTTTAGCTTCTCTTGACTTCTTCTTCAGAGTCCTTTCAGGTTCAGAATCAGCTTTAACAATAATGTTCTTGTCCTTGCTCCTGCTCATATGAAAAAGAAGAGAATAGAAAAGAAGAGGAATCCTCTATGTCACAGTATAGAGATTCCTTTATGTGAGTAGAAGAGAAGAAGAATAGAAGGATGAGAAGAGAAAAGAAGAAAAATCCGAACACAGAGAGAAGAGAAGGTTCGAATTATGAGTAGAAGAGAAGTGTTAGTAGATAAATAAAATAAATAGAAAGACGTGAGAAAGAGAAATTCAAAAATTATTTTGAAAAATGGGTTAGCAATTTCCAAAAAAGTTAGAAGAGATAAAATTAGAATTTAAATCAATTAGTTAATTAAAAAGTTTTTTTTTGAAAAATAGGGAGGTGATTTTCGAAAATTAGAAGAGAGAGAATTAGTTAGGTGGTTTTGAAAAAGATTTTTGAAATTAATTTTGAAAAGATAAGAAGTTAGTAAAAGATTAAAGTTTGAAAAAGATATGATTTGAAAAAGATATGTTTGAAAAGATATTACTGAAATTTATTTTGAAAAAGATTTAATTTTTAAAATCAGAATTAATCACTTGACTCACAATAAATCAAAAGATATGATTCTAAAATTTAAAGTTTGAATCTTTCTTAACAAGAAAGTAATAAACTTGAAATTTTTGAATAAAAACATTAATTGTTAGTATTAATTTCAAAAAATATGAGGTAAAAATAGGAAAAAGATTTTGAAAAGTTTTGGAAAAGATTTTTGAAAATTTTCGAAAAACAAAGGAAAAGAAAATGAAAAAGATTTGATTTTGAAAAAGATTTTGATAAGATAAATTTTTGAAATTGAAATCTTGACTTGACTAACAAGAAACAACTAATTTTAAAAATTTTAACTAAGTCAACACAAAGATTTCGAAATTTATGAATGAAATAAGGAAAAGAGATTTTTTTGATTTTTTTTTTGAGTTTAATGAGGAAAGAGAAAAACCACAAAATGACTCAACACATAAAAATTTTGGATTAAAACAAAAGATGCATGCAGGAACACTATGAATGTCAAGATGAACACCAAGAACACTTTGAAGATCATGATGAACATCAAGAAATTATTTTTAAAAAATTTTCAAGAAAAGAAAAACATGCAAGACACCAAACTTAGAGATTTTTCATGTTTAGACACTATGAATTCAAAAATGCATATGAAAAAACAACAAAAGACACAAAACAAGAAAATATGAATATCAAACAAGGAGACTCATTAAGAACAACTTGAAGATCATGAAGAATGCAATGCATGAATTTTCAAAATTTTTTTAGAAAAATTAAAACATGCAATTGATACCAAACTTAAAAATTGACACTAGACTCAAACAAGAAACACAAAATATATTCTTGGTTTTTATGATTTTACTAAAAATTTTTTATATTTTTTTCGAGAATTATTTAGGAAAAAGAAAATAAGAAACTTAAAATTTTTAATAAGAATTCCAGGAATCATGCAATGTTAGTCTAAAGCTTCAGTCTAAAAAGATTAGACATGGTCAGCCAAGCTTTAGCAAGACATTGCATACAACAGCCAAATTGATGGGATTCAACTAGCTCTTGTGATGATAAAAACATCATCTGAAACTCTAGAATTCATTCTTAAAAATTCTGAAGAACAAAATAAAATGAAAAATACCTAATCTAAGAAACAAGATGAACCGTTAGTTGTCCAAACTCGAACAATCCCCGGCAACGGCGCCAAAAACTTGGTGCATGAAATTGTAAATCAAACTTTTCACAACTCGTACAACTAACCACCAAGTGCACTGGGTCGTTCAAGTAATACCTTACGTGAGTAAGGGTCGATCCCACGGAGATTGTCGGCTTGAAGCAAGCTATGGTCATCTTGTAAATCTCAATCAGGCGGATTCAAATGGTTATGAAGCTTTGATAATTAAAGATAAATAAAACATAAAATAAAGATAGAGATACTTATGTAATTCATTGGTGGGAATTTCAGATAAGCGTATGGAGATGAGTTATTCCTTCTGAATCTCTGCTTTCCTACTGTCTTCATTCAATCATTCATACTCCTTTCCATGGCAAGCTGTATGTTCAGGCTTCACCGTTGTCAATGGCTACCTCCCGTCCTCTCAGTGAAAATGGTCCAACTACGGGTTACATAGGGCTAATCATCTATCAGTTCTCACTTGTGTTGGAATAGGATCCAGTAATCCTTTTGCGTCTGTCACTACACCCAACAGTCATGAGTTTGAAGCTCGTCATAGTCATCCCATCCTAGATCCTACTCGGAATACCACAGACAAGGTTTAGACTTTCCGGATCTCAAGAATGCTGCCAATTGATTCTAGCTTATACCACGAAGACTCTGATCTCACGGAATGGAAGGCTCTATTGTCAGGATAGGCAACCATGCGTCGTGAACCACGAATCCAAGAGATATACATTCAAGCTTATTTTCAGGTAGAACGGAAGTGGATGTCAGACACGCGTTCATAGGTGAGAATGGTGATGAGTGTCACTTGATCATCACATTCATCATGTTCTTGTGTGCGAATGAATATCTTAGAATAAGAATAAGCTTGAATTGAATAGAAGAACAATAGTACTTTGCATTAATACTCGAGGAACAGCAGAGCTCCACACCTTAATCTATGGTGTGTAGAAACTCCACCATTGAAAATACATAAGTGATGAAGGTCCAGGCATGGCCGAATGGCCAGCCCCCATAAAAGTCTAAGATAGCATAAAACTGATCAAAGATCAATCTAAGAATAATCCAAAGATGTCTAATACAATAATAAAAGGTCGTATTTATACTAGACTAGTTACTAGAGTTTACAAAAAGAAGTAAATGATGCAGAAATCCATTTCCGGGCCCACTTGGTGTGTGCTTGGGCTGAGCATTGAAGCTTTCATGTGTAGAGACTTTTTTTGGAGTTAAATGCCAGCTTTTATGCCAGTTTGGGCATTTAACTCCAGCTTTTATCCTATTTTCGGCGTTTAACGCTAGAATAGGGCAGGAAGTTGGCGTTTAAATGCCAGTTTGCGTCGTCAAAACTCGGACAAAGTATGGACTATTATATATTGCTGGAAAGCCCCGGATGTCTAATTTCCAACGCAATTGAGGGCGTGCCATTTGGGCTTCTATTGCTCCAAAAAATCCATTTCGAGTGTAGGGAGGTCAGAATCCAACAGCATCTGCAGTCCTTTTTCAGCCTCTGAATTAGATTTTTGCTCAGGTCCCTCAATTTCAGCCAGAAAATACCTGAAATCACAGAAAAACATACAAACTCATAGTAAAGTCCAAAAATGTGAATTTTGGTTAAAAACAAATAAAAATATACTAAAAGTAGCTAGATCCTACTAAAAACTACCTAAATTATCCGCTCATCAGCGTGGCACGCCAGACTTGAGCGTGCCACACTGGTTCAAATATCCATTGAAGAAGAGCATAAGGTAAGAGCCTGGGTGTGCCATTTGAGCTAGAAGGCGTGTCACGCCAGGCTAATTATGCAAAGGAGAGATCCTGAGCTTGCCAGTTAGGCTCGAAGGCGTGCCACTTACAAGCCAGGCGTGGCGCGCCAAGCCAAACTGAGAAGCTAGGCGTGGCACGCCACTCTAACGCCAGCCACATGCCAGGCAAATGCTTCATTTTAGTAGTTTTTCTTTTTCCCTTCTATTGTAATTTTCTTTTCTCTTTTATATTTTCTTAATTCTAGTGATAGGAGTAGTATAAATAACCCCTAGATGTACTGAAAAGGGGGTTTGATTAGCAAGTTAGTTTTAGTTTTTACTTTTACACTTCACTTTACCTCTTCCTTCTCTTGTACTCTTCTCTAAGCTATGAGTAGCTAAACTCCCTCTCATTGGGAGAAGGAGCTCTGTTGTACTTGATGGATTAATGATAGTGAACTTCTACTTCTCTTCATCTTCTCTTTGATTTGCTAGAAGGAAATTCGTTCTTAATGCTAGTGTTTAATCATCTTGGGAAAGAGGTTGAATGCAAAATAGGTTTCATAGGAACATTGGAAAAGGAAACATGAAACCATGCTTGAAATCCCTTCTCACACTTGAGTAGATCTGGGTTTGGGGATTGGATATGGTGACATGAAATCCACCTATTATTTGGATCTATGAGGATGTATGGTATAATCGGGGACCAAGCATATCTCCTTTCATAAGCAATTAGACCAAGGAATTGACTATTGATCAAGATTTGAGAGATTGAATCACCAAGGGATTGGGGTTCAATCAATCATGATTGCCAAGATGTCAATGAGTTGTATGATTGAAGATGAGACGAGCTGAATTTAATCCAAAGAGAGCAACATCTCCTAATCCCAATGAATTCCCCCTATTCTTATCTTCCCTATTCTTTATAGCTTTCTTTAATTTCTGTTATTCCCCATTCCCATTTACAATTCAGCCATTTATGTTTTAGTTCTTTACATTCTTGTTATTTACTTTTCCGCACTTTATTGCTTCCCTTTACTTTTGAGTCATTTACATTTCTGCTAATTTAATTTTCTGCACTCAACATTCTCTATATTGATTAGCTTAACTCTATTCATTCATTAACTAAAATTGCTTAATCAATCAATCTCTGTGGATTCGACCCCACTCCACTGTGGGTTATTACTTGACGATAATTTGGTGTGCTTGCCAAAGAACGGATTCATTTTATATGGGGAGTGAATTCCGGTCATCAAAACTCAAGTTTGGCATGGAGTGGACAGCCAGCATTCCTTGGAAGTACCTTGAGTTGGCGCCTAATGAGCGGATAATTTATACGCTTTTTGGCATTGTTTTTATATAGTTTTTAGTATGTTTTATTCACTTTTTTAGTATATTTTTATTAGTTTTTAAGAAAAATTTATATTTATGGACTTTACTATTAGTTTGTATGTTTTTCTGTGATTTCAGGTATTTTCTGGCTGAAATTGAGGGACCTAAGCAAAAATTTGATTCAGAGGCTGACAAAGGACTACTGATGCTGTTGGATTCTGACCTCCCTGCACTCGAAATAGAATTTTTGGAGCTACAGAAGTCCAAATGACGCGCTCTAAACTGTGTTGGAAGTAGACATCCAGGGCTTTCCAGAAATATATAATTATTCATACTTTTCCCGAGTTTAAAGGATGCAAACTGACGTTTAACGCCAGCTTTCTGCTCTATTCTGACGTTAAACGCCAGAAACAAGTTGCAAAGCAGAGTTATACGCCAGAAACAAGTTACAAATTGGCGTTTAACTACAAGGAAGACCTCTACACGTGAAAGCTTCAATGCTCAGCCCAAGCACACACCAAGTGGGCCCGGAAGTGGATTTCTACATCATTTACTCATTTCTGTAACCCTAGTAACTAGTTTAGTATAAATAGGACTTTTTACTATTGTATTTTCATCTTTTGGATTATCTTTTGATCCTTTGGTCACGTCTTGAAGGTTGGCCTCTCGGCCATGCCTGGACCATTATCGCTTATGTATTTTTAATGGAGGAGTTTCTACACACCATAGATTAAGGTGTGGAGCTCTGCTGTTCCTCGAGTATTAATGCAAAGTACTATTGTTCTTCTATTCAATTCATGCTTATTCTTACTCTAAGATATTCATTCACACACAAGAACATGATGAATGTGATGATTATGTGACACTCATCACCATTCTCACTTATGAACGCGTGATTGACAACCACTTCCGTTTACATGAAAACAAGCTTGAATGTGTATCTTTTGGATTCCTGGTCCATGCATTTGATTGCCTCTCCTGACAACAGAGCCTTTAATTCCTTGTGAGTAGAGTCTTCGTGGTTTAAGCTAGAATCAATTGGCAGCATTCTTGAGATCCGGAATGTCTAATCCTTGTCTGTGGTATTCCGAGTAGGATCTGGGATGGGATGACTGTGACGAGCTTCAAACTCGTGACTGTAGGGCGTGGTGACAGACGCAAAAGGATAGTAAATCCTATTCCTACACGATCGAGAATCGATAGATGATTAGCCCTATATAAACCGTAGCTGGACCATTTTCACTGAGAGGACGGGAAGTAGCCATTGACAACGGTGACACCTAGCGTTCAGCTTGACATGGAAAGGAGTATGAAGGATTGGATGAAGGCAGTAGGAAAGCAGAGATTCAGAAGGAACAATGCATCTCCATACGCTTATCTGAAATTCCCACCAATGAATTACAAAAGTATCTCTATCTTTATTTTATGTTTTATTTATATTTTACTTATTAAAACTCCATAACCCTTTGAATCCGCATGACTGAGATTTACAAGGTGACCATAGCTTGCTTCAAGCCAACAATCTCCGTGGGATCGACCCTTACTCATGTAAGGTTTATTACTTGGACGACCCAATGCACTTGCTGGTTAGTTGTGCGAAGTTGTGAAAAAGAGTGATATTACAATTGTACGTACCAAGTTGTTGGCGCCATTGAGATCACAATTTCGTGCACCAAGTTTTTGGCGCCGTTGCCGGGGATTGTTCGAGTTTGGACAATTGACGGTTCATCTTGTTGCTTAGATTAGGTAATTTTCTTCTTCTTTCAACCTTTCTTTTATGTTCAAAAAGTTTTCAAAAATCTTTCAAAAATTTTTCTTCTTTTTTGTTTTTCTAAAAATAATTTTCGAAAAATCCAAAAAAATTTTATAAAATAAAAAAAACAAAAATATTTTGTGTTTCTTGTTTGAGTGTAGAGTCAAGTTTTAAGTTTGGTGTCAATTGCATCTTTTTAATTTTCTAAAAAAAATTTCGAAAAATTCATGCATGTGTTCTTCATGATCTTCAAGTTGTTCTTGACAAGTCTTCTTCTTTAATCTTCATATTTTCTTGTTTTGTGTCTTTTCTTGTTTTTCATATTCATTTTTAGTTTGTTAGTGTCTAAACATGAAAAATTTCTAAGTTTGGTGTCTTGCATATTTTTCTTTTCTTGAAAATTTTTCAAAAATAAGTTCTTGATGTTCATCATGATCTTCAAAGTGTTCTTATGTGCATCATTTGTTTTAATCCAAAATATTTATGTGTTGAGTCATTTTGTTGTTTTTCTCTTTCCACATTAAAATTCAAAAAACAAAAAAATATTTTTTCCTTTAATTACTCATAAATTTCAAAATCTTTAGGCTGACTTAGTCAAAAATTTTTAAAATAAGTTGTTTCTTGTTAGTCAAGTCAAGATTTCAATTTTAAAAATCCTATATTTTCAAAATCTTTTTCAAAAATCAAATCTTTTTCATTTTTCTTTTATATTTTCGAAAATTTTTAAAATTGATTTTCAAAATCTTTTTTCTATTTTTATTTGAAATCTTCAAAAACTTTACTAACAATTAATGTGATTCATTCAAAAATTTCAAGTTTATTACTTTCTTGTTAAGAAATGTTCAATCTTTAAATTCTAGAATCATATCTTTTAGTTTCTTGTTAGCCAAGTAATCAATTTTAATTTTAAAAATCAAATCATATCTTTTTCAAAAATTTGATTTCAAAAATCTTTTCTAACTTCCTATCTTTTTAAAATTGATTTTCAAATCTTTTTCAACTAACTAATCAACTTTTTGTTTGTTTTACTATTTCTTATCTTTTTCAAAACCACCTAACCACTTTTCTCTTTCTAATTTTCGAAAATCATTAAACTTCTTTTTCAAAATTCTTTTTAATTAACTAATTATTTTAAATTTTAATTTTATTTTATTCCTTTCTTAATTTTCAAATTTTAACTTTAATTTAAAATAAAAACAAAAGTATTTTTCTTTTATTTTAGTTAATTTTCGAAAATTCTCTCCCTCTCATCTTCTTCTATTTATTTATTTAATTACTAACACTTCTCTTCTACTCATAATTTGAACCCTCTTCTCTTCTCTCTCTGTGTTCGAATTTTTCCTCTTCTATTCTTTTTCTCTTCTACTCACATAAAGGAATCTCTATACTATGACATAGAGGATTCTTCTTTTCTGTTCTCTTCTTTTTCATATGAGCAAGGAGCAAGGACAAGGACATTCTTGTTGAAGCAGATCCTGAACCTGAAAACACTCTAAAGAGGACTTTACTGAAATTTTTGAAAAAGAAGTAGAGATGGCCGAACCCAATAACAATGGTGGAGGTGCAAGGAAGATGCTTGGTGACTTTACTGCACCAAATTCCAATTTCCATGGAAGAAGCATCTCAATCCCTGCCATTGGAGCAAACAATTTTGAGCTAAAGCCTCAATTAGTTTCTCTGATGTAATAGAATTGCAAGTTCTATGGACTTCCATCAGAAGATCCTTTTCAGTTCTTAACTGAGTTCTTACAAATCTGTGATACTATTAAGACCAATGGAGTGGATCCCGAGGTCTACAGGCTTATGCTTTTCCCTTTTGCTGTAAGAGACAGAGCTAGAATATGGTTAGACTCTCAACCTAAAGATAGCCTGAACTCTTGGGATAAGCTGGTCACGGCTTTCTTAGCCAAGTTTTTTCCTCCTCAAAAGCTGAGCAAGCTTAGAGTGGATGTTCAAACCTTCAGACAGAAAGAAGGTGAATCCCTCAATGAAGCTTGGGAAAGATATAAGCAACTGATCAAAAAGTGTCATTCTAACATGCTCTCAGAATGGACCATCCTGGATATATTCTATGATGGTCTATCTAAATTGTCTAAGATGTTATTGGACCATTCTGCAGGTGGATCTATTCACCTGAAGAAAATGCCTGTAGAAGCTCAGGAACTCATTAACATGGTTGCAAATAACCAGTTCATGTACACCTCTGAAAGGAATCCTGTGAATAATGGGACACCTCAGAGGAAGGGAGTTCTTGAAATTGGTGTTCCAAAATGCCATATTGGCTCAGAATAAAATGTTGACTCAACAAGTTAATTTGATTTCTCAGAGTCTAAATAGATTGCAAAATGCATCCAACAGTACTAAAGAGGCATCTTCTGAAGAAGAAGCTTATGATCCTGAGAACCCTGCAATGGCAGAGGTGAATTACATGAGTGAAACCTATGGAAACACCTATAATCCCTCATGGAGAAATCATCCAAATTTCTCATGGAAGGATCAACAAAAGCATCAACAAGGCTTTAATAATGGTGGAAGAAACAGGTTTAGCAATAGCAAGCCTTTTCCATCATCCTCTCAGCAAGAGACAGAGAATTCTGAGCAGAGCCCCTCTAGCTTAGCAAACATAGTCTCTGATCTATCTAAGGCCACTCTAAGTTTCATGAATGAAACAAGGTCCTCCATTAGAGATTTGGAGGCACAAGTGGGCCAGCTGAGTAAAAGAGTCATTGAAACTCCTCCTAGTACTCTCCCAAGCAATACAGAAGAGAATCCAAAAAGAGAGTGCAAGGCCATAACCTTACTTGGTGTGGCCGAACCTAGAGAGGAGAAGGAGAACGTGTATCCCAGTGAGGAAGACCTCATGGGACGTCCTCTAGACAAAAAGGAGTTCCCATTTGAGGAACCTAAGGAATCTGAGGCTCATCTAGAGACCATAGAGATTCCATTGAACCTATGGTGCATGAAATTGTGATCTCTAATAATGGCATTCAACTTAGTATGCACATCTACTAACTCAGCACTTTCTTCACAACTTCGCACAACTAACCAGCAAGTGCACTGGGTCGTCCAAGTAATAAACCTTACGTGAGTAAGGGTCGATCCCACGGAGATTGTTGGTATGAAGTAAGCTATGGTCATCTTGTAAATCTCAGTTAGGCTGATCCAAATGGTTATGGAGTTTTCGAATAATAATAATAAATAAATAGAAATTAAAGATAGAAATACTTATGTAAATCATTGGTGAGAATTTCAGATAAGTATATGGAGATGCTTTATCCCTGTTGAATCTCTGCTTTCCTACTGCCTTCCTTCAATCCTTCTTACTCCTTTCCATGGCAAGCTGTATGTAGGGCATCAACGTTGTCAATGGCTACATCCCATCCTCTCAGTGAAAAAGGTCAAAATGCTCTGTCACAGCACATCTAATCATATGTCGGTTCTCGATCATGCCGGAATAGAATCCATTGATTCTTTTGCGTTTGTCATCACGTCCAACAATCGCGAGTTTGAAGCTCGTCACAGTCATTCAATCCCTGAATCCTACTCGGAATACCACAGACAAGGTTTAGACTTTCCAGATTCTCATGAATGCCGCCATCAATTCTAGCTTATACCACGAAGATTCTGATTAAGGAATCTAAGAGATATGCGTTCGGTCTAAGGTAGAATGGAAGTGGTTGTCAGTCACGCGTTCATAGGTGAGAATGATGATGAGTGGCATGGATCATCACATTCGTCATCGTGAAGTGCAACGGATATCTTAGAACAAGAATAAACTGAATTGAATAGAAAATAGTAGTAATTACATTAAAACTGGAGGTACAGCAGAGCTCCACACCCTTAATCTATAGTGTGTAGAAACTCCACCGTTGAAAATACATAAGTGATGGTCCAGGCATGGCCGAATGGCCAGCCCCCATGAACGTGATCAATAGTCTCCTAATATGAATAATAGATTAAAATTGAGACCAAAGATGTCTAATACAATAGTAAAATGTCCTATTTATACTAGACTAGCTACTAGGGTTTACAGAAGTAAGTAATTGATGCAAAAATCTACTTCTGGAGCCCACTTGGTGTGTGCTTGGGCTGAGCTTGAGCTTTACACATGCAGAGGCTTCTTTTGGAGTTGAACGCCAAGTTGTAACGTGTTGTTGGCGTTCAACTCTGGTTCGTGACGTGTTTCTGGCGTTTGACTCCAGAATGCAACATGAAATTGACGTTGAGCGCCAGTTTGCGTTGTTTAATCTCGAATAAAGTATAGACTATTATATATTGCTGGAAAGCTCTGGATGTGTACTTTCCAAAGCCGTTGAGAGCGCGCCATTTGGAGTTTTGTAGCTCCAGAAAATACATTTCAAGTGCAGGGAGATCAGAATCCAATAGCATCAGCAATCCTTTGTCAGCCTTCTATCAGAGTTTTGCTCAGGTCTCTCAATTTCGGCCAGAAAGTACCTGAAATCACAGAAAAACACACAAACTCATAGTAAATTAGCTAGATCTTACTAAAAACTACCTAAAAATAATGCCAAAAAGCGTATAAATTATCCGCTCATCAACCTACTTCTGCCATTCATGAGCTCTGATGAACATTCCTCCTCTGAAGAGGATGAAGATATTACTGAAGAGTAAGTTTCTAAGTACCTTGGAGCAATCATGAAGCTGAATGCCAAGTTATTTGGTAATGAGACTTGGGTGGATGAACCCCCTTGCTCACCAATGAACTAAATAACTTGGTTAGGCAGACATTACCTCAAAAGATACAAGATCCTGGTAAATTCTTAATTCCCTGTACCATAGGCACCATGACCTTTGAGAAGGCTTTGTGTGACCTGGGGTCAGGCATAAACTTGATGCCACTCTCTGTAATGGAGAAATTGGGTATCTTTAAGGTACAGGCTGTCAAATTCTCATTAGAGATGGCAGACAAATCCATGAAAAAGGCTTATGGACAGGTAGAGGACGTACTAGTAAAGGTCAAAAGCCTTTACATCCCTACTGAT
This sequence comes from Arachis hypogaea, assembly GCF_003086295.3. Lineage (NCBI taxonomy): Eukaryota > Viridiplantae > Streptophyta > Magnoliopsida > Fabales > Fabaceae > Arachis > Arachis hypogaea. The sequence goes on along the minus strand of NC_092038.1, from coordinate 91,823,067 downwards.
TTCATAATCCTAGACATTGGGAAGGATGAGGATGAATCCATCATCCTTGGAAGACCCTTCCTAGCCACAGCAAAAGCTGTGATTGATGTGGACAGAGGAGAATTGATCCTTCAATTGAATGAGGACTACCTTGTATTTAAAACTCAAGGATCTCCCTCTGCAACCATGAAGAGGAAGAAAGAAAATCTTCTCTCAATACAGAGTCAAACAAAGCCCCCACAGTCAAACACTAAGTTTGGTGTTGGGAGGCCACAACTAAACTATAAGTTTAGTGTTAAACCCCCACATTCAAACTCTACGTTTGGTGTTGGGAGGTCCCAACAATGCTCTAAACATCTGTGAGGCTCCATGAGAGCCCACTGTCAATCTATTAATATTAAAGAAGCGCCTATTGGGAGGTAACCCAATTTTGTTTATCGATGTTATTTTATGTTTTCTTTAGGTTGATGATCATATGGAGTCACAAAAACTATTGCAAAGTTTAAAGAAAAATAAAAAATAGCATTAAAAAGTAGCACACCCTGGAGGAGAAACTTACTGGCATTTAAACACCAATAAGTGTAGCAGAATGGGCGTTTAACGCCCAGTCTGGCACCATTCTGGGCGTTAAACGCCAGAAAGAAGCACCAGACTGGCGTTAAATGCCAGAAAGAAGCAACAAACTGGCGTTGAACTCCAAAAACAGGTTGCAGCTTGGCGTTTAACGCCAGGAAAGGAATAAAAGCTGGCGTTAAACGCTAGAAACAAGCAGTAATCTGGTGTTAAACACCAGGATTGCACACTAAGGGCGTTTACACGCCTAATTGGAGCAGGGATGAGAAATCCTTGACCCCTCAGGATCTGTGGACCCCACAGGATCCCCACCAACCTCAACTCACTCTCTCTCTCACACCTTCTCATACCACCCTCCATCTCCTCCATTTTCTTCTTCTTCTCGTTCTTTCTTTCTTCTTTCGCTTGAGGACGAGCAAACCTTTTAAGTTTGGTGTGGTAAAAGCATTGCTTTTTGTTTTTTCATAACCATTTATGGCACCTAAGGCTGGAGAAACCTCTAGAAAGAGGAAAGGGAAGGCAAAAGCTTCCACCTCCGAGTCATGGGAGATGGAGAGATTCATCTCAAAGGTCCATCAAGACCACTTCTATGAAGTTGTGGCCAAGAAAAAGGTGATCCCAATGCAATTCAGTTGGAATTGTCATAAAGGAAGACACCCTCATTGAAGGGGACAAGCCCATCACCAAAAAGAGGATGGAGCAAACAAGAGAGCCCACTCATGGACCTCAACAAGAGCATGAGGAATTCCCTCATCAAGAAATCCCTAAGATGCCTCAAGGGATACATTTTCCTCCACACAACTATTGGGAACAACTAAGGATGGAGCAACAAAGGCAAGGAAGAGACATTGAGGAGCTCAAGTACTCCATTGGATCTTCAAGAGGAAGAACTAGCCGCCATCACTAAGGTGGACCCGTTCTTTAATTTCCTTGTTCTTATTTTTTTTTGTTTTTCGACTTTTATGCTTTATGTGCTATCTATGTTTGTGTCTTCAGTACATGATCATTAGTGTCTAGTGTCTATGTCTTAAAGCTATGAATAACTCCATAAATCCTTCACCTCTCTTAAATGAAAAATGTGCTTAATTACAAAAGAACAAGTAGTGCTTGGATTTCAATTTTTTTATCTTGAAATTAGTTTAATTATTTTGATGTGGTGGCAATACTTTTTGTTTTCTGAATGAATGCTTGAACAATGCATATTTTTTTATCTTGAAGTTTATGAATGTTAAAATTGTTGGCTCTTGAAAGAATGATGAACAAAGAGAAATGTTATTGATAATCTGAAAAATCATGAAATTGATTCCTGAAGCAAGAAAAAGCAGTGAAAAAAAAGTGGCGAAAATAAAAGAGGCAAAAAAAAAGAAAAAAAGAAAGAAAAAGAAAAAGCAAGCAGAAAAAGCCAATAGCCCTTTAAACCAAAAGGCAAGGGTAAAAAGGATCCAAGGCTTTGAGCATTAATGGATAGGAGGGCCCAAGGAAATAAAATCCAGCCCTAAGCGGCTAAATCAAGCTGTCCCTAACCATGTGCTTGTGTCATGAAGGTCCAAGTAAAAAGCTTGAGACTGAGTGGTTAAAGTCGTGATCCAAAGCAAAAAGAGTGTGCTTAAGAACTCTGGACACCTCTAACTGGAGACTTTAGCAAAGCCGAGTCACAATCTAAAAAGGTTCACCCAGTTATGTGTCTGTGGCATTTATGTATCCAGTGGTAATACTGGAAAACAAAGTGCTTAGGGCCACGGCCAAGACTCATAAAGTATCTGTGTTCAAGAATCAACATACTGAACTAGGAGAATCAATAACACTATCCAAAATTCTGAGTTCCTATAGATGCCAATCATTTTGAATTTCAAAGGATAAAGTGAGATGCCAAAGCTGTTCAGAAGCAAAAAGCTACTAGCCCCGCTCATCTAATTGGGACTAATTTTCATTGATATTGTGAGATTCATTGTATATTCTCTTTTTTTATCCTATTTTGTTTTCAGTTGTTTGGGGACAAGCAACAATTTAAGTTTGGTGATGTGATGAGCGGATAATTTATACGGTTTTTGTCATTGTTTTTATATAGTTTTTAGTATGTTTTATTCAATTTTTAGTATATTTTTATTAGTTTTTAAGCAAAATTCACATTTCTGGACTTTACAATGAGTTTGTGTGTTTTTTTGTGATTTCAGGTATTTTCAGGCTGAAATTGAGGGACTTGAGCAAAAATTTGATTCAGAGGCTGACAAAGGACTGTTGATGTTGTTGGATTCTGACCTCCTTGCACTCGAAATGGAATTTTTGGAGCTACAAGAGTCCAAATGGCATGCTCTCAACTGCATTGGAATGTAGACGTCTAGCACTTTCCAGCAATATATAATAGTTCATACTTTGCCCGAGTTTAGATGACGCAAACTGGCGTTTAACGCAAGCTTTCTGCCCTATTCTGGCGTTAAATGCCATAAACAAGTTGCAAAGCAGAGTGAAACGCCAGAAACATGTTACAAACTAGCATTTAACTCCAAGGAAGACCTCTACATGTGAAAGCTTCAATGCTCAGCCCAAGCATACACCAAGTGGTCCCGGAAGTGGATTTCTGCATCATTTACTCATTTCTGTAACCCTAGTAACTAGTTTAGTATAAATAGGACTTTTTACTATTGTATTTTCATCTTTTGGATATCTTTTGATCCTTTGATCACGTCTTGGAGGCTGGCCTCTCGGCCATGCCTGGACCATTATCATTTATGTATTTTCAATGGTGGAGTTTCTACACACCATAGATTAAGGTGTGGAGCTCTGCTGTTCCTCGAGTATTAATGCAAAATACTATTGTTCTTCTTTTCAATTCATGCTTATTCTTACTCTAAGATATTCATTCACATACAAGAACATGATGAATGTGATGATTATGTGACACTCATCACCATTCTTACTTATGAACGCGTGATTGACAACCACTTCCGTTCTACATGAAAATAAGCTTGAATGTGTATCTCTTGGATTCCTAGTCCATGCGTTTAATTGCCTCTCCTGACAATAGAGCCTTCAATTCCTTGCGATCAGAGTCTTCGTGGTATAAGCTAGAATCAATTGGCAGCATTCTTGAGATCTGGAAAGTCTAAACCTTGTCTTTGGTATTCCGAGTAGGATATGGGATGGGATGACTGTGACGAGCTTCAAACTCGTGACTGTAGGGCATGGTGACAGACGCAAAAGGATAGTAAATCGTATTCCTACACGATCGAGAACCGACAGATGATTAGCCCTACGTAACCCGTAGCTGGACCATTTTCACTGAGAGGACGGGAAGTAGCCATTGACAATGGTGACACCCAGCATACAGCTTGCCATGGAAAGAAGTATGAAGGATTGGATGAAGGCAGTAGGAAAGTAGAGATTCAGAAGGAACAATGCATCTCCATACGCTTATCTAAAATTCCCACTAATGAATTACATAAGTATCTCTATCTTTATTTTATGTTTTATTTATATTTTACTTATTAAAACTCCATAACCATTTGAATCCGCCTGACTGAGATTTACAAGGTGACCATAGCTTGCTTCAAGCCGACGATATCTGTGGGATCGACCCTTACTCACGTAAGGTTTATTACTTGGACGACCCAGTGCACTTGCTGGTTAGTTGTGCGAAGTTGTGAAAAAGAGTGATATTACAATTGTGCGTACCAAGTTGTTGGCGCCATTGAGATTACAATTTCGTACACCAGTGCCAAACTTGAGTAAACTCAAGTTTGGCATGGAGTCTTGCATGTGTTCCCTGCGTGGTCTAGAATTTAGAATAAATTCCCGTTGCAAGTATAGCGTCTAAACCAACAAAAGTCCTTTCTTACAAACGTTTTGGTTGTCACTAGTAAAAACCCCTGATAAAATTGATAACCGAAGTATTTAAACCTCGGGTCGTCTTCTCAAGGAATTACAGGGAGGTATGTTCTTATTATTGGTTATGAGTCTTGTAAATTGGGGGTTTTGAAAGTAAGGAACAAGTATGTTAAATGATAAGAAAAATAAAATAGTAATGATAAAATAAACTCTTGGCAAGGTGGACTAATTAGCTTGATCAGGTGTGATGAGAATTGGGTTTTAATCCCACTTAGTTATCCTTTATTAAACAAAGGGAGGTCGAGTGGACTAATTAGCTTGATCCTCAAGTCCTAGTCAATCCCTGTGGGAGGACTAACTTTAGAGTGATCTAGATCAATTAGAATCTGCCCATTTCAATCACTGCTGAGTTTGACAACTCAAGTGTTACCAATTACCTAACCAGAACCAAGAATATGGAAAGCTAAATTAAAATCATAAATATGAAGAATACCTCAAATTATATTGAATGGAGATGTCAATTCTAACATGGACAAGTTCATAAGCTAATTGGGCAACATAAATCAAATACAAATAAAAGCTTCAGAGTAAACAAAAATAGAAGAGAAACATAAATTATTGAACCTGGTATGAAGAAACAATCCCAATCCTAATAGAAATCCTAATCCTAAATCCTAAGAGAGAGGAGAAAACCTCTCTCTCTAAAAACTACATCTAAAACCTAAAATTGTGAGTAGTGATTGAATCTGAAGTCATCTCTTGAATCTCTACATGTTCCCTGACTTTAATCTGTGTTTATGGGCCAAAAACTGGGTTGAAATGTGGCCCAAAATCTCTACCAGCGACTTCTGTAATTCTGCAGATCGCGCACGTCACGCGGCCGTGTCGTCCACGTGATCGCGTCACTCAGCATTTTTCGTACCACGCGTGCGCGTCGTCCATGCATTTGCATCGTTCGTGCAGCTTCCAATCTACGCGGTCGCATCAGGCACGCGAACGCGTCACTTTGATTTCTTCCATTTCGCGCGGTCGCATGAGCCATGCGACCGTGTGACTTCTCGCTGGTCATCTCCCCAATTCCTTGTGTTCCTTCTAGTTTTGCATGCTTCCTCTTCATTCCTTACGCCATTCCTGCCCTATGAAGCCTGAAACACTTAGCACACAGATTAAGGCATCGAATGGTAATAAGAGAGGATTAAGATTAGCTAAATTAAGACCAAAGAAGCATGTTTTCAATCATAGAACTAAACTAGGAAGGAATTGTAAAATCATGCAAATCATATGAATAAGTGGGTGAAAAGCTTGATAAAACCACTCAATTAAATACAATATAAACCATAAAATAGTGGTTTATCAACCTCCCCACACTTAAACATTAGCATGTCCTCATGCTAAACTCAAGGAGACAAAATAAATGAGTGGGGGAAAGCAGGACTCATGCAATGCAACCCATGAATGTGAATGCAACTACATGCTAAAATGATTCTACCTACTTGGTGAAAAAGTAAATAAATCTTTCAAGAACAAATATGAATTGGATTTCACTAATCCAAATCACAAAATACAATACAAATAACTTGAAAGAAGAAGATAGCTCATGAAAGCAGGGAACATAGAATTAAGCACTGAACCCTTACTGGTAGTGTATATCATTCTAATTCTCAAGTGTCTAGGGTCAATTCTCTCAATTCTCTACTAATCTTGCTTTCTATAGCTTGCTCTTCATCTAACAATCAACAAAAATTTAATGCACCAATACACAAATCAAGAGGTCTTTTAAGGGTTGTAATGGGGTTAGGGTTAAGGTAGGATTGTATTTGGCCAAGTGGACTAAAATCTGAATCCTTAATTAACATAAACTTTTCCCACCTAACTTAAGATAATCCATATAATCACAATACAAGATCTAACTGTCCATTAACTATGTTTACCACATATTCATGCATCCTAAATTTAAGTACAACTCATATGCATTGATTTCACCATTCACTTTTGAGAATTTTGTCCCCTTTTTATTTTTCTGTTCTTTTTTCTTTTCTTTTTCACTCTTTTTTTTGGCATATGATTAAGGTATTGAATGCATAAACATGTTCTTAACATTTTTCATATTTTCACACAAAGTCTAACATACTCAATTCTCAAACCAAACATTTTCAAACCCACTTTTCCCCACACTTAATTCATGAGCATTCTCACTAGGGGACATTATTGTTTTCTGCTTAGAGCTAGTGATGAGATAAAGTAAAGAACAAGGGGTAAAATAGGCTCAACATTGGTTTGCAAAGGATAATAAAAGGTAACCCCATATGGGTATGTAAGCTCAGTGAAACAAGACCTCAATCATATAAGTGCATGCATACATCAAACAATGGAAATATAGAATTAAGCAAGATAAAGATTACAATTTTAGAGAGAATAACACACAAAAATAAAATATATTGGTTGATAAAATGCAACCAATCAAATAGGTTCAAAATCTCATTGGTTTTGTGTTCAAGCTCTAAACCATGTTCTAATATAATATTTCTTCAAACAAGTTTTTCAAAAAGTTTAATTCAAAATAGTGAAATGCTATAAAAATTTTCTTGAAAAAGAAAATGTTACTTCAACCAAGTGGTAAAATATGCACAAAATCAAGAAAATATGCAATCAAACATGCAAATGCAACAACTAATTTAACAAAGAGAATTTAAACATTGGTGTTGAGAAGAGGATAACTAACCCATGGAGATTGGTATCGACCTCCCCACACTTAAAGATTGTACCGTCCTCGGTGCATGCGAAGATGTGCAGGTGGACGGGCTGCTCCAACTGATGCCTTTTCTCTGCAGATTGTGCAGATTGACTCGCCTGTCTCCCCATATAGAGGTTCTTCCTGTCCCCTCTCGGTGGCCATCCTGAAAGAAGAGGAAAAGAAAGAAAAGTAACCCAGAAATAAAGATAAGAGCATAAATAAAATATGGGTGTTAATGCCAAATAATAAAGGTCTCAATTATATGGTAGCTACAACATGCAAGTGAGAAAATAGTGGAAGCAATTGGCATATCAATAGTGTAAAAGTTGCAACAACGGGGAAGAGAGTGTGGGTAATGCAAGATAGTGTAAGTACATATCAATGCAAAAGGAATATCAGTATTATAAAAATTAGCATTGACTTTTGAATAAAAATACCCAATCAGAATAAAACAAGTCATGAAGCACCAGAATAATTCAAGAAAAGATGCAATAGTTGAAGAAGAAAATTTTAACACCAATGAAAAAAAGAAGAAGAAATGAATAAAGGAGGAAGAAAGAAGAAAAGATAGAAGAAATTAGGATTTAGAAAAGAAAAGATAAGATAATTGGCGCTGGTTTGGATAAGCTGTGCGTCGCATGTGACGCGGATGCGTGGTGCACGCGATCGCATGGACTGTGAGAAATTCAAGTGACGCGGACGCGTGGGGCACGCGGACGCGTGACTCAATTTGTGCTAGTGGCGAGAGTAGCATCGCATACGCACAACTCTTTGTTTAAATGCATTTTTGCCAAAAATCTGGGGTTACGCGATCGCGTGAATGGCCATATTTTGAAAAACGGAATTGAACGCGTGGGGCACACATTCGCGTGGTAGGGCTTGTGCTTCTAGCACGATTCCATTATAAACCTTCCATTCAACCCCAAAGGAGATTAAATCTAGCCATGAAAGAGGTAGTGCAGAAGGAAGTCATGAAGCTGTGTGATGAGCAGATATTTTATACGCTTTTTGGGGGTAATTTCATGTAGATTTTAGCATGTTTTAAATTAGTTTTAGTAGAATATTATTATTTTTTAGGCAAAAATCATATTTCTGGACTTTACTATGAGTTTGTGTGTTTTTCTGTGATTTCAGGTATTTTCTGGCTGAAATTGAGGGAGCTGAGCAAAAATCTGAGTTAGGCTGAAAAAGGACTACTGATGCTGTTGGATCCTGACCTCTCTGCACTCGGAATGGATTTTTTGGAGCTACAGGAGTCCAATTGACACGCTCTCAATTGGGTTAGAAAGTAGACATCCAGGGCTTTCCAGCAATATATAATAGTCCATACTTTGCGTGAAGATAGACAACGTAAACTGGCGTTCAACGGCAGTTTCATGCTGCTGTCTGGCGTCCAGCGCCAGAAACAGGTTACAAGTTGGAGTTCAGCACCCAAAACACGTTACAACCTGGCGTTCAACTCCAGAAACAGCCCAAGCACGTGAGAAGCTTTAGTCTCAGCCCCAGCACACACCAAGTGGGCCCCAGAAGTGGATTTCTGCACCAATTATCTTAGGTTACTTATTTTCTATAAACCTAGGTTACTAGTTAGTGGACGAAATTGTGATCACATCAATGTAGTATTCTTTGTTGTTGTATGGAATCATTATTGTGGCTCTTGGCTATGTGTGGACACAACTCCGTTCAACTTAACCAGCAAGTGTACTGGGTCATCCAAGTAATACCTTACGTGAGTAAGGGTCGATCCCACAGAGATTGTTGGTATGAAGCAAGTTATGGTCACCTTGTAAATCTCAGTTAGGCAGATTAAATTGGTTTATGGTGAGTTCGAAAATTAGTAAATAAAGAGAAAATAAAAAGGATAGAAATACTTATGTAAAGCAATAGTGGGAATTTCAGATAAGTGTGTGAAGATGCTTTGCTCCTCTTGAATCTCCACTTTCTTATTACATTCATCCAATCCTTCCTACTCTTTTCCATGGCAAGCTGTATGTAGGGCATCACCATTGTCAATGGCTACATCCCATCCTCTCAGTGAAAACATTCCTATGCTCTGTCACAGCACGGCTAATCATCTGTCGGTTCTCAATCAGGTTGGAATAGAATCCCTTGATTCTTTTGCGCTTGTCATCACGCCCAGCCTTCAGGAGTTTGAAGCTCGTCACAGTCATTCAATCCCAGAATCCTACTCGGAATACCATAGACAAGGTTTAGACTTTCCGGATCCTCATGAATGCCGCCATCTATCTAGCTTATACCACGAAGATTCTGTTGGGGAATCTAAGAGATATGCGCCCTGCCTAAAGTAGAACGGAAGTGGTTGTCAATCACGCGCGTTCATAGGTGAGAATGATGATGAGTGTCACGGATCATCACATTCATCAAAGTTAAGTATAACGTATATCTTGGAATAAGGATAGAAGAGAATTGAATAGAAAGTAATAATAATTGTATTGAAACTTGAGGTACAGTAGAGCTCCACACCCTTAATCTATGGTGTGCAGAAATTCCACCGTTGAAAATACATAAGTAAAAGGTTCAGGCATGGCCGAATGGCCAGCCCCCTGAGTGATTAAGAGACCGAATAGTCAAAAGATTAAACTGTCAAAAGATGTCTAATACAATAGTAACTTATCCTATTTATACTAGACAAGCTACTAGGGCTTACATGAGTAAGTATTTGATGCATAAATCCACTTCCGGGGCCCACTTGGTGTATGCTTGGGCTGAGCTTGATCTATCCACGAGCTGAGGCTTTTCTTGGAGTTGAACTCCAAGTTATAACGTGTTTTGGGCGTTCAACTCCGGAGCATGACGTTTTTCTGGCGTTTAACTCCAGACAGCAGCATGTACTTGGCGTTCAACGCCAAGTTACGTCGTCAATTTCTAATAAAGTATAGACTATTATATATTGCTGGAAAGCTCTGGATGTCTACTTTCCAACGTCGTTGAGAGCGTATGAGTCTCTAAACTCCATTGTTGGGGGTGAGGAGCTCTGCAGCGTCTCGATGAATTAATGCAATTACTTTTGTTTTCCATTCAAACACGCTTGTTCCTATCTAAGATGTTCATTCGCGATTAAACATGAAGAAGGTGATGATTCGTGACACTCATCACCTTCCTCAAATCCATGAACGTGTGCCTGACAACCACCTCCATTCTACATTAGATTGAATGAGCTTCTCTTAGATTCCTTAATCAGAATCTTCGTGGTATAAGCTAGAATTGATGGCGGCCACTCTTGAGGATCCGGAAAGTCTAAACCTTGTCTGTGGTATTCCAAGTAGGATTCAAGGATTGAATGGCTGTGACGAGCTTCAAACTCGCGATTGTTGGGTGTGATGGCAAACGCAAAAGGATCAATGGATCCTATTCCAACATGATCGAGAACCAACAGCTGATTAGCCGTGCTGTGACAGAGCATCTGGACCGTTTTCACTGAGAGGATGGGAGGTAGCCACTGACAATGGTGACACCCTACATACAGCTTGCCATGGAAGGAGCCTTGCGTGTGGAAAAGGATTTCAAGGAAGAGTTGAAGTTCAGAGGACAAAGCATCTCCAAAACCCCAACATATTCTCCATTAATAAAGTAACAATTACTTATTCCAAACACTTTTACTTCTTACAATTAAATCCAAATAACCTTGTTGACATCCTGACTAAGATTAATAAAATAAACATAGCTTGCTTCAAACCAATAATCTCCGTGGGATCGACCCTTACTCACGTAAGGTATTACTTGGACGACCCAGTGCACTTGCTGGTTAGTTGCATGGATTGCAAATTCGTGCACCAAGTTTTTGGCGCCGTTGCCGGGGATTATTCGAGTTTGAACAACTAAAGCTTTATTTTGTTGCTTAGATTAGGAATAATTTATTTTTGTTGTTATAGAGTCATTAAATTCTGAGTCCTTTATTCCCTTTTCAAAAATTTTTCAAAAATATATTATTTTTCTTTATCAATTTCTAATTTTCGTGAGTTTAGTGTCTTGTTCTAAGTTTGGTGTCAATTGCATGTTTTTCCTTGTCATTTAATTTTTCGAATTGCATGTTCTTGTTCTTCCTTGATCTTTAAATTGTTCTTGTCAATTTTTCTTGTTTGATCTTTGGTTTGTCTTGTTCTGTGTCTTTTCTTGTTTTTCTTGTGCTTTTTCAAAACAGTAGTTTTCAAAAATTTTTTTTTCTTATCTATAAAAATAATACATCTTTAAAATACATTACATTTTTAACTCAGTTGGCTAGAGCGTTGGCTTATGTTCTTGGCAAGTGGGCATCTTCTTTTTAAAATCTTTTCTTCAAAAATAATTTTTCTTGATTTAATCTTGTGCCAAACCTTAAGTTTGGTGTTTTCTTGTTGATCTTTCTTTAATTTTCGAAAATTTATCTTGGTTTTCTAAAAATTTTAAGTTTGGTGTTCTTTCTTTTGTTCTTGAGTCTTTCTTGTGTTTTGATCTTAAAATTTTTAAGTTTGGTGTTTCTTGGTGTTTTCCCTCCAAAATTTTCGAAAATAAGGAGCATTAGATCTAAAAATTTTAAGTCTTGTGTCTTTTGTGTGTTTTTCTCTTTCATCATAATATTCAAAATTCAAAAAAAATATCTTTCCTAACTAATTTTAAACTACATTTTCGAAAATTTTATATAAAAGTTTAGATTTCAATTTCAAAATATTTTCAATTTCTTTTATTTATTTCGTTTTTATTTTATTTTATAAAATAAATTTTTATAAAATAAATAATATCAACATACATATCATCTCCCTTGTTCTATCATGGAATTAAGTGGAAATGAACCGTCCAGAAGGACTCTGGGGTCATATGCTAACCCCACTACTGCTTCATATGGGAGCAGTATATGTATACCCTCCATTGGAGTTGGTAGTTTTGAGTTGAATCCTCAGCTCATTATCATAGTGCAGCAAAGCTGCCAGTATTCTGGTCTTCCACATGAAGAACCTACAGAATTTCTGGCACAATTTTTACAAATTGCTGACACAGTACATGATAAGGAAGTAGATCAGGATGTCTACAGATTATTACTGTTTCCATTTGCTTTAAAAGATCAAGCTAAGAGGTGGTTAAATAACCAACCTAAGAACAGCATAAAGACATGGAAACAGCTGTCAGAAAAATTCCTGAATCACTATTTTCCTCCAAAACGGATGACACAGCTAAGGCTAAGCATCCAAGGCTTCAAACAAGGAGATAATGAATCCTTTTATGATGCCTGGGAGAGATACAGAGAGATGCTAAGAAAATGCCCCTCTGAGATGTTTTCAGAGTGGGTGCAATTAGACATCTTCTACTATAGACTTACAGAAAAAGCTCAGATTTCTCTAGATCACTCAGCTGGTGGATCTATACATATGAGAAAAACAATTGAAGAAGCTCAAGAGCTTATTGATACAGTTGCCAGAAATCAGCATCTGTACCTAAGCAGTGAATCTTCCATGAAAGAAGAAGCTAAAACAGTAACTGCTGAACTCAGTCCTGTAGATCAGGCTAATGAGTTCGATCAGCAATTAGACTTTCTAACTCAGCAGCTAGCCGAATTCAAGGAAATACTACAGGAAACAAGAATGGCTAATAGGAATATGGAAGTACAATTAAAGCAAACAGAAAAGCAACTGTCAAAATAAATAACAGAAGAATGCCAAGCAGTTCAATTAAGAATTGGGAAAACATTAAATACTTCACTTCAAAGCAACAAGAAGCCAAGAAATGAACAAATGGCTACTCAAAATCCCTCTGAGGACAATCAGAGTGCAGAGAGGAATAAGGCTGGCGCTGAACGCCCACACCATGCTCATTTTTGGCGTTCAACGCCAGAAACAAGCATGAATCCGGCGTTGAACGCCCAAGGGAAGCACAGTTCTGGCATTCAGACGCCAGTAACAGATAAGGAGTTGGCGTCTAATGCCACTCCAGCTTCCACCTCTGGCATTCAAACGCCAGTGGGGGATCAGTCACATACAAGTGCTGATAACAACCCTTCTGAAAAGGCTTCCCAACCCACTTCTACAGGTAATAAACCTGCAACAACTAAGGTTGAGGAATACAAAGCCAAAATGCCTTATTCTCAAAAACTCTGCCAAGCGGAACAGGATAAGCAATTTGCCCACTTTGCAGACTATCTCAGGACTCTTGAAATAAAGATTCCGTTTGCAGAAGCACTTGAGCAAATACCCTCTTATGCTAAGTTCATGAAAGAGATCTTAAGTCATAAGAAGGATTGGAGGGAGACTGAAAAAGTTTACCTCACTGAAGAATGCAGTGCAGTCATTCTGAAAAGCTTACCTGAGAAGCTTAAAGATCCCGGGAGCTTCATGATACCATGCACATTAGAGGGTAATTGCACCAAGCAAGCTCTATGTGACCTTGGGGCAAGTATCAACCTAATACCTGCATCTATTATCACAAAGCTTGGTTTGACTGAAGAAGTCAAACCAACCCGGATATGTCTTCAACTTGCTGATGGCTCCATTAAATACCCATCAGGCGTGATTGAAGACATGATTGTCAAGGTTGGGCCATTTGCCTTTCCTACTGACTTTGTGGTGCTAGAAATGGAGGAGCACAAGAGTGTAACTCTCATTTTAGGAAGACCTTTCCTAGCAACTGGCCGAACCCTCATTGACGTCCAAAAAGGGGAAGTAACCCTGAGAGTCAATGAGGAGGAGTTCAAGTTGAATGTTGTCAAAGCTATACAGCATCCAGACACCCCAAATGACTGCATGAGTGTTGATATCATTGATTCTCTAGTAAGAGAGGTCAATATGGCTGAGAGTCTCGAATCAGAGCTAGAGAACATCTTTAAAGATGTTCAGCCTGATTTGGAGGAATCAGAGAGAATAATAGAACCTCTGAAAATCTCTCAGGAAGAGGCAAAACCTCCTAAACCCGAGCTCAAACCATTACCACCATCCCTGAAATATGCATTTCTGGGAGAAGGTGATACCTTTCCTGTAATCATAAGCTCTACCTTAGAGCCACAGGAAGAGGAAGCACTAATTCAAGTGCTAAGGACACACAAGACAGCTCTTGGGTGGTCCATCAGTGATCTTAAGGGCACTAGCCCAGCCAGATGCATGCACAAGATCCTATTGGAGGGTGATGCCAAGCCAGTGGTCCAACCATAAAGGCGGCTGAATCCAGCCATGAAGGAAGTGGTGCAGAAGGAGGTCACTAAATTACTAGAGGCTGGGATTATTTATTCTATTTCTGACAGCCCCTGGGTAAGCCCTGTCCAAGTCGTCCCTAAGAAGGGAGGCATGACAGTGGTTCATAATGAAAAAATGAACTGGTTCCTACAAGAACAGTTACAGGGTGGCGTATGTGTATTGATTATAGAAGGCTCAATACAGCCACCAGAAAGGACCATTTTCCTTTATCATTCATAGACCAGATGCTAGAAAGACTAGCAGGTCATGAATACTACTGCTTCCTGGATGGATATTCAGGTTATAATCAAATTGCAGTAGATCCCCAGGATCAAGAGAAAATGGCATTCACATGTCCATCTGGAGTATTTGCATACAGAAGGATGCCCTTTGGCCTGTGCAATGCACCTACAACCTTTCAGAGGTGCATGCTCTCAATTTTCTCTGATATGGTGGAAAAATTTCTGGAAGTTTTCATGGATGACTTTTCAGTATTTGGAGACTCATTCATCTCCTGTCTTGACCATCTAGCACTTGTTCTAAAGAGATGCCAAGAGACCAACCTAGTTTTAAACTGGGAGAAATGTCACTTTATGGTGACTGAAGGAATTGTCCTTGGGCACAAAATCTCGAACAAAGGAATAGAGGTGGATCAAGCTAAGGTAGAGGTAATTGAAAAATTACCACCACCAGTCAATATTAAGGCAATCAGAAGCTTTCTGGGGCATGCAGGATTCTATAGGAGGTTTATAAAGGACTTCTCAAAAATTGCCAAACCTCTAAGTAATCTGCTAGCTGCTGACATGCCATTTATCTTTGATAAGGAGTGTCTGCAGGCGTTTGAGACCCTGAAAGCTAAGTTGGTCACAGCACCAATCATCTCTGCACCAGACTGGACATTACCATTTGAATTGATGTGTGATGCCAGTGACCATGCCATTGGTGCAGTATTGGGACAGAGGCATGACAAGCTTCTGCACGTCATTTACTATTCCAGTCATGTTTTAAATGACGCACAGAAGAATTACACAACCACAAAAAAAGAGCTGCTTGCAGTGGTTTACGCCATTGACAAGTTCAGATCCTATTTGGTAGGATCAAAAGTGATTGTGTACACTAATCATGCTGCTCTTAAATATCTACTCACAAAGCAGGATTCAAAACCCAGACTCATCAGATGGGTGTTGCTTCTGCAAGAGTTTGATATAGAAATAAGAGATAGAAAAGGGACAGAAAACCAAGTAGCAGATCACCTGTCCCGAATAGAACCAGTAGAAGGGGCGTCCCTCCCTCTCACTGAGATCTCTGAGACCTTTCCGGATGAGCAACTCTTTGCCATCTAGGAAGTGCCATGGTTTGCAGACATTGCAAACTACAAGGCAGTAAGATTCATACCCAAAGAGTACAGTAGGCAGCAATCAAAGAAGAAGTTGATCACAGATGCAAAGTACTATCTTTGGGATGAACCATATCTCTTCAAGAGGTGTGCAGACAGAGTAATCCGTAGATGTGTGCCTAAAGAAGAAGCACAGAGAATCCTATGGCATTGCCATGGATCACAGTATGGAGGACATTTTGGAAGTGAGCGAACAGCCACAAGAGTCCTCCAATGTGGCTTCTATTGGCCTACTCTCTATAAAGATTCCCGAGCGTTTGTGCTTAATTGTGATAGTTGCCAAAGATCTGGCAATCTGCCTCACAGTTATGCCATGCCTCAACAAGGGATCTTGGAGATTGAGTTGTTTGATGTATGGGGCATTGACTTCATGGACCTTTCCCACCATTATACTCAAACACTTATATTCTGGTGGCAGTGGATTATGTATCCAAATGGGTGGAAGCTATTGCAACACCTACTAATGACACTAAAACAGTGTTAAAATTCCTCCAGAAACACATCTTCAGCAGATTTGGTACCCCTAGAGTATTAATCAGTGATGGGGGCACTCATTTCTGCAATAAACAGCTTTATTCTGCTTTGGTTCGTTATGGAGTTAGCCACAGGGTAGCCACTCCATATCATCCACAGACAACTAGGCAAGCTGAAGTCTCTAACAGAGAACTTAAAAGAATCCTAGAACGGACTGTAATTAACCGTAGAAGGGATTGGGCAAGAAGCTTAGATGATGCTCTGTGGGCATACAGAATAGCATTCAAGACCCCTATAGGGACCTCTCCATACCAGCTTGTGTATGGAAAGGCATGTCACTTGCCAGTGGAACTGGAACATAAGAGCTACTGGGCAACCAGATTCCTGAACCTTGATGCCAAGTTAGCTGGAGAAAAATGATTGCTTCAGTTAAATGAGCTAGAGGAATTTAGACTCAATGCTTTCGAGAATGCAAAAATTTATAAAGAGAAAGCAAAAAGATGGCATGATAAGAAATTGTCATCCAGAGTCTTTGAGTCGGGGCAGAAAGTTCTGCTATTTAATTCTAGGCTCAAATTATTCCCCCGGAAATTAAAATCCCGGTAGAGAGGTCCATATGTAATTACAAGTGTATCACCATATGGATACGTAGAGCTTCAGGATAATGACTCTAACAAAAAGTTCATTGTTAATGGACAGAGAGTTAAACATTATCTTGAAAGCAATTTTGAGCAAGAATGCTCAAAACTGAGACTTAATTAAAGCTCAATAATAGTCCAGCTAACGACATTAAAGAAGCGCTTGCTGGGAAGCAACCCAGCCATTCACAAAATTTAATTTTATTTGTTTTTGTTAATTAATTGATTTTTACAGGTATATGTCAAAGTATCTTCAAAGTAAAAAAGCAATTGATTGAATTCACAGAGTTACAGGGGAATTTGGAAGCTCACTGGCGTGAAATAAGCCAGTAAGAAATGTTTTGGGCGTTGAACGCCCAAAAGAAGCATCCACTGGGTGTTCAACGCCAGTAAGGATAGCCATCTGGGCGTTGAACGCCAGAAAGGAGCATCTTCTGGGCGTTGAACGCCAGAAAGAAGCTCTTTCCGGGCGTTTAACGCCAGAATTACAGCATCCTGGGCGTTTAGAAAAACGCCCAGTAATAAAGGACTTCCTGGCGTTCAACGCCAGAAAGAAGCAACAGCTGGGCGTTGAACGCCTAGGAGAAGCAGCAATTGGGCGTTAAACGCCCAAAACATGCAGCATTTGGGCGTTTAACGCCGGATGGTGGGGAGGAGGTAAAATTCATTTTCTTTTACAAATTTTCTAATTTTTTATGTTTCAAATCATGATTTCTTGCATAAACATGTTTAAAAATGTCATCCTTCAAATCAAAATAGTTTTCTAAGAACCCTAATTTCTAAAATCCCTTTTTCAAAAAAAAAAAATATAGCTTCATACATAAACATAAACCTTTTTCCAATCCAATCAAACTCTTTTTCCAATTTCTTTTCAAACTTAATTATCTTTTAAAATCTTTTTCAAATTATAAATTTCAAATTTATTTTTAAATATCATTCATATCTTTTTAAATTAAACCTTTTTCTTGTCATATTTATCTTTTATAAATCATATCTTTTATCCTATATCCTTTCTTATTTTCGAAAACCCACCCCCTCCCTTTAAATCCACTTTTGGCACTCCTCTCCTCATCCACCATTCCACACCTGCTCTCCTTCTATCCCTCTTCTCTCTTTTCTTTTGCTTGAGGACAAGCAAACCTCTAAGTTTGGTGTGCTTATCCGTGATCACAAAAACATACTCACTTTGATCATGGCCCCTAAAGGAAAACAACCCAACCCAAGAGGTAAGAAAGAGAATATTTCAAAACCACTTTGGAATCAAGGGAAGTTCTTAACTAAAGAACATTCAGACCATTACTACAAAATAATGAGTCTAAGATCAGTGATCCCGGAAGTCAAGTTCGATCTGAAAGAAGATGAATATCCGGAGATCCAAGAACAAATTCGAAACAGGAACTTGGAAATCCTAGCTAATCCTGAAACGAAAGTGGGAAGGAATATGGTTCAGGAATTCTATGCAAATCTATGGCAGACAGACAGGCAAAGAATAATTGGAGCTGCCCTCTATGATCATCGGACCTTAGTCAGAGGAAAGATTGTTCACACCCATCCTGACAAAATCAGGGAGATCTTTAAGCTTCCTGAACTGAAGGATGACCCAGACTCCTTTAATAGGAGAATGATGAGGGTAAACAAAGGCCTGGACAAGATTCTAGAGGATATATGCATCCCTGAAGCCAGGTGGACCACCAGCACAACTGGCATCCCAAATCAACTCAAAAGAGAAGATCTCAAACCAGCTGCCAGAGGCTGGCTGGATTTCATTGGGCGTTCCATATTGCCCACCAGCAACCGTTCTGAAGTTACTGTTAAAAGAGCAGTGATGATTCACTGCATCATGTTGGGAAAAGAAGTAGAAGTCCATCAACTGATCTCGTGTGAACTATACAAAATAGCAAACAAGAATTCCAAGGACGCCAGATTGGCTATCCAAGCTTAATTTCTATGCTCTGCAAAGATGCCGGAGTGAAGATGGGAATAACAGAATATATTTCAGTTGAGAGGCCAATCACTAAAATATCAATGGAAAGACAACAGTTGCAGGATGATCCAATCAAGAGGAGAGCACAAGAAGTCCTCCCAGAACTTCCTCAATTCGAATATTGGGAACATCTTGAAGCATCTATTTCCAAATTGCAAGAAGCTATGAACCAAATAAAGGAAGAACAGAACAATCAAAGTAGCATGCTTTGCAAACTGCTTAAGGAACAAGAAGAGCAAGGGCGAGATTTAAGGGAGCTGAAGCGCCAGAAATTAATCCTTGAAGGACCAAGCACCCCACAGATCAAAGGAACATCCACTTCCCAAAACACAGGTTGTTGAGTTCTAATTTTAGCTTTAACTCTGTGATAGTGTTATTTTAGAAATTTACCTTAGAAGTTATACAGTAGTAGTAGTAGTAATTAGCATATCTATTCTGGTTTTATTTCCAATTAAGTTATAATTTATTTTTCTCATCATCATCAGACATGAATAAAATAGTAGATTTTTAGAATAAAGAAGTAATTTATATTTTTCGAGTTCTTAATAATAAAAAAAATTAGAATTAGTTATATGTGGTGGCAATACTTTTTGTTCTCTGAATGAGTGTGATGAGCGGATAATTTGTACGCTTTTTGGCATTGTTTTTAGTATGTTTTTAGTATGATCTAGTTAGTTTTTAGTATATTTTTATTAGTTTTTAGTTAAAATTCACTTTTCTGGACTTTACTATGAGTTTGTGTGTTTTTCTGTAATTTTAGGTATTTTCTGGCTGAAATTGAGGGACCTGAGCAAAAATCTGATTCAGAGACTAAAAAGGACTGCAGATGCTGTTGGATTCTGACCTCCCTGCACTCGAAGTGGATTTTCTGGAGCTATAGAAGCCCAATTGGCGCGCTCTCAACGGCGTTGGAAAGTAGACATCCTGGGCTTTCTAGAAATATATGATAATCCATACTTTGCTCAAGATTTGATGGCCCAAACTAGCGTTCAAAGTCACCCTCAGGAATTCCAGCGTTAAACGCCGGAACTGGCACAAGAATGGGAGTTAAACGCCCAAACTGGCACCAAAGCTGGCGTTTAACTCCAAGAGGAGTCTCTACACGAAAATGCTTCAATGCTCAGCCCAAGCACACACCAAGTGGGCCCGGAAGTGGATTTTTATGTCATTTACTCATCTCTGTAAACCTTAGGCTACTAGTTCTCTATAAGTAGGACCTTTTACTATTGTATTTTTATCTGGGGATCTTTGGATCATTTTAGATCTTTTGATCATCTCTGGACATCTAGTTCTTAGATCATTGGGAGGCTGGCCATTTGGCCATGCCTAGACCTTGTTCTTATGTATTTTCAACGGTGGAGTTTATACACACCATAGATTAAGGTGTGGAGCTCTGCTGTACCTCGAGTATTAATGCAATTACTATTGTTCTTCTATTCAATTCCGCTTGTTCTTGTTCTAAGATACCACTTGTTCTTCAACTTGATGAATGTGATGATCCGTGACACTCATCATCATTCTCACCTATGAACGTGTGCCTGACAACCACCTCCGTTCTACCTTAGATTGGGTGGATATCTCTTGGATTCCTGATACACGATGCATTGTTGATCGCCTGACAACCGAGTGCTCGCCTGACAACCGAGCCAGCCATTCCGTGAGATCAGAGTCTTCGTGGTATAGGCTAGAACTGATGGCGGCATTCAAGAGAATCCGGAAGGTCTAACCTTGTCTGTGGTATTCTGAGTAGGATTCAATGATTGAATGACTGTGACGAGCTTCAAACTCCTGAAGGCGGGGCGTTAGTGACAGACGCAAAAGAATCACTGGATTCTATTCCGGCCTGATTGAGAACCGACAGATGGATAGCCGTGCCGTGACAGGGTGCGTTGAACATTTCCACTGAGAGGATGGGAGGTAGCCACTGACAACGGTGAAACCCTTGCATAAGCTTGCCATGGAAAGGAGTAAGAAGGATTGGATGAAGACAGTAGGAAAGCAGAGAGACGGAAGGGACAAGCATCTTCATACGCTTATCTGAAATTCCTACCAATGAATTACATAAGTATCTCTATCTTTATCTTTATGTTTCATTCGTATATCATCATTCATATCCATTTGAGTCTGCCTGACTAAGATTTACAAGGTGACCATAGCTTGCTTCATACCAACAATCTCTGTGGGATCGACCCTTACTCGCGTAAGGTTTATTACTTGGACGACCCAGTACACTTGCTGGTTAGTTGTGCGAAGTTGTAGTGATCACAATTTCGTCCACCAGAGTGCTTGAACAGTGCATATTTTATCCTGAATTTTACGAATGTTGGCTCCTGAAAGAATGAGGAACACGAAAAATATTATTGATGATCTGAAAAATCATGAATTTGATTCTTGAAGCAAGAAAAAGTAGTGAAAAAAAAATTACAAGGAATCATTGGATAATGAAAAGGAACAAAAGCCAATAGCCCTTAAAACCAAAAGGCAAGGGTGAAAAGGATCCAAGGCTTTGAGCATCAGTGGATAGGAGGGCCCAAGGAAGTAGCTCCAGGCCTAAGCGGCTAAATCAAGCTGTCCCTAACTATGTGCTTGTGGCATGCAGGTCCAAGTGAAAAACTTGAGACTGAGTGGTTAAAGTCGTGATCCAAAGCAAAAAGAGTGTGCTTAAGAGCTCTGGACACCTCTAACTGGGGACTTTAGTAAAGCTGAGTCACAATCTGAAAAGGTTCACCCAGTCATGTGTCTGTGGCATTTATGTATCCGGTGGTAATACTGGAAAACAAAGTGCTTAGGGCCACGGCCAAGACTCATAAAGTAACTGTGTTCAAGAATCAACATACTACACTAGGAGAATCAATAATACTATCTGAATTCTGAGTTTCTATGGATGCCAATCATTCTGAATTTCAAAGGATAAAGGGGGATGCCAAAACTGTTCAGAAACAAAAAGCTACAAGCCCCGCTCATCTAATAAGAATCTGAGCTCCATTTAAAAAAAAAAACTCTGAGATATTATTACTTCTTAATTTCGTTACATCCTATTTTATTTATCTAGTTGCTTGAGGACAAGCAACAGTTTAAGTTTGGTGTTGTGATGAGCGGATATTTTATACGCTTTTTGGGGGTAATTTCATGTAGATTTTAGCATGTTTTAAATTAGTTTTAGTAGAATATTATTAGTTTTTAGACAAAAATCATATTTCTGGACTTTACTATGAGTTTGTGTGTTTTTCTGTGATTTCAGATATTTTCTGGCTGAAATTGAGGGAGCTGAGCAAAAATATGAGTTAGGCTGAAAAAGGACTGCTGATGCTGTTGGATCCTGACCTCTCTGAACTCGGAATGGATATTTTGGAGCTACAGGAGTCCAATTGACGCGCTCTCAATTGGGTTAGAAAGTAGACATCCAGGGCTTTCCAGCAATATATAATAGTCCATACTTTGTGCAAAGATAGACGATGTAAACTGGCGTTCAACGCCAGTTTCATGCTGCTGTCTGGCGTCCAGCGCTAGAAACAGGTTACAAGTTGGAGTTCAGCGCCCAAAACACGTTACAACATGGCGTTCAACTCCAGGAACAGCCCAAGCACGTGAGAAGCTTTAGTCTCAGCCCTAGCACACACCAAGTGGGCCTCAGAAGTGGATTTCTGCACCAATTATCTTAGTTTACTCATTTTCTGTAAACCTAGGTTACTAGTTTACTATTTAAACAACTTTTAGAGACTTATCTTGTACCTCATGACATTTTAGATCTGAAATTTGTACCTTTTGGCAGCATGAGTCTCTAAACTCTATTGTTGGGGGTGAGGAGCTCTGCAGCGTCTCGATGAATTAATGCAATTACTTTTGTTTTCCATTCAAACACGCTTGTTCCTATCTAAGATGTTCATTCGTGCTTAAACATGAAGAAGGTGATGATCCGTGACACTCATCACCTTCCTAAAATCCATGAACGTTGCCTGACAATCACCTCCGTTCTACATCAGATTGAATGAGCTTCTCTTAGATTCCTTAATCAGAATCTTCGTGGTATAAGCTAGAATTGATGGCGGCCACTCTTGAGGATCCGGAAAGTCTAAACCTTGTCTGTGGTATTCCGAGTAGGATTCAAGGATTGAATGGCTGTGACGAGCTTCAAACTCGCGATTGCTGGGCGTGATGACAAACGCAAAAGGATCAATGGATCCTATTCCAACATGATCGAGAACCAACAGCTGATTAGCCGTGCTGTGACAGAGCATCTGGACCGTTTTCACTGAGAGGATGGGAGGTAGCCACTGACAATGGTGACACCCTACATACAGCTTGCCGTGGAAGGAGCCTTGTGTGTGGAAAAGGATTTCAAGGAAGAGTTGAAGTTCAGAGGACAAAGCATCTCCAAAACCCCAACATATTCTCCATTAATAAAGTAACAATTACTTATTCCAAACACTTTTACTTCTTACAATTAAATCCAAATAACCTTGTTGACATCCTGACTAAGATTAATAAAATAAACATAGCTTGCTTCAAACCAATAATCTCCGTGGGATCGACCCTTACTCACGTAAGGTATTACTTGGACGACCCAGTGCACTTGCTGGTTAGTTATACGGATTGCAAATTCGTGCACCACTGTGGCAAGTAGGGGTAATCTACCCAATCTTTGACAGCCCATGGGTGTGTCCCGTTCAAGTAGTTCCGAAGAAAGGAGGAATCACAGTGGTGCCTAACAAAAGGAATGAGCTTATACCTACAAGAACTGTCACGGGATGGAGAATGTGCATTGACTACAGAAAACTCAATGCATCCACGAGAAAAGATCACTTCCCACTCCCCTTTATGGATCAGATGCTGGAAAGACTTGCAGGACATACTTACTACTCTTTCCTAGATGGTTATTCAGGATATAACCAAATAGTGGTTGATCCAATAGATCAAGAAAAACATCATTTACCTGCCCATATGGAGTGTTTGCTTATAGGCGCATGCCATTTGGGCTATGCAATGCGCCTGCAACCTTTCAGCGCTGCATGCTTTCTATTTTCTCAGATATGGTAGAAAAGTTCATAGAAGTCTTCATGGACGACTTTTCAGCGTTTGGAGATTCATTCCCTGATTTCCTGGATAACCTCGGCTTAGTATTAAAACGATGCCAAGAAACCAACTTGGTCTTGAACTGGGAAAAATGTCACTTCATGGTGACAGAAGGAATAGTTTCCGGTCATAAGGTTTCTAAACAAGGCATTGAGGTGGACAGAGCTAAAGTGGAACTAATTAAAAGATTACCTCCACCTAGTGATGTCAAGGAAATTATAAGTTTTCTCGGGCATGCTGGCTTTTACAGAAGATTTATAAAAGACTTTTCAAAAATAGCCACGCCCCTGAGTAATTTTCTTGTGTCAGACACCCCATTTGTATTTGACCAGGGATGCATGCTAGCATTTAAAAATTTAAAAAAGAGACTATCCTCAGCCTCCTATCATTGCCCCACCTGATTGGAACCTGCCATTTGAGCTGATGTGTGATGCATCAGACTTTGCAGTGGGAGCAGTGTTAGGGCAGAGAAAAGATAATTTGGTGCATATTATATACTATGCCAGCAAAGTCCTTAATGACACCCAAAAAAATTACACCACCACTGAAAAGGAATCGCTGGCAGTGGTTTTTGCATTTGACAAGTTTAGATCATACCTTATTGGATCTAAAGTAATTGTTTTCACTGATCACACAACACTTAAGTATCTGTTTGCTAAGCAAGATTCAAAACCAAGATTGATAAGGTGGATTTTGTTGTTGTAGGAATTTAATATTGAAATCAGAGACAAGAAGGGAGTGGAGAACAAAGTGGCAGATCATCTGTCTAGAATCCCTTGTGAGAAAAGCAGCACACACGAAGCAAGTGTAAATGAGTTCTTTCCAGATGAACAATTAATGCTGGTTCACAAGGCACCCTGGTTTACAGACATTGCAAATTTTAAGGCAACTAGAGATCTACCCCCAGGAATCAACAGAAACCAAAGAAGAAAACTCATTAATGATGCTAAGTATTTCGTGTGGGATGAGCCATATCTTTTCAAGAAGTGCTTAGATGGGATTCTTAGAAGGTGCATTTCAGAAGAAGAAGGACGAGAAGTCCTGTGGAATTGCCATGGCTCTTGCTCTGGGGGTCACTTCGGAGGAGAAAGGACTGCAGCCAAGGTATTGTAGTGTGGGTTCTTCTGGCCCACTCTTTTCAAGGATGCAAAAGAGCTAGTAAGGGGCTGCAATTAGTGCCAAAGGGCTGGAAATCTACCCAATAAAAACGAAATACCACAAAACTTCATCCTAGAGCTCGAATTGTTTGATGTGTGGGGAATCGATTTCATGGGACCCTTCCCAACTTCCTATTCAAACAAATACATCCTAGTTACAGTAGATTATGTATCTAAGTGGGTGGAAGCTATTGCAACCCCAACAAATGACAACAAGGTGGTCATGAACTTTCTCAAGAAAAATATCTTTAGCCGTTTTGGAGTCCCACGAGCCCTTATTAGTGATGGAGGAACCCATTTTTGTAACAGACCTTTAGAAGCCCTCTTCATGAGATATGGGGTGAAACATAAGGTTGCTACACCTTATCACCCCCAAACAAGCGGGAAAACTGAGATATCCAATAGAGAGTTAAAGAGGATCTTAGAAAAGACTGTGGGAGCATCTAGAAAGGACTGGTAAAAAAAAAACTAGATGACGCTCTTTGGGCATACAGGATAGCCTTCAAAACACCAATAGGAATGTCCCCATATCAACTGGTATATGGAAAAGCATGTCATTTACCTCTGGAGTTGGAGCACAAAGCCTTTTGGGCTCTCAAATTGCTGAACCTTGATAGCATTGCTGCTAGTGAGAAAATAATTCTGAAGTCACAAGAACTGGAGGAATTTAGGTCTCAAGCCTATGAAAACACCAAGATCTATAAGGAAAAAGCAAAGAGGAGGCATGACCTCAAACTGGCTCCAAGGAGTTTCGAAGAAGGGCAACAAGTACTCCTCTACAATTCCAAACTGAGGCTATTCCCTGGAAAACTCAAATCAAGGTGGTCAGAACACTTTCTTATCACAAAAGTCTCACCTTATGGACACATAGAGATCATGGAGGAAGATTCAAAGAGAACGTTCATAGTGAATGGACAAAGACTTAAACACTACCTAGGCAACACAGGGGAGGGCCCCAAACTGAAGTACCATCTCAACTAAGGAAGCAACTGTCGAGCTAGCGACATTAAAAAAGTACTTTGTTGGGAGGCAACCCAACCAGAGGTAATTTTCTCTTCCTAATAGTTTAATAAAAGGGTGAAGTGGCTTCTCTGTATTGCAAGGAGCTAAGTTTGGTGTTCCACACCATAGCAATCCAAAGGTGAATGTGTGATTCTAAGTTGGTACTCCATCAAGGAATGTGTTAAGGAACACATCTGAATCCTTGGATTGACTAGTTACTAGCTCCAACCAATCAGGAAACCACCTAACAATAGTTTAATGTCTATTTTGTAGTCAATTGCTTAATAAAAGCACATAAGGTTCCTTGCATGAATTTAACCTATTTTAGTAGGCAGGAAACTAAGTTTGGTGTTCACACACCAATTGAATTCCAAGAACTTTTAAGCATACATGCAGGCTAACGAGATCTCAAGTGTTTGGGAGGACAAACAACTTCCACTCAAATCCTCTCAAGAATTCAATCAACCTCTTAAAACATCTACATCCAAAAGGGCAGGAAGGATGCTGACGGAAAAGAAATAAGATATCAATAAGAGGTTGTATTGCACTAAACTCTGCTTCATTATAATGTTTAGAGTTGAAGTAGGAGTTCTTCCTTGTTCTCTACCTTTTCAAGCTTTAAATAAGGAAAATCATGTATGAAATAGAACATGCTTCCATAGTAGTTTAGGATTTTCAATTCTGCATTTAAGTTTCATTGTTGTTAAAGTCTATGATTACTAGTCTAGTGTCCCTGGTTTTCAACTTCATCTTGCTTACTTGTATGTTTGTCCCTTAAACCAAATGAAAAGAAATGTTATGAAAAACAAGAGTGGAGTTATTTTGTGAAGTAAATTTTATATGTTTGTGGTAGGAAGATTAGTAAGCTAAGTTGGTTCACCAAACAAGGAAAGATGGCAAATATCTACCCTGAATCCTATGCTTGAAACACATCCTTTGAGACTAACTAAATAATAAGATCCCAATAAAAAAGAGAAAGAGCAATAAAAGTGAAAAAGGAAAGAAACACAATAAGAAACAATGCTAGGCACTAAGGGTTTAAGATGGAGTCATGTGTCTGTGGTGTTCATGTATAGGGGATTTACTTGGATGAATAAGCTCTCAGGAGTGCCTTATCACTTGGTAACTTGGGTTAACTAACTCGGGATTATCAGCTGAAAGTCTACTATCAAGAGTAACCCTTGCTACAGAACATTTAGTAACCCAAAGAGGTGCTGGACACCAAGGTCTCAAGAAGGAAAAATAACAAACCATGTGCCTGTAGTGTGTATGTATGAGGGAAAGAGACTTGAAGGAGTAAGTCCTTAGGGGTGTCTCAACACCTAGCACCTTGAACCAACTGGTTCGGGAGTGTTGACTGAAAAGCTTATCATAAAGAGTCGCCCTCTTACAGAGCACTTAGCCAAAGGAAGAATGCAATAAATCTTGAGAAAACAAAAGAAGGAAGGATCAATAACTAGGAAGTCTCAGGGGATGTAAGTAAGCAAGTGTTCAAGGTATGATAAAGGTCTGAAATCTGGTAAAGGAATAAACCTAAGTTGCTATGCATGAAACTCCATAAAACTAAGGATTTAACTTCCACAATAATGATTCATTCCTCTTGCCTTTTCATTCAACATTCATGTTTCAGTACTTGCTTAGGGACAAGCAAGCTTTAAGTTTGGTGTTGTGATGCCAGGGCATCTAGACCAGTTTCACTGACCTTTTCTTTTATGTTTTAAGGTAGTTTCATGCATTTTCTTAGGAAATAAGTAAGTTTTGGGTAAAAGAACACTTACATCTTGATTTAGACAAATATTATGAATTTTACATTATTTTCATGAGAATTATGCAAAGATTGAAGGTTAATATGGATGATGCAGGATTTCATGACTTGGATTAGAACCTTGTTGCACTTTATTTGTGTAATTTCAGGACAAAGGAAGCAAGGAAGAGCCACGTTAGCATCCACGTTAACCTAGTTAGCGTAGGTACTAACGTGGAATAGGGATAAGTGTGCAACGTTAATGAGAAAAGTGAACACCAGTAATGCCCTCGAAGCCATCATGAGCCTCGTTAATTGCCACGTTAACTACATTAACGTGGTAGTTAACGTGGAGACAAAAAAGGACTCCAACGTTAGTGGTAATTGCGATCACCACTAACGCTCCAAGATGTGGCAATGAACCACGTTTAGAGCCACGTTAACTAAGTTAACGTGGACTCTAACGTGGAAGAGAGGAACAATGCCAACGTTAGTGACACTTACCTTTGTCACTAACGTTGGATCAAGCTTGCATTGCCCACGTTAGTGGTCACCTTAAGACCACTAACGTGAAAGTTAATGTGGAATGAAATTGATGAGCTAACGTTAGTGACACTCACCTTTGTCACTAACTTTGGGATGGCATTCATAACCACGTTAAGAGCCACGTTAACTTAGTTAACGTGAGCTCTAACGTGAAGACTAGGGGCACAAGACAACGTTATTGGGAAAGGTGAGTCCCAATAATGCTTGCGAAGATGAGACATAACCACGTTAAGAGCCACGTTAACTTAGTTAACGTGAGCTCTAACATGGGGGCTAGGGGCACAATGCAACGTTATTGGGAAAGGTGAGTCCCAATAATGCTTGAGAAGGTTTGTAAGGCAACGTTAGTGGTCACGTTAGTACCACTAACGTTGGAGTTAACGTAGGCCATGTGGTGGGAACGTTAGTGAGAAAAGTGAGTGCCACTAACGTTCTCGAACCCATAATGTCACTTAGCGTTAATGCCACTAACGCCCCAAGCCAAAGTCCATGCTTACATTACTTTCTCTCTACAACTAAAGCTGAGCCCACTGAAGATTCCCAACTGCTTCAACTTAAGATCAAAGGCCCATATCCAAAACTTGCAAAATTGACTAGAAGACCAAGAAGAGTAGTATATAAGGGTAGTTTTGAACTAGAAAGGAGATTGGCACATTGGAGAAAACTACACTCTGTATATTTTACTTTTCTGCAACTTCTAGAGTTAGAATGTATCTTTCTTCTTCTTTATTTCCTTTTTCCAGAGCTATGAACAACTAAACCCCTTTCATTGGGTTAGGGAGCTCTGTTGTAATTTGATGGATCAATCATAGTTTTCATTAATCTTCTTCTTTCTTTTCTCTTGATTTTACTAGAAAGCTTTCGATCTTCAGCTAATTGGATTGTTATCTTGGGAAAGAAACTCTCCATAATTGGATCTCCTCTGAGCCTTGGAAAAGGGATGAGGAGATCATGCTAGAAATACTTTCTCATGTTGGACCAAATTAGGGTTTGGATGGGTATTGTGACATTTAACCTTACCAACACTTTGATTTGGAAATACATGTGGTATAATCAGTGACCAAACTTCATCTCTTCCCATGAGCAATTAAATCAAGGAATTGGAAAATTGTTCAAGTTTAGAGATATTGGATTACCAAGGAATTGAGATTCAGTCACTTAAGATTGCCAAGGAGATCAACGAATGCATTGATTGAGGAAGAGATGAAAATGAACTTGATCCGGAGAATACAATACCTCCTGAACCCAATGAACTCTCCATTTCTGATCTTACCCATTCTCTTTATTTTCTGTTATTTACTTTCATGCTAATCATCTCCATTTCTCATTTAAGATTCTGCACTTTATTTTCTGTCATTTATTTTCCCGCCATTTAATTTTCTGCAATTCACCATCCACTTTCTGCTTAGCTCAACTAGAGCATTCTTCCAATTAAAATTGCTTGACCAATCAATCCCTGTGGGATTTGTCCTAACTCTATTGTGAGTTTTTACTTGACGACAATTCGGTATACTTGCCGAGGGAGATTTGTTGAGAGACGAATTCCCATGCATCAACGCGTTGTAGTGATGAAAAACCAGCGTGGCAGATTTCGCCTCCAGCGATTTCTAGGCCATTTTTGACCCAGTTCTCGGCCCAGAAAACACATATTAGAGGCTATAAAGTGGGGGAATCCATTCATTCATAAGCATAGGCTGATAATTCACAATTTTTAGGTTTTAGATGTAGTTTCTAGAGAGAGAGGCTCTCTCCTCTCTCTTAGGATTTAAGATTAGGATTCCTCTTAAAGGTTAGGTTTACTTCTTCTTCATTCTAGGTTCAATGTTCTTTTACTTTAATTTCTCTTCTACTTTTATTTATTCTATTATTTTAGTTTGTTAATATTGGTTTATGAACTCCATGTTAGGATTTGAGTTTCTATTTAATATAATTTGAGGTATTTTAGATTTATGATTGCTTTCTTTTATGGTTTAATTACTTTGTTGGTCCCTATAGTTTCGTGAAATTTTCAATTAGGTCCCTATACTTTTTTTCTTTTTAATTGGGTCCCTGCACTAAATTTTTTTTTCAATAAAGTCCCTTTTAGTAGTAATTGGCTTAATTTTATAGGGACCCAACTAAAAAAAAAGAATTGGTATAAGGACCTACATAAAAGGAAAAAAAAGTGTAGGGACCCAATTAAAAAAAATTTTGGTGCAAGGACTCAATTAAAAAGAAAAAAATATAGGGACCAAATTGAAAATTTTGCGAAACTATAGGGACCAACAGAGTAATTAAACCTTCTTTTATTTATATAAATAATTTAGATTTTTCCCCTTTTGGCTTTGGTTGAGTAATTGGTGACACTCGAGTTATCAGACTCCTTTGTGATTGATAATTGGAATTTGCTTATTGGTTTGGATCCCTCTAACGCTAGTCTTTCTATAGGAGTTGACTAGGATTTGAGGAATCAAACTGATTAGTCCACCTAACTTTCCTTTATTTGGTAAGGGTTAACTAAGTGGAAACAATAAACAATTCTCATCGCCAGTGATAAGGATAACTAGGACAGAATTTCCAGTTCTCATACTTTGCCAAGAGTTTTATTAGTTATTCAAATTAATTTCTTGCAATTTACTTTTCCTGTTCCCTATTTCAAAAACCCAAAAATATACCTTTTTCCATAACCAATAATAAATCATACTTCCCTGCAATTCCTTGAGAGACGACCCGAGGTTTAAATACTTCGGTTATAAATTTTATTGGGTTTGCTTTAGTGACAACCAAGTTTTTATACAAAAGGATTTTCTGTTGGTTTAGAAACTATACTTACAATGTGACAATTTTTATGAAATTCTTTACCGGCAAAAGTCTTCTCGTCAGTGTGCAAAATTTACACTCGCACAACTGAACCGGCAAGTGCACCGAGTCGTCCAAGTAATATCTCAGGTCAGTGCGGGTCGAATCCCACGAGGATTGTCAGATTTAGCAATATGTGGTTATCCTACAGATCTTAGTCAGGCGAATAGAAGGATAGTAGTTGTTTGTTGTAGGTGCATAAACAAGCAAGAACAATCGAACGTATAGACAGTAATTAGCAGTGGTTAAGGCTTCAGAGACACTTCTTCTTCTGAATTAATACATCATACTCTCTACTTCAACGATGAATAATCCATTCAATGGCAAGGCTGTAAGTGATTAAGCCATGGGTCGTGGTCATTAATCTGCTCAGGTCCAGACAAAACATCCAAACGGACAAGATCAATCTGGGAGAGGGTGAAGTACGCGCAAGGCAATCCCATTGGTGATTCTATTCAAAACGCCGCAAACAAGGTCGAATCTTCAGAATCAGAGACTACTGCTCTTATGGTTCTAGCCCTTAGAGCCACAGAAACCTCAATTGCCCCAA
The DNA here is from genome assembly GCF_003086295.3 of Arachis hypogaea. Taxonomy (NCBI): domain Eukaryota; kingdom Viridiplantae; phylum Streptophyta; class Magnoliopsida; order Fabales; family Fabaceae; genus Arachis; species Arachis hypogaea. The sequence goes on along the minus strand of NC_092038.1, from coordinate 91,791,397 downwards.
ACTAACGGGGTTATATATCACATTCCTAATTAATCCAGATAATTCTGTTGGAACCCATGATGCATCCTCAAGCTGTAGCTCAATACTATCCGGGTCAGGACTTGTAAAAACTCATGTAAAATTGAGATTCATAAGGATGAAGAACGACAATGCATCATAGAATAGAATCACACATTAATTGAAATAGAGAAGTACTTGTATTAATTCATAGGAATCAGAGAAATGTTCAAAAGTCGAATGTAAAGATAAAAAGCTGAAAAAGATCTAAAAGTCCTCCAAACAAGGGTGATCTTTCTTCTATATATACTAAAATAATAATTAAGAATTACAAAAATGAAGTAAACTAAGTAAATTGATGTGAAAATCCACTTCTGGGCCAACTTGGTGAGTGTTTGGACTGAGCTTGGCTTCTGACTTGAGGGAGTAGGCATCCAACACCCTATAGGGGGTAGATAAGCTGCTTCCTTGCTCCCTTTGTGGTGTTGAACGCCAGTTTGGGCGTTCAACTTGGGAGGTTGCTTCCTTTGGGGCGTTGAATGCCAGAAAGGGGGTAGTTTAGGTGTTCAATGCCCAATTTTGGCAGTCCAATCTGAAGAAAAGTATAAACCATTATATATTGCTTGAACTTTGGAAGTTAGCTTTCCAACGCCATTGAGAAAGCATCATTAAGATCTCTGTACCTGCAGAATAATGCTCATTTGAACGCATAGAGGTCTGATTCTGACAGCATCTGCTATGCTTTCCTTGCCTCTGGTATGTACGCACCCCACACTCTCGTACAACTGTACCAGCAAGTGCACTGGGTCGTCCAAGTAATACATGAGCCAAGTCAGGGTCGATCCCACGAGGATTGTGGTTTGAAGCAAGCTATGGTAATCTTGCAACTCTTAGTCTGGCAGATCAGAAGGTTGTCGATTTTATTTTATATATGAAGTTTGTATTAGGATTAAAAGCAGTAATAGGAATAAAGCAAAAGGGGGTAGAAAATACTAATAGGAATAGGGTTAAGGATTGGAGTTGCTTTGTCTTTTTGAATTAATTTTGGTACTACTGTCTTCTTTGCTTGTGGGTGATTTCTTCAATGGCAGGCTGTATGTGATTGACACTAGTTTGAACAGCTGCCAATACTCCTCCAGATCTGAATCCCAGATTTAGTGCGGATCCAATTCTTATTGAAAGTGAAGCTCATATAGTCCATTCTCGTTAATGATCCTACTCAAAATGCCACAGATAAGGTTGGATCTTCCGGATCAGAGAATGTTGCACCTTGGGTTCTAGCCTTTACCACAGAGACCCTAATCTCCTCATAAATTGGCTGAACTGATGTCTCGAGACATCCCCAACGAAGTCTTGGATTAGCTGTCTGAGAGACGTATATTCAAGTTGGTGGTTCGTCATTGTCCGATGAAAGACGCACTCTGAATTCATGTAGAATGGGATAACCTTATTCCAGTTCAACGCATTCATATTGATGAAGAACGAATATACATCTTAGAATTAATCAAACACAGATCGAAGATAAACAATAATACTTTTATTAATTCATAGGACTCAGCAGGGCTCCTCCCCTCAACCTAGGAGGTTTAGAAACTCATACTGAAGTAAAATACAATGGTAAACGTGTATGATATGCAAAGATTATGATTTCCAGGTTTGAATAACATAAATTTAATCCCTTAAATACTAAATAAATGACTTGTAAGGGTAAAATAATCTATTTAGTGCTAAAATCCACTTTTGGGGCCCACTTGGTGACTATTTGGGCTGGGCTTTGATGAGATCCACGTGCTATGAGGTCCCTTGGGTGTGGAACACCAGCTAGGGTGTTCTCATTGGGCATTTGCACGCCGGTCTCTTTTTTTGGGCGCTGGACACTTGGATTGGGGCAGTAGGATGGCGTTGGATGCCAGTTTTGGGCCTTCTAATCCGAAGCAAAGTATAAACTATTATATATTTCAGAAACGCTCTGGAAGTTAGCTTTCCATAGCCATTGAGAGTACTCCATTTGGACTTTTGTAGCTCCAAAAAAGCTCTTCTAAATGCAGGTAGGTCAGATCCGGACAACATCTGCAGTGCTTTCTCTGTCTCTAAATCAGACATCTGCTCCAGCTCCTCAATTTCAGCTTGAAAATACCTGAAATTGTACAAAAACCCAAAAATTCATAGTAGAATCCAAAATTGTGAATTTAACACTAAAATAAAAACTAAACAAAAACTACTAAAAATTATACGAAGATGATGCCAAAAAGCGTATAAATTATCCGCTCATCACAACACCATACTTAAATTGTTGCTTGTCCCCAAGCAACTAAAAACACAGTAGGATAAAAAGAAAATTAAGATACAATAAATTTCTAAGTTTCAAATGAAGCTTAGCTACAATTAGATGAGCGGGACTTAGTAGCTTTTTGCTTCTGAATAGTTTTGTCATCTCACTATCCACTGAAACTCAAAGATGTTGGTATCCTTAGGAACTTAGAATCCCGATGATATTATTGATTCTCCTAGTTAAGTTGTTTTTTAATCTTGAACATAACTTTTAGAGTCTTAGCCATGACCCTAAGCATTCTATTTTCCAGTATTACCACCGGATACATTCATACCACAGACACTTTAACTGGGTGAACCTTTTCAAATTGTGATTCAACTTTGAGGTGTCCAGAGTTCTTAAGCACACTCTTTTTGCTTTGGACCACGACTTTAACCACTTAGTCTCAATTTTTTCACTTGACACCTTAATGCCACAAGCACATGGTTAGGGACAGCTTGTTTGGACCGCTTAGTACAGGATTTTATTCCTTTGGGCCCTCCTAACCACTGATACTCAAATCCTTGGGCCCTTTTACCCTTGCATTTTGGTTAAAAGGGTTATTGGATTTTCGCTCTTGCCTTTTTGTTTAAAGAGCTTTTGGCTTTTTCTGCTTGCTTTGTCTTTTATTTTTCGCCATTTTTTTTTGCATGCAAGCTTTTTTTTCTTTTTCTTTTTGTTGCTTTTTCTTGCTTCAAGAATCAAATTTTTTGGATTTTTTAGATTGCCAATAATATTTCACTATCATCATCATTCTTTCAAGAGCCAACATTCATAAATTTTAACTTCAAATATGCACTGATTATTCATGCATTCAGAAAACAAAAGCATATGACACCACATCAAAATAATTAAACTAGTCTTATTATAAAACTTGAAATTTATGCATCTCTCAATTCTTTTTATTAAAAATTTTCTTTTAAGCAAGATGAGAGATATATGGAACATTTTACATCTTTAAGACATCAAATGCAAATGATCATGTAATTAGAACAAGGGAACAGATTAATAAACATACAGAAAACAGAAAAATAATAGGAAAGGAGTAAAAGAGAACGAGTCCACCTCTAATTATGGCGGCTAGTGCTCCTCCTTGAGGATCCAATATGATTCTTGATCTCTTCTATGTTACTCCTTTGCCTTTGCTGCTCTTCGCTCAAAGCCCTTGGTCTTCCCTTATGGCTCTTTGATCTTCTCTTATTTCATTGACGGTGGTAGCATTCTCTTGATGCTCCATCCTCAATTGCTCCATGTTGGTGCTCAATTCTCCAAGAGAAGTTTGTCATTGATCCCAATAGCTTTGGGGAGGAAAATACATCCCTTGAAGCATCTCAGGGATCTCATGCTGATGTGGATGCACAGGCTCTTGTGCATGCTCTCTAATGGTGTGTAGAAACTCCACTGTTGAAAATACGCAAGAACAAGGTTCAGGCATGGCCGAATGGCCAGCCCCCAAACGTGATCAATAGTCTTCCAAAATGATCTAAGGAAAGCTAAAGATGTCTAATACAATAGTAAAAAGTTCTATTTATACTAAACTAGTTAATAGGGTGTACAGAAATAAGTCTAAATGCAGAAATCCACTTTTGGGGCCCACTTTGGTGTGTGATTGGGCTGAGCTTGAGCTTTACACGTGCAGAGGCTTCTCTTGGGGTTAAACGCCAAGTTGTAATGTGTTTTTGGCGTTTAACTCTGGTTTGTGATGTGCTTCTAGCGTTTTACTCCAGAATGCAGCATGGAACTGGCGTTGAACGCTAGTTTGCATCGTCTAAACTCGAATAAAGTATGAACTATTATATATTGCTGGAAAGCCCTGGATGTCTACTTTCCAACGCAGTTTAGCGCGCTCCATTTAAAGTTCTGTAGCTACAGAAAATCCATTTCGAGTGCAGGGAGGTCAGAATCCAACAACTTCAGCAGTCCTTTGTTAGCCTCCTATCAGATTTTTGCTCAGGTCCCTCAATTTCAGCCTGAAAATACCTGAAATTACAGAAAAACACACAAACTCATAGTAAAATCTAGAAATGTGAATTTTGCATAAAAACTAATAAAAACATCCCTAAAAGTAGCTAGATCCTACTAAAAACTACCTAAAAATAATGCCAAAAAGCGTATAAATTCAAGGAGATACACAGATTACGTATAAACACAATTAAGTAGGGAAAAGATCTATTCAAAACTTTTCCAATCCAAAATAAGCTCAGATTATGTCAAGGAGATACACAGATTACGTAGAGAGATTCAAGGCAAGGAATTATAATGCCGAGAATTTAGAAGATAATCAAGAATATAGTAAGTTAAAGGTATACATTAGACATGAAGCAAAAGAATCAATTTACAAAGTTAGCTTAGTTCGAATCATAATTTTCAAGGTTCAAATCGCTCAAGAAGGATCATGTATCATACCAAAAAAAGTTCAAGATCAGATCAATGAGCATAGGATTCCTGAAGAAGAGTATAATCAATGGTAAAGATAGATATTTTTAAAAGACTAAAGCAAATTCTTAAGAATACAATCTAACAAGGTTATGGACGAATAATGAAATACGGTCGGAGAATGATCAATCATGGTTCAAGAAAGGAATCCGAGTCAAGGAACTTCAATGAGGATAGTAAAAAAAGAAACAATATGCCAACCTAAGCGACGTAAACAAGAATCATAAATCGAAACCAAGCACGAAAAGCAAACTCAAGAATCCGCGAACCACGTGACTCGCATTACCCATTACTTATCAATTCCTTTTCGCCTATAATAACCTATTAACTTTCCCGTTCACATGAGCCATCAACATTAAGTTGGCCAGACTTAACATCAATAGATATGCAACGGTAAGCTAACAATGTTAATTAATAGGCAGTCATGTGCATAAAATTCTAATTCTTGTTACTTGGACAAGACCTACAACATGACAGACACTCAAAGAATACAATGAAGCATAGTCAGTCCATTTCCAAGGCTCTAATCAGGATGAACTGCTCTGACTCCATAATGTAACACCCTTACTTTTAAGACCTCATGATTGTACTAAAAGTTCAGGTGTTACTTACCTTTAATCCTTTATTTTGATACTATATTTATTTAATATTGAGCCTTCGTAAATATGAACCCAATTTTTAATTCTGAAAGCGAGAAGCCTTTACTTTAAAAATCACACAGACACATATTATATTCAAGTAATAACAACTACATAAACTTATCCAAAACTTCTTATATACAAGTCCTGCCCCTCTAAATTCTCAAAATGACAAATGATGAGGGGTAAAATAAAATCTAAAACTAAATCATAAAATAGAAAAGGAAAACACACACACACACACACACACATATATGCAAAGCTCCGTAGTTCGAATCATGACTTCGTGCCAAAGCTTCTTGAACCTGTTATTGGAAAAGAAATTCTGTAGGGGGTGAGAACATCATCCTCGAAAGGGTTCTCAGTAGAGGGTTTCCTAGACTGTATGAATCAACAACCTGTTCCAAGTATAGGTTCATTAAGTCTATGCTGAAGCAACTTGATTTTTCATATATTACTAATAACTCAATCAGAAACCAATCACAGCTTTCAACATATCACATAGTCAATCAACACAATCATCATCTCATCACGAATAATCTCGAAAGTACCACATCAGAACAAACACAGGCAAAACAGACAAGGAAAGCACAGGTATAGATAGTAGTTACAGCAAATAGCTCAAATACCAGTTAATAACAGTTTAGCAATTAGGCAAACCAAAACAAATTCAAACTCAAGCGAAACATACAAATGTATATGATGAATGCCTGTCCTATGAGCTCATTTGTCGGTTATACAGCCAACCCGACATGTCCTGGTAGCTAACCATTAGACAATCCCCCGATGCACATCCCTATGAGTCTATGCATAGCTTTTTCTCATATATATATATCAAATCACTCAATGGGGGTACCATTCCTGGGAATTTATAAGTGCCCGGTCACCCTTACATTGTAGGGTCAACAGAGTATCGAGTCTCAACCTGGAACACGTGGTGGCAAGCCACGGTACTTTACCCAGGAAAACTCGTATATCAGATAATTCAAATATATAATCCATATGAATATTTAAATTATAATTCATTAATATAAATATCCACATCATTCTCAATCATGTCTCATTCATCCACATACCTCAATCATACTCAATCATTATCCTTCATTATCACACCTCTCATTCCATTCATCAATAATTCCAAACCAGAAATAGTTTATTTCTTAACAAATCACACTCAAAATATAATCTTTTTCTTAGTACATTGAAACTCAAGAATAATCTTTTCTTAATAAATCATATACAAAACATAAAACTTTTTCTTAATAAGTCAAAATCATATACGTAATTACTTTCTCAACAATCGAACTCAAACGTAATTCTTTTCGAAATAATTTGAAATCAAATAATATGATTCTTAAATGCAATTTTCTTTTTAAAGAATGCTTCAAACAAATACTCATAGTTTTATAAAAATTTTAGCAACATCTCCTCTAAAATTTGTACTCTGCCATCCATCTTGGGTCCCATCCAAACTATTTCTCAAACTCTTTTCAACCGTTTCCAATAAATTACACTAAATTAAATACCAAAAATCATTTCCAAATCTCAGAATCTTATCCAATAATTCAATAGAATCCATTTCCAATATCGGTTCATTTCAATATCAAATTAACTTTAAACCCAGAAATAATTTTTCATAGTATTTTATTAAACCAACTTTCCAACACAATATTCAGAAGCAGCCAGAATCCAATCATCTTCATAATAATCTTAAACCAAATTAAAATCCGGCTAAATATCTTCAATCAATCAATAAACCATTCAAACAAGCATTTACATCCATTCAAAGAAACTGAGTTCAATCCATAAGACTTAGAAAACCACAAAATATAGTTTTTGCATTATTATCGATTTATAACAATTCTTGGAAATAAAATGAGTTTAAGGAAAGCACCCCTACCTCGATTAACCAAACTCAGGATTCAAACGCGACAAATCCATGTATTCCGAATTAACAGCAACAGCGATAATGGCATTAGAATCCAGCAGTAGCAACAGCAGCAACATCAACACCAAACAACAACAGTTTATTCTGCATTAATTAAAAGTAACATGAAATGGTTATTAGGTGAAACTAAAACAAATTATCATGGTGAACGAAGCAAAACAAATTTAGTCTCACCATGAAGAACAGCAAACCCCAATGGAACAGGGGCAGGGCAGAATAGAGAATGGATCCGAGTAGAACAGGGCAGAAATTGAAGCATGATTTCAGTAGTAGAAAGACGGCTCCACTCAACTTTTGCGCATTATCCTTGAGCTCCACGATAACACCCTTAATCAATGGCAATGAGGCTTCGATGATGGTGGCTAGGCAGGACACGATGGCAGCAAACTCGCTTCAACGGCTCTTTCTTCCATGTCTCCTTCTCTCTCGTTCGCTTCAACGACGGCAACGAAGATCCTTCCAGTGGCGGCGTGCAGTTCTGACAGCAACAAAGGCGCGGATGGCGGTGACGGGCTTCATCACTGATAGCGGCAGGGACTGGCATGAGAATGGTGGTGCTGCGATGGTCGCGGCAGTCCCAGGCTCATGACTCTCGTCGTCCACGTCGCTCTCTCACGCTCATGAACTCTCCGCGACTTAGGTCCACGACGGTGGCTTGACGACCACAATGACGTGATGGTGGTGGCGACTCGGCAGGACGTGATCCCCTCCTTTCCAATCCCTCTCTTCTTCCCTGTCGCTCTCTTCCTCTCTGATCCCAAGCGCTCTCTCTTCTCCCTTTCCTCTGTTTCCCCTTCCCCTTTCAATTTTTTTTCTTTCTTCCATAGGTTGGTTAAGGAAAATAAAATGGATGGCAGCTAGGGTTAGATGAGTGGGGTTAGGGTTTAATTTGGTTAAAGTTAGGCATTGAATTTAATTTTGGAATTAAGGTTTAATTTGGGACAAAAGTGAAATTACGAATTTTGGGTAAATTGGGGTTTTTGGATTAATCTGAAACTAATTAAATCTCTAAAATTATTCTAAAATATTATTTATTGTATCAAAATATTAATTGATTTGAAATCAAATACTCTAATTGAAATTATAAGGTAACATAATTAATTTTCTTTATTTACAAAAATATTAGTATTAAATTTTGAAATCTCAATTATTTAAACCGAATCCTATAAAATTCTTGTTATTTTATATTTGCTAAATTTTATAATTTAAATATAAAAAATAATTCGATAATTATAAAATCAGATAAAATCTTAAATTATTTTAAACTCAATTAATCAAAATTTGTTTTAATTATCTTTAATAAAATAATTTCAGCGATTAAAATGCTTAATGATAAATGAATCAAAATTAGCTCTAAATAAGTTCTTCTAAAATTTCTAGGTCTTACACGCATCACTCGCGTAAACGATAACTACAAGAGAAGAATTTCAAAGATACATATAGCAAGGCTTACGACTCGGCCCGTGAAGCTAGAACCGGCCAAAGCATACGTACATATACAGTCATAAACCCAAAAGTAAACAAAAATAGAAAAATGACAACCTATTTTCCCGAGTCAATCCTAGAACGCCGACACTCAGATTATAATTCTTAAAGAACTAAAACAGAAACGGTAAGCAGGGGTAGACATCTAAAGTTCTTAAGGTTCTAACTCAATCTTAGCTTAATCTCTCAAATTACAATCCACTTACTGTCTTACTTGATTCTAAACCTTACCACTGACCTAACCAGTTATGACCTATGGCCCCAATCAAACCAGTTCGGCTTCTGGCCCAAATAACTCAATCTGGCCTTTGGCCCATTTTAAATCAATTCAATATTTTCACCCGTCCACCACCAAGGTACTCAACAGAAAGACAATCATGAACCCAAGCAAATACAAGGTAAACACATTTAAAGAACAGTTACAGCAAGTATCACATTTATCAGTTAAAGAGAATTTATCAGGTAGGCAAACCAAAACAATTATGCACACCTAAACAAAGCAAACAAATGCAACATGATGCATGCCAGTCCTACTGGCCGTTGATATCAACTATTGGTTATGTAGCCATACCCACATGTTCTCAAGCTCAAAAATACACCATGGAGAGAATCTCCAAGCTGACATAGGGAAGAGAAGGACCCAAGCTCAATAATATCCATGGGATGAATCCCAAGTTGACAAGGGGAGAAGAGACAACACCCCAAGCTGACATGGGGAAAACAATATCCCAAGCTGACATGGGAAAAACAATATCCTAGGCTGACATGGGAAAAATAATACCCCAAACTCAATAATGTTCAATCTTTAGCTTACATATGCAACTCTGGCATACTCGCAACACTACTGCACTTTCTCAATAAATACCACAGGAAAAATCCCGGCTAACATGGAGAAGACAATGCCCCAAGCTCAAGTTATTCAATCGTTTCTTACAATTGATCATTCTCAATCTCACAGTGATTTATATCTCATCTCATCATTCTCAATTATTTAACATCATTATCAATGTCACTTTACTCTCTTAATTACCTCATATACCATTTTCATCATCTTTATCGAGCAAATACCATCCAACCTCTCACATACTTATTCAATATCCATCATAAGTTTTACTAAGCATTAAACACATTCGTGCATTCCAACCTACCATATGGTCATCTAGCCTATGTTTTCACAGAACATTAAATATTAAAGACAAGAAAACTAAATCATACTTTGGCTGATTTCCACGCATTTTCTAAGACAACTCACCAATGCCCTTTGCCCTCAAACACAGGCCAAGGATCAAGAACTCACCGAAGCACAAGTACTCAACCTCCACCAAGATTCCAATGTCCACAATTTCAATCCCTAATTACATATACACAACCTAATACATATATACATCACATAAGAATCCAAATTCAATACCCAATACATAAATTCAAGAAATTAACTAGGGTTCAAGATCCTTACCGTACCCACAGACCAAACCCAACAGGTTCTGCAAGCTAGATTGAACCTAAAGTACCAAAACCCACAAAATCTCAACATCACTTTTATAATTTTTGAAAATTATAGGGATTGAGATGCTGAGATGAAAAATGAAACTTACCTATGAAATTGTTCCGGTTGAATTGTAGAGCTCAATGCGGTGGTCGCGTGACCGCAAACGGTGCAGCGATTAGAGCTCGGAGTGAGAAGATATGGAGGTTGGAAGGGGAGGTTAGGGATTGGGTTATTCTTCGCTTCTCCAAAGCTGTTTGCAGCGTGGATGAAGGGAAGGAGGAAGGGGAAGCTGTGTTACTTACGTGTGTGGGCTGATTGGGTTGGGCCTTGGGCCTATTTCGGGCCCGATTCGGCCCATTCGGCCTAATCTTGGGCCAAATTCTTTGAAATTAGTATCAAAATTCTTATTTTAATTAGCTTTATTTTATTAAACTATAAAATTAATATTTCTAACCTCTCTAATTAATTATTAATTTATCGGCTAATTACTCATTAATTTCTCGGGTTTTACATCCTACCCCCTAACAGAAATTTTCGCCCTCGAAAATTCTGGTTACTAACAAAAATAGTCTAAAACTTTCTCCTTAGCCTCAATTCCTAGTTTGATCCCAAGTTCGATATTAGTATTTACTCTCCATCTTCATATATGCTCCCTCAGATTCAACCGACCTCTTACCATTCATTTTACCATTCTCCCAACGTTAATTCAAACACTAATTCAAATTCTCCAGTCTCAAGTATAGAATCATAAACTTAATCAAATTCAAGCCTAACATATACTCGTTTGTTTCACTCTTATCTTCGTCTAAATCTTTCTCAATGATTACAAATTTTCTTACCCTTCAAGAGCTCCATCTAATTGAAGTTAATCTCTAATCCTACTCAACTATCTCAAATACTAATCAATTTTTCAATCCCTTAATCAGAGTCAATTCCACGATAACCTAAACCACACACTCACACTTTCCATCTCTGACCTTACGACAGCTCTCGAAATCATTCCTTATCCCAAGTCTCCATTCTCTCGTCTCTACAATTCTAGAGCCACCAAATTCACTGCGCTTCCTGGTGGACGAAATTGTGATCACTACAACTTCGCACAACTAACCAGCAAGTGTACTGGGTCATCCAAGTAATAAACCTTACGCGAGTAAGGGTCGATCCCACAGAGATTGTTGGTATGAAGCAAGCTATGGTCACCTTGTAAATCTTAGTCAAGCAAACTCAAATGGATATGAATGATGATATACGAATAAAACATAAAAGTAAAGATAGAGATACTTATGTAATTCATTGGTAGGAATTTCAGATAAGCGTATGAAGATGCTTGTCCCTTCCGTCTCTCTGCTTTCCTACTGTCTTCATCCAATCCTTCTTACTCCTTTCCATGGCAAGCTTATGCAAGGGTTTCACCGTTGTCAGTGGCTACCTCCCATCCTCTCAGTGGAAATGTTCAACGCACCCTGTCACGGCACGGCTATCCATCTGTCGGTTCTCAATCAGGCCGGAATAAAATCCAGTGATTCTTTTGCATCTGTCACTAACGCCCCGCCTTCAGGAGTTTGAAGCTCGTCACAGTCATTCAATCATTGAATCCTACTCAGAATACCACAGACAAGGTTAGACCTTCCGGATTCTCTTGAATGCCACCATTAGTTCTAGCCTATACCACGAAGACTCTGATCTCACGGAATGGCTGGCTCGGTTGTCAGGCGAGCACTCGGTTGTCAGGCGATCAACCATGCATCGTGTATCAGGAATCCAAGAGATATTCACCCAATCTAAGGTAGAACGGAGGTGGTTGTCAGGCACACGTTCATAGGTGAGAATGATGATGAGTGTCACGGATCATCACATTCATCAAGTTGAAGAACAAGTGATATCTTAGAACAAGAACAAGCGGAATTGAATAGAAGAACAATAGTAATTGCATTAATACTCGAGGTACAGCAGAGCTCCACACCTTAATCTATGGTGTGTAGAAACTCCACCGTTGAAAATACATAAGTGATAGTGTGATCATTGGTTTCGGCCCCAGAGAGGGAACCAGAAGAACCAAGATGAAAATACAATAGTAAAAGGTCCTACTTATAGAAAACTAGTAGCCTAGGGTTTACAGAGATGAGTAAATGACATAAAAATCCACTTCCGGGCCCACTTGGTGTGTGCTTGGGCTGAGCATTGAAGCATTTTCGTGTAGAGACTCTTCTTGGAGTTAAACGCCAGCTTTGGTGCCAGTTTGGGCGTTTAACTCCCATCCTTGTGCCAGTTCCAGCGTTTAACGCTGGAATTCCTGAGGGCGACTTTGAACGCCGGTTTGGTCCATCAAATCTTGGGCAAAGTATGGACTATCATATATTGCTGGAAATCCCAGGATGTGTACTTTCCAACGCCGTTGAGAGCGCGCCAATTGGGCTTCTGTAGCTCCAGAAAATCCACTTCGAGTGCAGGGAGGTCAGAATCCAACAGCATCTGCAGTCTTTTTTAGTCTCTGAATCAGATTTTTGCTCAGGTCCCTCAATTTCAGCCAGAAAATACCTGAAATCACAGAAAAACACACAAACTCATAGTAAAGTCCAGAAAAGTGAATTTTGACTAAAAACTAATAAAAATATACTAAAAACTAACTAGATCATACTAAAAACATACTAAAAACAATGCCAAAAAGCGTATAAATTATCCGCTCATCACAACACCAAACTTAAATTGTTGCTTGTCCCCAAGCAACTGAAAATCAAATAAGATAAAAAGAAGAGAATATACTATAGACTCCAAATTATCAATGAAACTTAGCTCTAATTAGATGAGCGGGACTAGTAGCTTTTTGCCTCTGAACAGTTTTGGCATCTCACTTTATCCTTTGAAATTCAGAATGATTGGCTTCTTTAGGAACTCAGAATCCAGATAGTGTTATTGATTCTCCTAGTTAAGTATGATGATTCTTGAACACAGCTACTTATTGAGTCTTGGCCGTGGCCCAAAGCACTCTGTCTTCCAGTATTACCACCGGATACATACATGCCACAGACACATAATTGGGTGAACCTTTTCAGATTGTGACTCAGCTTTGCTAGAGTCCCCAATTAGAGGTGTCCAGGGTTCTTAAGCACACTCTTTTTGCCTTGGATCACAACTTTATTTCTTTCTTTTTCTCTCTTTTTTTTTCGTTTTCTTTTCTCCCTTTTTTTTCGTTTTTCTCCTTCTCTTTTTTCTTTTTTTTTGTATTCACTGCTTTTTCTTGCTTCAAGAATCATTTTTATGATTTTTCAGATCCTCAGTAACATGTCTCCTTTTTCATCATTCTTTCAAGAGCCAACAATTTTTAACATTCATGAACAACAAATTCAAAAGACATATGCACTGTTCAAGCATACATTCAGAAAACAAACAGTATTGTCACCACATCAAAATAATTAAGCTAGTTTTAAAGATGAATTCGAAATCCTGTACTTCTTGTTCTTTTGTAATAAAAACATTTTTCATTTAAGAGAGGTGATGGATTCATAGGACATTCATAACTTTAAGGCATAGACACTAAGACACTAATGATCACAATACACAAACATAGATAAACATAAGCACTAAAATTCGAAAAACAGGAAAGTAAAGAACAAGGAAATTAAAGAATGGGTCCACCTTAGTGATGGCGGCTTGTTCTTCCTCTTGAAGATCCTATGGAGTGCTTGAGCTCCTCAATTTCTCTTCCTTGTCTTTGTTGTTCCTCTCTCATGATTCTTTGATCTTCTCTAATTTCATGGAGGAGGATGGAATGTTCTTGATGCTCCACCCTTAGTTGTCCCATGTTGGAACTCAATTCTCCTAGGGAGGTGTTTAGTTGCTCCCAATAGTTTTGTGGAGGAAAGTGCATCCTTTGAGATGAATCTCTCCATCTCCCATGACTCTGAGGTGAAAGCTCTTGCCTTCCCTTTCCTCTTTCTAGAGGTTTCTCCGGCCTTGGATGCCATAAATGGTTATGGAAAAACAAAAAGCAATGCTTTTACCACACCAAACTTAAAAGGTTTGCTTGTCCTCGAGCAAAAGAGAAAAGAAGAGAGTAGAAGAAGAAGAAATGAAGGAGATGGAAATGGCTTTGTGGTTCGGCCAAAGGGGGAGAAGTAGTGTTTAGGTTGTGTGAAAATGAAGGAGTGAAGATGGGTTTTGATAGGTGAAGGGTTTTTGGGGAAGAGGAGTTGAGGTGATTGGTGAATGGGTGAAGAAGAGAGAGAGTGGTGGGGTAGGTGGGGATCCTGTGGGGTCCACAGATCCTGAGGTGTCAAGGAAAAGTCATCCCTGCACCAAGTGGCGAGCAAAATTGCTCTTCATGCCAATTCTGGCGTTAAACGCCGGGCTGGTGCCCATTTCTGGCATTTAACGCCAAGTGCTTGCCCTTTTCTGGCGTTTAACGCCAGTCTGGTGCCCCTTTCTGGCGTTAAACGCCCAGAATGGTGCCAGACTGGGCGTTAAACGCCCATCTGCTAGCCTTACTGGCGTTTAAACGCCAGGAGGATCTTCCTCCAGGGTGTGCTGTTTTTCTTGCTGTTTTTCATTCTGTTTTTGCTTTTTCAATTGATTTTGTGACTTCTCATGATCATCAACCTATAGAAAACATAAAATAACAAAGGAAAATGGATAAAATATAACATTGGGTTGCCTCCCAACAAGCGCTTCTTTAATGTCAGTAGCTTGACAGAGGGCTCTCATGGAGCCTCACAGATATTCAGAGCAATGTTGGAACCTCCCTACACCAAACTTAGAGTTTGAATGTGGGGGTTCAACACCAAACTTAGAAGTTGGTTGTGGCCTCCCAACACCAAACATAGAGTTTGACTGTGGGGGCTCTGTTTGGCTCTGTTTTGAGAGAAGCTCTTCATGCTTCCTCTCCATGGTGACAGAGGGATATCCTTGAGCCTTAAACACCAAGGATTCTTTATTCACTTGAATGATCAATTCTCCTCTATCAGCATCAATCACAACCTTTGCTGTGGCTAGGAAGGGTCTGCCAAGGATGATGGATTCATCCATGCACTTCCCAGTCTCTAGGACTATGAAATCAGCAGGGATGTAATGGTCTTCAACTTTTACCAGAACATCCTCCACAAGTCCATAAGCTTGTTTTCTTGAGTTGTCTGCCATCTCTAGTGAGATTTTTGCAGCTTGCACCTCAAAGATCCCTAACTTCTCCATTACAGAGAGGGGCATGAGGTTTACACTTGACCCTAAGTCACACAAGACCTTCTTGAAGGTCATGGTGCCTATGGTACAAGGTATTGAAAACTTCCCAGGATCCTGTCTCTTTTGAGGCAGTTTCTGCCTAGACAAGTCATCCAGTTCCTTGGTGAGCAAAGGGGGTTCATCTTCCCAATTCTCATTCCCAAATAACTTGTCATTTAGCTTCATGATTGCTCCAAGGTATTTAGCAACTTGCTCTTCAGTGACATACTCATCCTCTTCAGAGGAAGAATACTCATCAGAGCTCATGAATGGCAGAAGTAAGTCCAATGGAACCTCTATGGTCTCATTGTTCACAGAATTCCTTTCAGAAGTGTACATGAATTGGTTATTTGCAACCATTTCAATCAGCTCTTGAGCTTCTGTAGGCGTCTTCTTCAGATGAAGAGATCCTCCAGTAGAGCTATCCAAAGACATCTTGGATAGTTCAGAGAGACCATCATAGAAAATTCCAATGATGCTCCATTCAGAAAGCATATCAGTGGGACACTTTCTAATTAATTGTTTGTATCTTTCCCAAGCTTCATAGAGGGACTCTCCTTCCTTCTGTTTGAAGGTTTGGACTTCCACTCTAAGCTTACTCAATTTTTGAGGTGGAAAGAACTTTGCCAAGAAGGCATTGACTAGCTTTTCCCAAGAGTTCAGGCTTTCTTTAGGTTGTGAGTCCAACCATATTCTAGCTCTGTCTCTTACAGCAAAAGGGAATAGCATAAGTCTGTAGACCTCAGGGTCAACCCCATTAGTCTTGACAGTGTCACAGATTTGCAAGAACTCAGCTAAAAACTGATGAGGATCTTCCAATCGAAGTCCATGGAACTTGCAATTCTGTTGCATTAGAGAAACTAATTGAGGCTTAAGCTCAAAGTTGTTTGCTCCAATGGCAGGGATAGAGATGCTTCTCCCATAGAAGTCGGGAGTAGGTGCAGTAAAGTCACCCAGCACCCTCCTTGCATTATTGGCATTGTTGTTGTTTTCGGCTGCCATGGGTTCTTCTTCCTTGAAGATTTCTGTTAGGTTCTCTACAGAGAATTGTGCCTTAGCTTCTCTTAGCTTTCGCTTCAAGGTCCTTTCAGGTTCAGGATCAGCCTCAACAAGAATGCTTTTGTCTTTGCTCCTGCTCATATGGAAGAGAAGAGAACAAGAAAATATGGAATCCTCTATGTCACAGTATAGAGATTCCTTGAGGTGTCAGAGGAAAAGAAAAATAGAAGGCAGAAGTAGAAAATTCGAACTTATCAAAGAAGATGGAGTTCGAATTTTGCATTAAGGAATAGTGTTAGTCCACAAATAGAAGGATGTGAGAAGAGGGGAAGTAATTTTCGAAAATCAAGTAAAAGATTTTGAAAACATTTTGAAAAACACTAATTGATTTTCGAAAATAAAAGTGGGAAAGAAATCAAGTGATTTTTGAAAAAGAATTTGAAATTAGAAATCAAAAAGATTTGATTGAAAGTTATTTTGAAAAAGATGTGGTTAAGAAGATATGATTGGTTTTTAAAAAGATGTGATTGAGAAGATATGATTTGAAAAACGTTTTTAAAAAAATTTGATTTTGAAAATTAATAACTTGGCTATCAAGAAAAGATATGATTCAAACATTAAACCTTTCTCAACAGAAAAGGCAACATACTTGAAATGTTGAATCAAATCATTAATTGATAGCAAGTATCTTTGAAAATAGAAAGAAATTGAATTTGAAAAAGATTTGATTGAAAAGATATGATTTGAAAAAGATTTGATTTTGAAAAGATTTTGAAAACTTGAAAAAAATTTGCATTGAAAACAAAATCTTCCCTCTTGTGCCATCCTGGCGTTAAACGCCCAGAATGGTGCACATTCTGGCGTTTAACGCCCAAAACTTTACCCTTTTGGGCGTTAAACGCCCAACCAGGCACCCTGGCTGGCGTTTAAACGCCAGTCTGTCCTTCTTCACTGGGCGTTTTGAACGCCCAGCTTTTTCTGTATAATTCCTCTGCTGTTTGTTCTGAATCTTCAATTCCCTGTATTATTGATTTGAAAAGACACAAATTAAAAATATTTTTGGATTTTTAATAATCAAAATGCAACTAAAATCAAATAACAATGCATACAAGACACCAAACTTAGCAGTTTGTATACTGCTGACACTAACAATGAGAATGCATATGAGGCATATAAACACTCAAGTCAATAGAATTCAAAGATCAGAGCAATGAAATCATTAAGAACAACTTGAAGATTAATGAAGACACATGCATGAATGCAAAAGGAGCAGAAACATGCAATTGACACCAAACTTAAAATGAGGCTCTAGACTCAAACAAGAAATATTTTTGGATTTTTTCGAAAATTAAGTGGAAAAAGAGAATAAAGGTATCAAAATTCTTAATGAGAATTCCAGGAATCATGCAATGTTAGTCTAAAGCTTTAGTCTAAAGAAATTAGACATGGCTGAACAAGCTTCAGCAGGACATTGCATTCAAGAGCTAAATTGATGAAAATCAATCAGCTTTGGTGATGATAAGAACATCACCTTGAAACACTAGAATTCATTCTTAAGAACTCTGAAGAAAAAAAATACCTAATCTAAGCAACAAGATGAACCGTCAGTTGTCCATACTCGAACAATCCCCGGCAACGGCGCCAAAAACTTGGTGGACGAAATTGTGATCACTACAACTTCGCACAACTAACCAGCAAGTGTACTGGGTCGTCCAAGTAATAAACCTTACGCGAGTAAGGGTCGATCCCACAGAGATTGTTGGTATGAAGCAAGCTATGGTCACCTTGTAAATCTTAGTCAGGCAAACTCAAAAGGATATGAATGATGATATACGAATAAAACATAAAAGTAAAGATAGAGATACTTATGTAATTCATTGGTAGGAATTTCAGATAAGCGTATGAAGATGCTTGTCCCTTCCGTCTCTCTGCTTTCCTACTGTCTTCATCCAATCCTTCTTACTCCTTTCCATGGCAAGCTTATGCAAGGGTTTCACCGTTGTCAGTGGCTACCTCCCATCCTCTCAGTGGAAATGTTCAACGCACCCTGTCACGGCACGGCTATCCATCTGTCGGTTCTCAATCAGGCCGGAATAGAATCCAGTGATTCTTTTGCGTCTGTCACTAACGCCTCGCCTTCAGGAGTTTGAAGCTCGTCACAGTCATTCAATCATTGAATCCTACTCAGAATACCACAGACAAGGTTAGACCTTCCGGATTCTCTTGAATGCCGCCATCAGTTCTAGCCTATACCACGAAGACTCTGATCTCACGGAATGGCTGGCTCGGTTGTCAGGCGAGCACTCGGTTGTCAGGCGATCAACCATGCATCGTGTATCAGGAATCCAAGAGATATTCACCCAATCTAAGGTAGAACGGAGGTGGTTTTCAGGCACACGTTCATAGGTGAGAATGATGATGAGTGTCACGGATCATCACATTCATCAAGTTGAAGAACAAGTGATATCTTAGAACAAGAACAAGCGGAATTGAATAGAAGAACAATAGTAATTGCATTAATATTCGAGGTACAGCAGAGCTCCACACCTTAATCTATGGTGTGTAGAAACTCTACCGTTGAAAATACATAAGTGATAGTGTGATCATTGGTTTCGGCCCCAGAGAGGGAACCAGAAGAACCAAGATGAAAATACAATAGTAAAAGGTCCTACTTATAGAAAACTAGTAGCCTAGGGTTTACAGAGATGAGTAAATGACATAAAAATACACTTCTGGGCCCACTTGGTGTGTGCTTGGACTGAGCATTGAAGCATTTTCGTGTAGAGACTCTTCTTGGAGTTAAACGCCAGCTTTGGTGCCAGTTTGGGCGTTTAACTCCCATCCTTGTGCCAGTTCCGGTGTTTAACGCTGGAATTCCTGAGGGTGACTTTGAATGCCGGTTTGGGCCATCAAATCTTGGGCAAAGTATGGACTATCATATATTGCCGGAAAGCCCAGGATGTGTACTTTCCAACGCCGTTGAGAGCGCGCCAATTGGGCTTCTGTAGCTCCAGAAAATCCACTTCGAGTGCAGGGAGGTCAGAATCCAACAGCATCTGCAGTCCTTTTTAGTCTCTGAATCAGATTTTTGCTCAGGTCCCTCAATTTCAGCCAGAAAATACTTGAAATCACAGAAAAACACACAAACTCATAGTAAAGTCCAGAAAAGTGAATTTTAACTAAAAACTAATAAAAATATACTAAAAACTAACTAGATCATACTAAAAACATACTAAAAACAATGCCAAAAAGCGTACAAATTATCCGCTCATCACTTCCATAACGTTACTCTGATTATAAGCTACTAAGATCTTAATCATGCTCCTACTTTGCCAGAATACTCCTTGAATCCCCTCATCTCTCTAAGCAGCACTATCGACCTTTACTCCAGCTGCAAGAGTTCTATTCCTTCAGTTTCTTTCATCACCAAGTCCATCACCGCCTCTATTATTATTATTCCAAGCTTGTTGTTTCATCACGTCAGCAATTATCTATGCAGCCGCCCTATCGTCTACCGTAGCACCTCACTCGCGCCCACAAGATGCCATTTGGGTCTTGTCCACACCGAACAATTGATTTTAAGGTGATCAGTATTAATATCTAAAGTCTAGTGCTTCGAATATCCCAAGTAATGCTCATGAACATTTATGCTATATATGTCAAGCAGACATCCGAAATAGCATATGCACATAGCCAGAGTATGCTCAGAAGCATAGTAAGTCCATTCCCCTAACTCTACGGGAACGAACTGCTCTGATACCATAATATAGCACCCTACCACATAGAGTCTTATGCTTAAGTTATAAAGCTGAGGTGCCAAGGTATTACAACATCTAAAAGTATATATATATATATATATATATATATATGTGTGTGTGTGTGTGTGTGTGTGTGTGTGTGTGTAATAATAGTTGAAAGAAATTTTAACTAGAAGCCTGTGAAGAAGAGTTAAGCAAAGCGTTAAACAGAAAGTCGCATCACTCGTGTAAATGATAACTATGAGAGAAGAATTCCAAAGATACATATAGCAAGGCTTCCGACTCGGCTCGCGAAGCTAGAACCAGCTAAAGCATATGTACATATACAGTCATAAACCCAAAAGTAAACCAAAATAGAAAACTGATAACTTGTTTCTCCGAGTCAACCTCTAAGAGGGACAAATATAGAATACAAGGTGGAGATCTTATATACATACATAAATATAAACAAATATATGATCCCGGGTCCCAAGAGTTTTTTGCTTCATTAGCGTCTCCAGAATACAGAGTGGTGCTTCTCAACCTGCATTTGAGAAACCACAAATATAGAAGGGGATGAGAACCGGGGGTACTCAGTATGGTTAAGATGCCCACATATATAATAAATAAGATCCCGGAAAAGCTAGAGGTAATCCTAGAATGTCGACACTCAGATTATAATTCTTAAGAAACTAGAACAGTAACCGTAAGCAAGGATAGATATCTAAAGTTCTTAAGGTTCTAACTCAATCCTAACTTAATCTCTAAAATTACAATCTACTTACTGTCTCATTCGATTCCAACCCTTACCACTGACCCAACTAGTCACGGCCTATGGCCCAAATCAAACCAGTTCATCGTCCGGCCCAAATAACTCAACCCAGCCTCTTGCCCATTTCAAATCAAATTAACATTATCACCTGTCTAACACCAAGGTATTTAACAAAAAGACAATCACAAACACAAGCAAATACAAGGTAAACACATTTATAGAACAGTTACAGCAAGTATCATAGTTATCAGTTAAATAGAATTTATCATGTAGACAAACTAAAACAATTATGCACACCCAATCAAAGCAAACAAATGCAACATGATGCATGCCCGTCCTACTGGCCGTTGATATCAACAGTCGATTACGTAGCCATCCCGACATGTTCTCAAGCTCAAAAATACACCATGGGGAGAATCCCCAAGCTGGCATGGAAAAGAGAACGCCCCCAAGCTCAATAATATCCATGGGACGAATCCCAAGTTGACATGGGGGAGAAGAGACAACACCCCAAGCTGACCTGGGAAAAATAATACCCCAAGTTGACATGGGAAAACCAATACCCCAAGCTCAATAATGTTCAATCTTTAGCTTACATATGCAACCCTGACATACTCGTGACACTACTGCACTTACTCAATAAATACCACGGGAAAAAATCTCAGCTGACATGGGGAAGACAATGCCCCAAGTTCAAGTTATTCAATCGTTTCTTACAATTATCATTCTCAATCTCACAGTGATTCATATTTCATCTCATCATTCTCAATTATTTAACATCGTTATCAATGTTACTTTATTCTCTTAATTACCTCATATACCATTTTCATCATCTTTATCGATCAAATACCATCCAACCTCTCTCATACTCATTCAACATCCATCATAAGTTTTCCTAAGCATTAAACACAATCGTGCATTCCAACCTACCCTATGGTCATCTAGCCTAAGTTTTTATAGAACCTTAAATATTAAATACGAGAAACCTAAACTATACCTTGGCCGATTTCCACGTATTTTCTGAGACAACTCACTAATGCCCTTTGCCCCATACACAGCCCAAGGTTCAAGAACTCACCGAAGCACAAGTACTCAACCTCCACCAAGATTCCAATATACACAATTTCAATCTCCAATTACATATACAGAACCTAATACATATATACAACACATATACACCTAAATTCAATACCCTATATATAAATTCAAGAAATTAGTAGGTTTGAGAATCCTTACCGTACCCACGAACCAAACAGACCAAACCCAACAAGTTCTGCAAGCTAGATTGAAGCTAAAGTACCAAAACCCACAAAATCTCAACACCACTTTCATAATTTTTGAAAATCATAGGGATTGAGAGGCTGAGATGTGAATGAGACTTACCTATAAAATTGTTCCAGTAGAATCATAGAGCTCGATGCGTTGGTCGCCCGCAAATGGTGCGGCGATCGGAGCTCGGAGTTAGAAGATATGGAGGTTGGATGGGGAGGTTAGGATTTGAGTTATTCTTCCCTTCTCCAAAGCTGTTTGCAGCATGAATGAAGTGAAGGAGGATGGGGAAGCTGTGTTATTTAAGTGTGTGGGCTGATTGGGTTGGGCTTTGGGCCCATTTGGGCCCGGTTCGACCAGTTTAGCCCATTTGACCCAATCTTAGGCCAAATTCTTTGAAATTAGTGTCAAAATTATATTTTAATTAGCTCTATTTTATTAGACTATAAAAATCATATTTCCAACCTCTCTAATTAATTATTAATTTATCGGCTAATTACTCATTAATTTCTCGGGTTTTACACACTATATCTGTGTAGAATGGCATCGTGTTGTCTATTACGAAAATGACTACCTCCGTCACTAATCAATGTCCGTGGGACACCAAATCTGCTAAAGATGTATTTTTGGAGGAATTTCATAACCACTTGAGTATCATTAGTGGGTGACGCGACTGCCTCAACCCATTTAGATACATAGTCCACTGCCACAAGGATGTATGTGCTTGAATATGAGGGTGGGAAAGGTCCCATAAAGTCTATCCCTCATACATCAAACAACTGGTGTATTAAATAAGATCTGAACTTGTCAATGGCATAGACTTACTACAAGTAATTCCTTCTTTGTGGTGGTATAGTTCCTTTGCGCATCATTTAGAATGCAATTGGCATAATAAATGACGTGCATGAGCTTTTCATGTCTCTGCCCCAAAACTACTTCAATGGCATAATCACTGGCATCACACATTAGTTCGAATGGCAGGTCCCAATTGGGTGCAGAGATGACACATGTAGAGATAAGCTTTCTCTTCAGAGTTTCAGAAGCATGCAGGCAATCCTTGTCAAAAACAAAAGGAGTGTCAGTAACTAAGAGATTGCACAGGAGTTTCGCAATTTTGGAGAATTCTTTTATAAACCTCGTGTAGAAATCTGCATGTCCTAGGAAACTCTGATTGCCTTAACATTAGTAGGTGGCGGTAGTCATTCAACTACTTCCACCTTAGCCTGATCGACATTTCTTCCCTTATTCAAAATTCGATGACCAAGAACAATTTCTTCCGTCACCTGAAGTGGCATTTTTGCTAGCTTAAAACTGGATTTGTTTCTTAGCATCATTTCAGAACTAGCGCTAAATGGTTAAGGCAGGATTCAAAGGAATCACCGAAGATAGAGAAGTCATCCATGAGTACTTCAAGGAATTTTTTAACCATGTTTTAGAAAATGGAGAGCATGCACCTTTGGAAGGTTGCAGGTGCATTACAGAGGCCAAATGGTATTCTTTTGTAAGAAAACACTCTATATGGGCATGTGAATGCTGTTTTTTCTTGATCCCGAGGATCTACTTCAATTTGATTGTAGCCTGAGTAGCCATCTACAAAGCAATAGAATGCATGCCCAGCCAGTCTCTCCAACATCTGGTCTATGAATGGTAAAGGGAAATGATCATTTCTTGTGGCATTGTTGAGTCTCCTATAATCAATACACATACGACATCCTGTAACTGTTCTCATAGGAATCAGTTCATTCTTCTCATTGTGGATCACTGTTGGTGCACGAAATTGTTATCACTAGGCATGGCTCCAAAAATTTGGTGCACAATACCATGATTCACACGTCTCTTCACAACTTCGCACAACTGACCAGCAAGTGCACTGGGTCGTCCAAGTAATACCTTACGTGAGTAAGGGTCTATCCCATGGAGATTGTCGGCTTGAAGCAAGCTATGGTCATCTTCTAAATCTCAGTTAGGCGGATTCATATGGTTATGGAGTTTTAATAATTAAAAGATAAATAAACATAAAATAAAGATAGATATACTTATGTAATTCATTGGTGGGAATTTTAGATAAGCGTATAGAGATGCGTTACTCCTTCTGAATCCCTGCTTTCCTATTGTCTCCATTCAATCATTCATACTCTTTTCCATGGCAAGATATATGTTGGGGATCACCGTTGTCAATGGCTACTTCCCGTCCTCTCAGTGAAAATAGTCCTCTACGGTTTCTGTACGGCTAATCAACTGTCGGATTTCTCATCTCGGATGAAAAATTCTAGGCACAGCTACCGCATAGCTAATCATCTATTGGTTCTTGGTCGTATCAGAATAAGATCCAATGATCCTTTTGTGACTGTCATTACGCCCCACAGTCGTGAGTTTGAAGCTCGTCACAGTCATCCCTTCTCAGATCCTACTCGGAATACCACAAACAAGGTTTAGACTTTTCGGATCTCAAGAATGCTGCCAAATGTTTCTAGCCTATACCATGAAGATTCTAATCTCGGATTCAGATGCCCCATTATCAGAGGGGAGTTGATGTGAATCGTTGATTAGAAACCCAAGAGATATACACTCAAGCGATTACAGATAGAACGGATGTGGTTATCAGGTATGCGTTTATGAGTGAAAATGGTGATGAGTATCACGGATCATCACATTCATCAGGTTGAAGTGCGAGTGAATATCTTAGAATAAGAATAAGCTTGAATTGAATATAAGAACAATAGTACTTTGCATTAATACTCGAGGAACAGCAGAGCTCCACACTTTAATCTATGGTGTGCAGAAACTCCACCGTTGAAAATACATAAGTGATAAAGGTCCAGGCATGGCCGAATGGACAGCCCCCAAAACATGATCAAAGATGATCTCAGGATAATCCAAAGATGTCTAATACAATAGTAAAAGGTCCTATTTATACTAGACTAGTTACTAGGGTTTACAAAAATAAGTAAATGATGCAGAAATCCATTTCCGGGCCCACTTGGTGTGTGCTTGGGCTGAGCATTGAAGCTTTCATGTGTAGAGACTTTCTTGGAGTTAAACGCCAGCTTTTATGCCAGTTTGGGCATTTAACTGCAGCTTCTATCCTGTTTCTGGCGTTTAACGCTAGAATAGGACAGGAAACTGGCGTTTGAACGCCCGTTTGCGTCGTCAAAACTCGAGCAAAGTATGGAATATTATATATTGCTGGAAAACCCAGGATGTCTACTTTCCAACGCAATTGAGAGCGCACCATTTGGGTTTCTGTAGCTCGAAAAAACCCATTTCGAGTGTAGGGAGGTCAGAATCCAACAGCATCAACAGTCCTTTTATAGCCTTTAAATCAGATTTTTGCTCAGGTCCCTCAATTTCAGCCAGAAAATACCTGAAATCACAAAAAAAAACACAAAAACTCATAGTAAAGTCCAGAAATGTGAATTTTGCTTAAAAACTAATAAAAATATACTAAAAACTAACTAAATTCTACTAAAAACTATCTAAAAATAATGCCAAAAAGCGTATAAATTATCCGCTTATCAACTGTCATCCCTCCTTTCTTTGGTATAACTTGGATAGGGCTTACCCAGGAGATATCTAAGATGGGATAAATAATCCCAGCCTCCCACAGTTTTGTGACTTCTTTTTGAACTACTTCCTTCAAAGCCAGATTTAATCGCCTATGTGGTTGCACCACTAGTTTAGCATCATCTTCGAGCCTGATCTTATACATGCACCGAGTAGGGTTAATTCCCTTTAAGTCACTTATAGTCCATCCAAGAGTTGTTTTGTGTATCTTTAGCACCTGATCAGTGCTTTTTCTTCCCGTGGCTCTAAGGCAGAGCTTATGATTACATGGTACGTGTCTCCATCTCCTAGAAATACATATTTCAAGGAAGATGGAAGTGGCTAAAGCCCGAGTTTGGGAGGGTTATCCTCCACTTTAGGAGCTTTTAATGTCTCTTACTGTTCTGCTGGTGCCTCCATGTCAGGCTTAGCATCTTTAAGGATGTCATCCAGCTCTTCTTCGAGCCTTTCAATTGCTAGTACCTCTTCTACCAGGCACTCGATGAAATCAATCCTCATGCATTCCTCTAGAGTGTTAGAATGTTGCATGGACTTAATAGCATACAAGACGAATTCATCCTGATTAACTCTCAAGGTCCTCCCTGTGGCCAAAAAGGGTCTCCCTAAAATAATGGATGCAGTCTTGTGTTCTTCCATATCTAACACCACAAATTCTGTGGGAAATACAAATGGGCCAACCTTCACAAGCATGTCTTCAACCACTCTTGATGGAAACTTGATGGAACCATCAGCAAGCTAGAGGCATATGCGAGTACGCTTGACTTCATGGATCCCAAGTTTCTTTATTAGTGATGAAGGCATTAATTTCATGCCTGCTCCAAAATCACATAAGATTGTCCTTGTACAATCGTCTCCGAGGGTGCAGGGTATCACAAAACTCCAAGGGTCCTAAAGTTTCTCTGGTAAGGCCCTCTAGATGACTGCACTGCATTCTTCAGTGAGGAAGACTGTCTCTACCTCTCTCACTCCTTCTTATGGCTCAGTATGTCCTTTATAAACTTGACATAGGAAGGTATTTGTTCAAGGGCATCTACAAATGGGATCTTGATCTCTAGTGTCTGTAGGTAATCTGCAAACCAGGCAAACTACTTATCTTTTTCTGCTAGATGGAGTTTTTGATGAAATGGCATCTTGGTATTGTACTTATGTGTTCTGAGTGTCGCAGGGTGAGTGTCCATAGTTCCAGAAGAAGGATTACCATCTTGCTTAGGAGTGGTGTTCCCTGAACTTGCACATGCATGGTCTCCCCTATCTGGGCATTCAATGCCACTGCTACCCCTCTTTGGGTGTTCAACAGCACTAATGGTGCCCTGGGTTGCTACTTGTTCATCTTCTATCTTTTTCTCTTCCCCCTACTTCTTACTGTGCTGAGGCTAGGTGAATAGGGACCTTCCACTCCTCAATTGGATGGCTTGGTACTCTTCTCTTATCCATTCAGACAAATGTTGTTCAGCTTGATTCAATTGTGCCTCTATATTTTTGTTGGAGGCATGGGTTTTTTGCAACACTTCTTGCAAACTCAGCAACTGTTGTGTGAAGGAGTGTAGCTGCTGGGTTAATGATTCACTTCTTTCTGGAGGGTCTGATTCACTAGACAGTGTCTTGACCTCTCCATTCATTGAAGTCTCACCAGATAAGTATAGATGCTGGTTGCTGGTGACTGTCTCAATGAGTTCTTGAGCTTCTTTGATTGTCTTTCTTATGTGTATTGAACCACCTGTAGAATGATCTAGGGACATCTTAGCCATATCTGTGAATCCATAATAGAAAATGTCCAACTTTACCCATTCTAAAAATATTTCCGTGGGGCATTTCTACAGCATCATTCTGTACCTCTCCCAAGTATCCTGAAGAGACTCATTCTTCTCTTGTCTGAAGCCTTGAATATCCAGTCTTAGCTGGGTTATCTTCTTTGGGGGGAAGTATTGGTTTAAGAACTTGCCTACTAGCTTATTCCATGTTTTCAAGCTTGATCTGAGCTGAGTATCCAACCACTTCTTTGCTTGGCCTTTCATAGCAAATGGAAAAAGCAACAGCCTGTAGACCTCCTGGTCTACTCCATCGGTTAGTACTGTATTGGAAATCTGAAGGAACTCTGTAATAAATTCTGTGGGTTCTTCTTGTGGAAGTCCATGATACTAGCAGTTTTGCTACACTAAAGTAATCAGTTGTGGGTTGAGCTCATAGTTGTTTGCTCGAATAGGGGGTACACAAATACTTCTTTCATAGAAGATGGGATTAGGGACTGTATAAGATCCCAAAGTTCTTCTTGGTTGTGTACTCTCAAGTGGATCCATAATGAGTTCTTCCTGCTCCTACTTACACAAACAAGAAGCAAAGCAAAGAAAAGGTGGGGCCTCTATGTCAGAGTATAAATAACTCCCAGTGAGATGTCTTAAAGAGATAAGAAATAATTTAAAGTAGTATTGATAATAATAAAGACGAAATTTTCAAAATAGAAATACAAGAACTAATCTAAAATTTTCGAATTTTAAGACTTAAAAGGGAAAAGAGCTTTAAAAATATTTTTGAAATTCAAAAAGGAAACAAACTAAAGGGACATCAATCTTAAAAAAATAATATATTAAACCAAATCACACTAATTTTGAAAAATTGGAGAGAGAAAAATACTACAAGACACCAAACTTAAAAGTTTAGAAATCAAACAAGAGGAAACACCTAAAAGATTTCGAACACAAAGAAAGAAACAAAAGGTAAAACAAGATAGAGATCAAAAGTTCAAGAAAGCAAAATAAGAAAAGTTTTTCAAAAATCAAAAAGAAAGAAAATAATTAACCAAAACTACTAAGAAACACCAAACTTAAAATTTTGCAAATAAACAAAAATTAATAATGAAGATTTTCGAAAAAATAGAGAAATACGTAAGACTCAAAATTGAAAAATCAAAAGGAAATAAATGGTCAAAAACTGATAAAAAAAACCTGATCTAAGGAACAAGACGACCGGTAGTTTGTTAATCTCGAACAATCCCCGACAACAATGAGTGATTCATTCAATGGCAAGGCTGTAAGTGATTAAAGTCGGGGCTAGTGGTCATGAATCTCCTCTAATCCAGATTATACGACGGTGCTAATGGTCATCCAATCTGAACGAGGGTGAAGCTTACGCAATTCAATCTCTGGCGATCCTACTCAAAACGCTACAGACAAGGTCAGATATTCCAGACTGGAGAATGATACTTTGTATTCTAGCCTTAATGCCATAGAGACCTCATTTACTCATGACTAACAAGATTTTATGTCACTTATCCCAATTAGCCCAGATAGTCTCTTGGAACCTATGATGTACTCTCAAGCTGTAGCAACATACTATCTGGCTAAGACTTCACACAAGCTCATGTAGAATGAGGGGTCATACTCTTGTTCCACCCCATATTCATAAAGATAAAAAATGAAAATACATCAAATAATAGAATTAAACATTTATTAAAGTAGAAGTGATAATATTAATCCATAGGAATGAGCAGAACTCATATCCTTAACTTAGGAGGTTTAGCTACTCATACTTTACAGAAATAATGTGTGATAAGTTCTGAGAGGATGAAGATCCTCAAACATGGGTGATCTTCTCCTATATATACTAATAACTAGACCTAAAAAGATATCAATAATAATTAAAAATTATAAAAATGAGATATACTAAGCAAAAAGGTGCGAAAATCCACTTCTAGACCTACTTGGTGAGTGTTTGGGCTGAGTTTGGCGTCCAACTTGGATGAGTGGGCGTCCAGAAGGTGTCCATGCTGCCTTGTGCTCCCTTGGTGCCATTGAACATTAATGCCAGTTTTGGGTGTTCAACACTGGCCTTGGTCCTTTTGGGGTGTTGAATGCCAGAAAGAGAGTAAGTTGGGCATTCATCACCTGTTTTGGGCAGTCATTTCCAAAGAAAAGTATAGACCATTATATGTTGCTGGAAAGCTCTGAAAGTTAACTTTCCAACGTCATTGCGAGCACGTCAATTGGACCTTGTAGCTCAAAATATGCTCGTTGGAGTGCACGGAGGTCAGAATTTGACAGCAATTGCTATCCTTTCTTTGCCTCTGAATAAGCCTTTGCCAAATTTCGCCAATTTCACCCAAAAATTACCTAAAATAATAAGAAAAACACAAAAACTCAAAGTATCATCTAAAAGGTGAATTTTACGCTAAAAAATAAAAAAATTAATAAAACTTAATAAAATAAAACTAAAAACACACTAAAAATACTGTGAAAAAGGGTATAAAATATCTGCTCATCAACGACCACGACTCTAAATTCTCACCCTCCACAAGTGCAAATGCAATACGAATGAGATTGGAATTGCTATCCTAAGCAATCATAATTAGCAGTGTACCACCATATTTGTCATACAAATAGGTTCTGTCAACACTAACAAGGGGCTTGCAATGTCGGAAGGCCTCGATACACAGTGGAAATAAACTTGCTCCTCCTCAATTTGGCCACCCAGTTGCACAGGGCTCGTCCTCAATACAGCCACACTACCCGGCATCGTCATCTACACACCTAGCACCCATTGTAGTAACTCATTATATGACTCTTCCCAGTCTCCATAAATCTGAGCCACTGCCTTTTGCTTAGCCATCCATAACCTTCCTGTAGTTGATCTAAAACCAAAATAGGCTTCTGTGCATTCTGTAGTACCTTGATCGACACGGTAGCATTGCCTCT
This sequence comes from Arachis hypogaea, assembly GCF_003086295.3. Classification (NCBI taxonomy): domain Eukaryota; kingdom Viridiplantae; phylum Streptophyta; class Magnoliopsida; order Fabales; family Fabaceae; genus Arachis; species Arachis hypogaea. The sequence continues at coordinate 91,760,853 of NC_092038.1, read as the reverse complement.
AATCATAAGCAGTATGAAAGTTGAGATCATTGATGATAAGTCATCATATGCTAGCTTTACAAGCATTTTTCACTTGTTTCATTAGGTTTTATGCACTTTCTTGCATTGTAAGTAAGTAATTTGGAGTGGAATTGCATGGTTTTGTAGAATCAATCAACCATCCTTTATTTGACACAAAATCATGAGGTTTAAGCTATAATTAGTTGGTTTTTGAATGAATTATGAGCCATGTGAATTTAGTGATACTTTGATAGGTTATTTTGATTACTTGTAGGTGAAGGAAAGAAAAAATAAGAAAAGCGTGGCTTAAGGAGTGTGCTCAAAGGAAACAAAAAGTGTAGCCAAAGGAGGGAAAAAGTGTGGCACAACAAGGAGCAAAAGCCTAAAGCTCTTGCCAAGAGCCTAGAGCTCTCACAAGGAGCGCTACTCCAAGGCCAAAGGCCAAGCAAGGGAAAGCTCCACTCTCTAAGAGAACCAAGCGCTACACAACAACAAGGAAACAATGCAAAATTTCAAAGCTCAGCTCTTGCCAAGAGCTTTATCTGGAGCTTTCCAAGAAAAATCAAGGAAAAAGAATTTGCTAGTGCATGTCATGAGATTCAAACCCAAGGCCAAAGGGGAAGGTTGCAGCGCTACTTTTCAAGAAAAACAAGCCAATCTTGGCTTGTTTGCACTCCCTGGGATTCGAACTAGGTACCTCAAGGAATCAAGGCATTAGGCGCTACTCATGTGCCAAGAAAAATGGGCAGCACATGCTCTCCCAAGGACTCAAATCGTGGCCCTCACTAAAGACAAGGAGCAAGCTCAGCTCTTGGCAAGAGCTGAGCACTACTCCCTTGTCACAAGAAGGAATGCGCGCAACAAATGGAGACAAGGCAAAGAGCACCAAAGCTCCGCTCTTGCCATGAACCGAGCTTGATCCTGAGAGTGTGACCCATAGCCCAAAAATTCAACAAAAATTCCAATTTAATTCAATTCTTCACTAAATTAAAAAGCCCACTCCAAATTCTAAAACCCAAAAATAGGAAGTTTATAAATAGAAGTTAGTTTGGGTTAGAGAATACCTTTTTTTTTGCTTACTTTTGAATTTTCAATTTTATTTTCTAGCTTTGGAGGTTTGGGAATTAAGGAGAGAATTGAATTCTCTTCTTTTTGTTCTTGCCTCTACTCTCTTCATCTTTGTTTTGAATCTTGGGTAGAGAATTGAAGAAATCCTGTTTCAATCTCACCTTGAGATCTCTTTCTGTTTACTTTTCTGCATAATTCAAGGAATTGGGGTTTGGATCTAAGTTCTCTTTACTGTTTTCATCTCTACTTCTTCTGCAATCTATTCTTTTACTTCTCTGCAATTATTCTCTTGTTGGATCAAGGAAGGACTTGAGATCTAGACTCGTTTTCTAGTCTCCTCCACCCCTGAGATCTTCAACTTTTCCTTTAGCTACTGCAATTAAGCTGCATTTTGCTTTCTGTTTGGTTTCTCAAGTAATTTCTCTCTTCTCTGTTTAATGCCATTTTACTTTCTCTTGTTTAATTTCTGAAATCCTGATGCCAGGGCATCTTGGCCAGTTTCACTGACATTTTCTTTACTGTTTTAGGATAGTTTCATGCAATTTCTTAGTAAATAAGCAAGTTTTGGGTAGATATACACTTACATCTTGATTCAAGCAAACATTGTGAACTTTACATGATTTCATGAGAATTATGCAAGAATTGAATGATAAAATGGATAATGCATGATCTCAAGACTTAGAAGAGAGCTTTGATGCACTTTATTTTCTTGATTTCAGGACAAAGGAAGCAAGAAAGAGCTACGTTAGCAGCCACATTAATCTAATTAACGTGACCACTAACGTGGAATGGGAATAGGCTTGCAGCGTTAATGGAAAAAGTGATCACCAATAACGCCTTCGAAGCCATCATAGCCCATGTTAGTTGCCACGTTAATTACAGTAACGTGGTAGCTAACGTGGAGGAAAAGGGGAGCTCCAACGTTAGTGGTAAAAGTGAATACTACTAACGTTCCGAAAGGGCACACTTAGCCACGTTAAGAATCACGTTAATCCAATTAATGTGAACTCTAACTTGGGAGGAGAAAGCAATCGCCAACGTTAGTGACACTCACCTTTGTCACTAACATTGGACTAAGCCAATATTGCCTAAGTTACTGGTCACGTTAAGATCACTAACGTGAAGGGTAACGTGGAGCAAGGAATGATAGGCCAACATTAGTGACACTCACCTTTGTCACTAACGTTGGAGATGGCAATCACCACCACATTAGTGGTCACATTAATGTAATTAATGTGAGGCACTAACATGGGAAGAAGGGGTGTTTGAAGCTTTAGTGACAAAGGTAAGTGTCACTAACGCTCTCGAAGCTTGGGCATGCCCATGTTAAGGGCCACATTAGTTACACTAACGTGGATCACTAACGTGGGGAAAAGAAGCAAAGAGCAACGTTATGGTAAAGGTGAATGCCAATAACGTTTGCGAAAGATTGAGAAGCAACGTTATTGGTAAAGGTGAATGCCAATAACGTCTGCGAAGGACTAAGAGGCAACGTTAGTGGTCATGTTAGTTCCACTAACGTTGAAGTTAATGTGGATCAATTTGGTTTGGAGCATTAGTGAAAAAGGTGATCGTCACTAACGTTCTCGAACCCACATTTTCACTTAACGTTAACACCACTAACGTCCTAACTAATGTCCACCCATGCCTGACTCACACTTTTTCTGCAAGCAAAACTGAGCCCACTGAAGATTGTAACTACTTCAACTCAAGATCAAAGGCCCATATCCAAGACTTGAAGGGCTAACTAGAAGATCAAGAAAAGTAGTATATATAGGAGTAGTTTTGAGCTAGAAAGGAGCTTGGCATTTTGGAGAACTACACTTTGTATATTTACTTTTCCTGTAATTTCTAGTTTACTTTAGAATGTACTCTTCTCTATCATCTTCCATTTCCAGAGCTATGAACAACAAAACCATTTTTCATTGGGTTAGGGAGCTCTGTTGTAATTTGATGGATCAATTATAGTTTTCATTCTTCTTCTTCTTTCTTTTCTCTTGATTTACTAGAAAGATTTCGATCTTAAATCAATTGGTTAGTTGTCTTGGAAAAGAAACTCTCAATAATTGGATCTCCTCTGAGCCTTGGAAAGGGGCTGAGGAGATCATGCTAGAAATACTTTCTCATGTTGGACCAAATTGGGGTTTGGACGGATATAGTGAGATATAATCCTCCCAACACTTTGATTTGGAAATACATGTGGTATAATCAGTGACCATACTTCATCTCTTTCCATGAGCAATTAAATCAAGAAATTGGGCAATTGTTCAAGCTTAGAGAGATTGGGTTGCCAAGGAATTGGGATCCAATCATCTAAGATTGCCAAGGAGATCAATGAATGCATTGATTGAGGAAGAGGTGAGAATGAACTTGATCTGCAGAATGCAACATCTCCTAAGCCCGATGAATCCCCCATTTCTAATCTTACCCATTCTCTTTACTTTCTGCCATTTATTTTTATGTTCATCTCCTCAAATCCCTATTTAAGATTTTGCAATTTACTTTCTGCAATTTACTTTTCCGCCGTTTAATTTTCTGCAACTCTCAACTCAGTTTCTGCTCAGCTCAACTAGAATATTCCTCTATCTAAAGTTGCTTGACCAATCAATCCTTGTGATATTCGACCTCACTCTATTGTGAGTTTTTACTTTACGACAATTCGGTATACTTGCCGAGGGAGATTTGTTGAGAGACAAGTTTCCGTGCATCAAGTTTATGGCGTTGTTGTCGAGGATTGATTTTGTATCAGCAATGATTAAGTTGGAAGATCACTAGATTGAGCATTTTTCTTTTGCTTGTTTATTTTATCTAGTCATTTACCTTCAGTTTCAGTTATTTTCTCCCCTTCTCCCCTCTCCCCTCTTTGTTTTCTTTTTTCTTTTTTTTTTCTGTTGTTATTTACAATTTTTTTCACTAATCCACTAACTGTTTGATAAATTGCACCACTCACACTAACAGTCACTCTAACAAGAATAATTTCTTCATTTTCTTTCTAGCTATGTGCTTTGTTAGTTGTATGACAGGGAGAAGAAGTGGAGCTTCAACTTCCTTTGATTCTGAACCTGAGAGGACCTTCCTTAGAAAAAAGGAGGAAAGTAAGAGGAAAAAGAGTTGTTGGTGCTGAGAAAGAGGAGGAGTACTTTGAAACAAACATGGAGGAGAACCTGGAAAACAACCATGAAGGAGAAGCTCACAACCATGCCGGAGAAGGCCCTGAGAATCATGCTGGGCCAGAAAGAAGGGTTCTAGGCTCATACATCAATCCAAACCCAGGAAATTAAGGAAGTAGCATCCAAAAGCCAACCATACATGCCAATAACTTTGAATTAAAACCCTAGCTCATGACCCTTGTTTAGAATAAGTATTCATTCGGAGGAAGCACCCAAGAAGACCCTATCAACATCTAACGACCTTCCTAAGAATATGTGACATTGTGAAGTCTAATGGTGTTCATCCTGATGCCTATAGACTGCTTTTGTTCCCCTTTTCACTCAGGGACAAAGCATCTAAATGGCTAGAATCTTTCCCAAAGGAGAGTTTAACAAATTGGGAAGATGTGGTGAACAAATTCTTGGCGAGATTCTACACTCCTCAAAGAATCAACAGGTTGAGAGCTGAGGTACAAACCTTCAGGCAACAAGATGGTGAAACTCTCTATGAGGCATGGGAGAGGTTTAAGGACTTAACAAGAAGGTGCCCACCAGACATGTTCAACGAATGGGTTCAACTGCACATTTTCTATGAAGGTCTTTCTTACGAATCAAAGAAGGTCGTAGACCATTCATCAGGGGGGGTCTCTAAACAAGAAGAAAACCATTGAAGATGCCATAGATAACATTGAGACTGTAGCTGAGAATGACTACTTCTATGCTTCTGAAAGGAGCAACACTTGAGGAGTGATGGAGCTGAACCATATGGATGCACTGCTGGCTCAAAATAAGATAATCACCAAGCAGTTAGCTGATGTTACTAAGAAGATGGAAGAGAACCAAGTTGCAGTAGTCATCACATCATCACTAACTCAAGAAGGAGTGAATACAAGAGAAGAAGGTGACTGGGAACAAGCCAATTATATTGGGAACTCACCCAGGCAGACCCATGATCCATACTCCAAAACTTATAATTCTGGTTGGAAGAACCACCCTAATTTTGGGTGGGGAAATCAACAAGACCAAGGCCAAGACCAGAGACGCCACAACCACAATCCCAACAACAATGCAACTCACCAACATCCCTCATAGAGATCATATCAACACCCACCTAACCACCCTTCTCAACATCCATATCAAAACCAGCATGACCACTCTCAACCTCATAACTTCAACCCACCATCACCAACCGAAGATAGACTCTCCAGAATTGAGACTCTGCTTGAAGGTATATGTAAGGAAGTCCAAGATAACAGAGTGTTCAAGGATGAAGTGTGAGCCAATTTCAAAAACCAGGGAGACACCATCAAGAGGCTGGAGTCCCAAATCGGATATCTATCTCAACAGTTTCCCAAGCCTACTGATAGTTTCCCAAGTGACACAGAGAAGAACCCAAGAGGAGAAACAAAGAAAGTAAGATGGGAAGAATACAAGATAATCACTATAAGTGATGAGAGGGGTGTGGAAGAAGTAAACACACAAACAGAACACTTTCAAGACAATCCAAAGGAAAAGCATGAAGAGAGAAATCAAGCACCCAATCCCACACACAGGAAGGAGCTAAAAAAAGAGGAGACTCTGAACCCATATGCACCCTTTCCCTAAAGGCTCAAGGATGGTGTAGCAAGGAGAGTGTATTCAAGGTTCCTCAACATGTTAGGAGAGTGTATTCAAGGTTCCTCAACATGTTTGCATCTCTTCATGCAAACATACTGTTCATTAAGGCTCTCCAGCAGATGCCCTCATACATCAAGTACATAAAGGAGCTGCTGACCAAAAAGAGTTCACTGAAGGGTGGGCAAATAATAGTGATGAATAAGGAGTGCAGTGCTCTCATTCAAACAGAGCTTCCTACAAAAAGGAAGGACCCAGGGAGATTTCACATCCCCTGTGCTATAGGAGAAACAATAATTGATAAGGGACTCTCTGACTTGGGAGCAAGCATCAACTTAATGCCTCTATCCCTCATGAAAAAGCTTCAAATCAATGAGCTAACGCCCACGGACGTAATCATCAAATTGGCTAACAAAACTCAAAAACAGGAAATAGGAGTGGTTGAAAACGTGTTAGTGAAGGTTGGGAACTACTTCCTTCCCACAGACATCTTGGAGATGGAAGAGAATCACATCCATCCCATCATCCTGGGGAGACCATTCTTAGCCACAGTCAGGGCTCTTATAGATGTGGAGCAAGGAGAGCTAATATTGAGGATACATGATGAACAACTCATTTTCAATGTCTTCAAACCCTCACAAGAAGCAGATCATGAAAACAAAGAATCAAGGGAAGAGCACAATAAGGAACTGATGGAAGAAACAAGCACGGAAGCACAAACAATACACCTGAGAATCCCTCTGGGTGACAAGTAATGTGGTCAGAAGAAACAATAGCCAAGTGTAACCCAAGAGGAGCTAGACCCACCAGAGTCATATGAGACCAGCAACAAAATTTTCCTGGAAAAAGAAACCACAAGGAGCAAGGCAACATCAAGGGAAACAAGGAAAAAGGCCCCAAGGGGATGGAGGAACAAGAAGATCCCTATAGAGGATTTCTCTCCAAGAGATGAAGTGATCTCTGCTTATTTTCCACCTATCCCACCTCATCTCCCCACCATCCCATCTCACTTGCCTCAAGTGTACACTATCAGCAAAATTCTTTCCTTGGAACATGTGGAGCTTCTTAATAAAGCCAATGGAGATAGATTCACTGCAAGAGGGGAAGATTTGAAGCATTACTAACCACCCTGACAAAGGACAACCGTCAAGCTAATGACGTTAAAGAAGTGCTTCATGGGAGGCAACCCATGTTTTATATCCTTTCCTTTAAATCTTTAATAGTAGTTAATAAAGCAAGTTCATACCAAATCAATTTCGATAAAACACTTAGATGAATTTTTGTATACAACATATAGTGAACAACAAGTTGGTGTTCAGGGCACACTAAGATGGCACATACACAATTCATCTCATGTTAGTCTTAGAGTCTTAATCAAATCTTTTTACACCACATGCTCACAAACTAAGTTTGGTGTCACTAATGTTGCATGCATGAACACTTAGCTGGTCGGTTGGTTTGCATTCATGAATGGCACTTAGTTAGTCAAAGGCAACAAATATAAAAAAAAGTAGTTAGCCTCCCATTCTTATTTTTCTGCCACAATTCAAACTAATCTCTCTTTTCTTTTGTCTTGTAAGGGAATTGAAGGGAATGCTGGAGGGAACTGGTGGGATAACCCAACGGGGGGTTGGTTTGGCCACTTCACCAAGGAAACTACACACATGTCTTAAAGGGGAGTACCTTGGGAAGTGTTGCCAAGCAACATTGGGAGAAGGATCACCTTGGAGACTGAACCAAGAACCTCATAAAAGTAGTAATCCTTGTGCCCATCTAATGCCAAACCCCAACCGTCCACTGTTAAGCCGTACCATCAATCCACACCCTTCAATCACCCACCATTCTCCTATATATAAATACCACTTCACTTTACACCCTGCCATTCCAATTCCTCACTTTCGGAATACACACTAAACACTTCTTCTCCCATCAAAAGCTTTCTCACACACTCTCAAAGCTACATCTTTTAAGCTGTAATCATCCATACTTCTACAAATTTGAAATCAAAGGGTACTCATGGCATCATCGAGCTCTAAAAGAAGAAAAGGGAAGGAGCCTATGGAGCAACCCCTTTTGATGAGAAGAAATTTAGAACCTTTCACCATGCATTACAATTTAGATGGATGGCTGATAAAGAGATCATATATGAGCTAGGCTTTCAAGTCACAAAAACTGAGTGCCCCAAAATCACAGATAAGGTGGAAAAAAGAAGGTGGGAGCTTCTCACTGATCCGGTCACAAGAGTAAACGCAACTCTTGTAAGAGAGTTTTATGCAAACGTGGTAAGGTATGATAAGGGAGATGAATCCTATATAAGCTTCGTAAGAGGGGAAATGGTGGATTTTATTCCCATGAACATCATGAGGGTGTTAAAGCTACGAACCATACCATTCGCAGAAGAGAATTATCAATCCAGAATAGATAGCATTCCCAATTATGACCAGATTGTGGAAGATATCTGCATACCAGGAGCGGATTGGGTAAGAGATTCCCATAGGAAGCCCAAATTCATCAAGAGAGGGGATCTCACCCTGAAGCAACGGGGTGGTTTGAAATTATAAGGAGATCCATCCTTCCCGCCGGAAACAACTCGGAGGTAAACCGTAAGAGAGCAACAATGGTACAATGTATACTCAAAGGGGGAGAGATCAAGGTTCATGAACTCATAGCTCAGGGCATTCAGAAGTTTGTCGTGAAAAATGATTCTGGAGGAATGTTAGGCTACCCCAACACCATTTTCTGTCTGTGCGTAAAGGCTGGGGTGGTGTTCAAAGATACAAACCCCGAGTGGATAAAAGTTGGCATCCCATTTACTTTTCGATGGATGCATGTCGTTGCACCTCTCTTACCTCAACGAAGACTAAGAAAGAGGCCAGCCCAGCAAGTTGAAGAAGGACAAAACCCAGAGGAGCAAGCCCCAGCCACTTTAGACATGCACCATTTACAAGAAGCTATTGATGGCTTGTCTAGGAAATACATGGAGAATCAAGGGGCACAGAAGGAGCTTCAACTGCAAATGATGGATCGCCAAGAAGAATCATTCTCTAGATAGATGAATCAACAAGGGGAGTGGCAAAAGTAATTGATAGAGCAGCAATTGGAACAAGGGAGACAGTGGGTTGAATCCTTCCACAGGTTGAACCAAAAGCAAGATCAACAACAAGAAGCCATCCAAAAGCTAATCAATATCCAAGCACATTAAGGTGCACACATTCATGATATGCATCGGAAACAAAGAGAACAGGCAGATCTTTTGGATGAATACATAGCGTTCTCCGAAGGAGTCTATATGAGTGAAACTGGATATCATGTAAACACTCAAGCCAGGCTCAGATACTTAGTCGGACAACTGCCTATATTGCACCCTGGGATCACAAGATATGAGGACATAAAGGATGAATTAGCACGAGAGGAAAGAGAAAGAGCCAAAAGGAGTCATGAATCAGTAAGGAAGACACTGGAAGATTGGAAAAGAGCCAGAATGACACGGATACAGGGAAGTGCAAGTGAACACAAAGAGGACAAACAAGAGAGAGAGCATGAACATCCCCAGAAGTAAAAGGTGGTGGAGTTCCCTCTTCGTTATATCTTTTTTAAGTTTAAATAAGGAAAATCATGTATGAAATAGAACATGCTTCCATAGTAACTTAAGAATTTTCAATTTTGTCTTTAAGCTTCCATTACTTAAGTTTATGTTGCTGGTCTAAGTCCCTGGCTTTCATTTTCATCTTGCTTACATGTATGCTTGTCGTTTAAGTCAAATAAAAGAAAATGTTATGAAAAACAAGAGTGGGGTTTATCTTGAGAAGTAAGTTCTCAACGTTTGTGGTATGGTAATTGATTAGCTATGTTGGTTCACCAACAAGGTATATAGGCAACTATATGCTCTAAATCACATGCTTGAAACACATCCTATGAGACTAGGCAACCAACAAGATCCTAATAAGAAAAAGAGAAAAAACAATAAGAGTTTGAAAAGAGAAAGAAAATTAATAAGAAATAAGGCTAGGCACCAAGGGTTTAAATCTTGAGGCATGTATTTATGGTGCTCCTGTGCAAGGGATATCTGATGATTGGATTTTTTATGATTTAGAATTTCACTAATGAGATCTCGTTGTAAAGTATAGTTTCTAAACCAAACAATAATCCTTTCATACAAAAAGTTGTTTGTCACTAGTACAAACCCCTAAATTTATAAACCGAAGTATTCAAACCTCGGGTCGTTCTCCCTAGGAATTACAATAAAGTGTCTTGTTATTGGTTTTGAGTTATTTTGGGGTTTTGGATAAGAAGCATGAAAAGTAAATGGCAATGAAAATAAACTAACAACTATAAAAGCTCTTGGCAAGATATGAGAACTAGAAATCCTATCCTAGTTATCCTCCTCAATTATGATGAGAATTGTTCATTGCTACCACTTAGTTAACCTCTAACCATGGAGGAAAGTCAAGTGGATGAATCAATTTGATTCCTCAAGTCCTAATCAACTCCTAAGGAAAGACTAGCTTTAGAGGCATTCAAATCAATTAGCAACTTCTCCAATTATCAATCAACAAAGGAATTAGATAACTCAAGAGTCACTAATTACTCCACCTAGGCCAAGAGGAACAAAACCTACACTAAAATCCAACCAAGCATTTCATCAAACACTTGGAAGGCATAAAAGGAAAGCATAGTAAATTGATAACAAGAATAGAATCTAACAACAATTATTGCAAAGAATTAACAACAACAATCAAGGAAATCACAATTATCATGAATTACCTCAAATTGCTTTATTGGAAGAGGAAATAAAAGAACAACAATCTATCCAAAACAAAATGAAGAATTACAATTATTAAAGCACATAACTAGAAAGAGGAAGAGGAGAAGATTAAGAATTGGCAAAGGAAAAGTGGATCAAAGCATGAATTAAACCTAGATCTAAGAAGAGAGATTAACCTAAACCTAATCCTAATCCTAGAGAGAAATGAGAGCTTCTCTCTCTAAAACTAATCCTAATTATGCTATATGATTCCCTAGATTCAATAATGATGCCTTCCCCTCAATCCTTGATCCTTTTATTCCTTCCTATCAGCAATTGGTGCCAAAAATGGGTTCAGAAACCCTCTCAAATCGCCAGGCACGTGTTGCTTTAATGAAGTCATGTGCGGTCATCGATGCGTGCGCGCACGGTACGCGTGCGCGTCCCTGGCCGATTCTGTAATGTGCGCGCGAGCGCCTTGTGCGCGTGCGCGTGCTTGGCCGAGATCAATTCTTTTGTCTTTTGTGCTTCTCTCCATTTGCATGCTTCCTTCCTTGCTCCTTTGATCCATGCCTATCCTATTTCAATCCTGGAATTACTAGCAAACACATCAAGGCATCTTATGGAATCAAGGAGAAATTAGAATTCATCAAAGTAAGGCTTAAAAAAGCATGTTTTTACACTTAAGCACAAATATGGGAGAGATAACAAAACCATGCTAATTCATGGGCTAAATGTGACAAAAGGTTATCAAAACACTCTAAATTCAATACAAGATAAACCCTAAAAATGGGGTTTATCAACCTTCCCACACTTAGACATTAGCATGTCCTCATGCTAAAATAAGAAGGAACTAAGGGGTGTGACATTTATTGAATGCAACTAACTATATGAGTCCTATCTAAATGCTACTACCTAAAGTAAATGCAAATGCTTAGCTCAAACATATCAATTTCTAAAAGAACATGTGTAAGCACAATAGTTAGGACAATAGGAGTTAAGTCCAAACCACAATTGTATTGAATTATCAAAAAGGAGTTCAAATTTGCAAGAATATAGATAATATGGGTAAATACATGTAATTGAACTTTTGAACCCTCACCGGATGTGTATCCGCTCTATTCACTCAAGTATTTAAGGGTTAATTCACTCAATTCTCTTCTAATCATACTTTCCAAAATTTGATTTTCTTCTAACAATCTACACTTATTCAATGCATGCATAGATTCATCATGAGGTCTTTCATTTTGGTTGTAATGGGGTTAGGGTCAAGGTAGGTTCATTTATGGTTAAGTGAACTAGAGTTTGGATCTTGGATTAGTATAGACTTTCCCACCTAACCTACATAATGACCAACACAAATTCAAACTACTCTAACTACCCATTCTTCACTTTTTCTTACATACTCACGCATTCTTATTTGATTCATAACACCTATGCATTGATTCCTTTTATTGACTTCACTTTGGGGCATTTTGTCCCTTTTTTATTACTTTTCTTCCTTTTTCTTTCTTTCTTTTCTTTTCTTTTGTTTTTTTCTCTTTTATTTCTTTTTTTTTCTTTTCATTTCTCTTTTTTTTTTCTTTCAAACTATACGCAAGAGCGTCAATGCATAAGGTCTATACATTTAAGCAATACATGAATATGTTCCCATTTCCTAATTATGAAAGTGTACTACCCTTTTTCATCCCATCCAATGTTCCCAAGCCTTACCAACTTCGAATAATAAACACTCTCTCTAGCCTAGGCTAATCAAAGATCCAAACAAGGACTTTCATTGGTTTTCCACCTTGGGCTTGTAATGTGCTAAAATGAGAATAAGTTGGTTAAGCACAGGCTCAAAATTGGCTAACAATGGGGAGTAAAAGGTAGGCTATTTGGGTAAGTAGGCTAATGAAATAATGGCCTCAATCATACAAATGCACAAATACAAGAAATAAATGGACATCTAGAATCAAGCAAATCAAGGATCACAATCATAGATAGAGAACAATTTCACACAAGAATGGGAAATAAGTGGTTATAAAATGTAACCACATCAATAGGCTCAAATCTCACAAGCTTGTGTTCTATGCTCAATACATGCTTCACAGAGTATAAAATTCAAGCAAGTTTCACCAAAAATTTTCTTTCAATCAATTGGGTTAATGCCCTATATTTAAATTTCTTGAAAAATCTCAATATTTGACTAAGAATTGTTGTGATTGAAAAATTCAAAAAGTTCCTTAGTTTACCCTTTCCTTTTCCGCTTAAAACCACTTTCTTATGAAAAAGGGTGACTAAGTGTTGCAATTCAAAGTATGATTTCTAATCACAACCACAAATTAAAAAGAAATATATGCAAAAATGTATAAAGACAAATCCAACTAAAAGTATGGAATCTATCATCCAAAACATCTAAAAATATCCAAAAGCATCAAAATATCTAAAATCCCAAAATAAGCAGTAAAGGTATCCAAAGTATACTAAAAATGCATCAAAATATATACAAAAGATATGCAAAATAGGATAACTAGGAAAGTGCTACCGGTGACCTCCCCACACTTAAGATCAAGCATCGTCCTCGATGCTAAACCAGAGGATCAGTGGAAGGTACAACGGTAGGTGCTGAATCTGTCTGAGGCTGTGGAACCGGCTCCTCATGAGTCTGTGGTGGCTTTGTGGTGTCTGGAGCAGCTGGTGGGACATCCTGCTGAATCGGTGCCTCCGCATCCTGCTCCTGATGATCCTGCTCATCGGAGGCCGGAGAATCGGGAAGCGGAGGTAACTCAGCACCCAGAGAAATGAGCGCCTGGTCCATCCGATCCAGTCGGCATCTTACATGGCGCCTCTCGCGCTCTAAGAACCGAAATAGACGCTAGACCAGTAGATAAGTTGGCTCAGGTACTGAAGGTGGAGCTGTCGATGAAGATGGAGCTGCTGCTGTAGAAGAGGATGGGGCTGCTGTAGGGGCTGATGGTGAAGGTGTCCCCACGACTGCTCTAGCCCTAGAACGGTGTCTAGCTGGGGGCTTCTCATGCACCCAACCACTCCAAGGAATAGTAACCTTCCTGTCATCTGCATCAGGGGGTGGTGGTATCACATCATCCTCTAGCCAGGGGACCTCAGCTAGGGCCGCCATACTCGTGACCAAGGTAGGAAATGGAAGTAGGCCACGAATATGCGCCCGCCACATGCACTGTCGGATAAGTCGAGAAAAAGAGATATCCTTCCCCTCCATAACACACCCAATCAGCAGAAGCATCTCCATAGGGATCTCAGAGAAGTGAGTGGTAGGCAAGACATAGTGGGCAAAAATCATCTGCCAAGTCTTGGCCTCTCTAGTCAAGTGAGCAAACAGCATTCCCTTAGGCTTGGTATTGTTGGAATCCATAACCCATGTAGCATCCGGTAAACCGATCACGCACCTAAGCGCCTCATAGTCAAAGGTCATGGTATGGATAGCCATCTTTGCCTGCTGATGGGCACACATGTCATCAGGAACGTGTCGACACTGTAATGCCTCCCCAATGGCAGTCTCAGTAATCATGATCTCTCTACCCCTCAACTGAATCGAATCCAAAGTAGGGCGGAAGAAGTTGCAATAGAATTCCTTAACCCAAGAAATGTTGATATCCCCCAAATCTCTGTCAACAAAATCGATACCCAACTCAAGGATTCGACTAGTAATGGACCGTCTCACATCATTGGGTAGGAGCAATTTCTTCTCAGTATTCAGCTTCGTTGTTCGATATTTGGAAAATCGAAGCTCACAGTAGAGATTAGGGAACTTAGTTGGATCGGTAGAAGGTAGCAACTGATTTTTCTTTTCCTCATCATTTAAGGGATTCTTAGCATAATGCTTGTAGATGGAGGGAATAGAGGGTGTAGAATGTTTTCTCTTCTTGGAAGAGGTGGCTATAGCCTTTCCTTTATCCAACATCCTGAAAGAGAAATATAATGGAATATAAGCAATAAAGCATGTAGCACAAAGCAAAGAAAGCATATTCAAGATGTAGAATGGATGACAAGCAAAAATGATATGAATGGAACTTGAAATATGGCCAGCAAATAAGAACAGAGAACACAGTCATATCCCAAGAATTCAATGTTCACTAATAACCACAATTTCATAAAGAATAAGCATGTTACAAAGAATGGTTCATCATCAATGCTCAAAGAATGGTTAAAAGAGTTAAAATGCGGGTTGGGAAGGAAAGGGGGCAGTGAGTTAGAGAAGAAAAAAATGGGGTTAAAAATTAGAAGCATGATGAGAGATGAATATTTCAAGAATACAAATCATGGCACAACATATCATGCAAATCCCGGAAGTCGAAAATAACGAAAGGTAGCCCAAATTCGTGATAGAGAGCAAAATGAAATTGAATTTCTTGAAAATTGGGCAGCATTTCGGCTTAAAATTTGACGTTCCCGGGTTGCAAAATGGTACAACAATCATGATTACAATATCAATTAATCTCAGCAGCAAAAAGATAGCATACAGGCAACACAGAATGCACACAGAGTAACTCAAATGTGGCACTTATCAAACAAATGATCAAGCAGAAAATAAACACAAACGGGGCACTTATCAGGCCTAGAATCCTCTATCCAGCCCTAGCTACCTAACAGCAGATATTTCTATCTAATCCTAACATGTAACATTTGAATTCAAACTAACTAATAGACAATTAGAGTAACTAACAGAAATGAACAATTAAAAAGAAAAACAGAAAAAAATAGAAATTGAGCAGGAACCTGGGAGCTGGGAGGAACTGGGAATGGGAAGGGGAACTAGGATAGGGGCAGGGGCAGTAGAGGTGGTGGCTTGCACCGCCGCGGACGATGGCGGTGAGGACAGTTGCCGCGGTGGTTGAGGTTCGACCGAGGAGGAGAGAGTGAGTGGATAAGCGAGAGAGAGAACGAAGTGAATGGATGAGAGAGAGAGGGTTGATGGTGAACGATGGCGGCCGCGGTGATGGCGGCGACGGCGGTTGCTGCGGCGGCCGAGGTGAACGGGATGGATGAGAGGGAGAGAGAGAGAGAGAGAGGTTGGGTGGTGATGAGAGGGGAAGAGAGGATGGCCATCCGGTGGTGGCTGCCGGCGGAGCAACAGCGGCGGCTGAGGTGGGAAGAAGAAGATGGAAATGGTGTGAAGGGAGGGGAAAGTGCGCGACTGCGCAACGCTCTTCGCGTATTAGTGTTATCCCTTTTTTTGAATCGGCGCGGGCACGCACCTTGCGCGTCAGTGTACATTTGAGAAAACTAGGGACCCTCGCGTGAGCGTGCAGTGCGCTCAAGCGTGGACTCGCAAATTATGCAACGGCGTGTGCGCGTACAGCGCGCACACACGTACATGTGGTTGGGCCTGAGGCTTAGGGTGGGCTTGACGCACGCCCAACTCTCGGGTCAGAAGCCTAGAGTGGCGGCAGCTTGTAAGGGACGCGCGCGCGGCAAGTGCGCGTCCGCGTACGTTGGTAATCTGTGATACGGCACGCTAGCGCAATGCGTGCGCTCGCGTCTGTTCCTTCCTGGGCATTTGGGCGCGCACGCGGAAAGTGCGCGTCCGCTTAAATCGTCTTGGGATGGGGGCTTAAAGTTGGCCCAGATCCGGCTCAACTCTCTGGGGCTTGGCTCAAAAAGTTGCAGTAGCAGATCGACGCGGGCGCGGCTTGTGTGCGTCCGCGTACATGTTCTTATTCTCATGATTGGCACGCACGCACGTAATGCGCGTCAGCATGGATTGTGTTGGGCTCAGGGCATAGTGTTTGTCCAAGAGAAGCCCAACTCTCGGGTACGTGGGTGATGATGCATCCGCACAGGGACGCGTGCGCGTACATCGTGCGCGCGCGTCCAGCCCCCCTTTTTTTTCAGAAAAATTATGCTGGATGCTCCCCATACTGTTCACAACTCTTTATTCAATCAACCATCATACAATTCACAAAAAATGCAATTTGATATTATTCATCTACTACTAAACACAATATACATGTGACTAAGCTAACAATTAAGTTGTACAAACAAATTTATGTGAAACATCTACCTACAATGGTGACTCAAATCACTTCTTGAGCAAATTTAAAAGAGAATGGAAAGAGTTTACCATGGTGGGGTGTCTCCCACCTAGCACTTTTAGTTTAAGTCCTTAAGTTGGACATTTTGAGGTGCTTATTATCATGGTGCCTTATGTTTGTACTCATCCTTGAATCTCCAAGGATCTTTGCCTCTCAATTGGTTGACAGAATTTCCAACCATCTTCATCAAGTTTGGGCAAAGTTCTACCCAAGATATGAGTTCCCATTGTTGGTCTTCACATAGCAAACCGGGATCCCATATCTTATCTTCACACCCGTCTTCAATTTGATCTTCATACTTTTTCTTTCCGGGTGGTTGATATATAGAATTCTCTTTAGCATACCACGCCTTCCGTCGATACCCTTGTAGAGTGGCATTCTTCCAATCATCGTTCCTATACCTTGAAGCTTTTACCTTAATGAGCCTAATTCCTAACTTGCAACCACTACACAACTCTCTTATACTTTTAACTCCACAAAGAGCTCTAAGTTGACCATCATTTTCAATTAAGCCATATTCAAGTGAGAAAGGAAAGCTTAGGGATAAGAGTTTTACCCACTTGAATGTTGTGTTGGATGGTGACTTGGGAAGGGAGACCTCCCCACACTTAGACAATGCAAGGTCTACTTCTTTAGGCTCTACTTTGTGTATTTCCACTTCTTCACAAGCTTTTTCAATTTCAACCTCATCCCCTTTGTCACATGGCTTGGTGTTGTCTTCAAGAACTTCATCTTGTCTAATGGGAGGTGATTCAATTTTCGATAGGAATTCATTGATGAATGAATTCATCTCTTGATCAACCTCTTCATATTCTTCAATTTCGATATACACCATGCCATTTTCGTTTTCCTTGGGAGGTTGTGCACACTCTTTTATAGTTTCAACTTCATGTCCAATGAGAGAAGATTCCATTGTGGAGAGAAATTCATCCATGATTGAATCCATTTCTTGATAAGCTCCTTCCAAGTCTCCAATGATGACATACTTTGGAGGTTGCGCACCCTCCTCAACGTCAATATCAAGCTTCTTGGAAGAGTTCTCCATGATGCTACATTCCCATAGACTTTCAACATCTCCTAAATCTTCAACCACTTCTTCTTTTCCTTCAATGATTATAGGCTCCTCCAATTGCTCCAATACAAAATGACATTTCTTATTTCCCACCGGAGTTTCTAACCTCTCCTTCATGCTTTGCTCTTCTTTTGACCTTTCACATGTGGTCACGGAAGTACCTTGAGTCTTCAAACATTGGTGGGCTAAAGTATGCACCACCTTGGTCAAATTGGTCACAAACTCAAGTGTATCCCGCTTCATGGCTTCTTGTCCTTGAAGTAACAAAGTGAGAGAATCGTCTATTGGGGCTTGGGGTGAGTAGGAAGGTTCATTAATTTGGAGAGAGAATTCATGGTAGGAAGGTGGTTCTTCTTGATGAAATTGTGGAGATGGTGTGCATTGAGGTGGCTCTTGGTAGTAATCTTGATAGGGTTGTGGTGGTTCTAAGGGTTCTTGCTCAAAATGGTCATAAAAATATGGTATGGATGATTGGTCATATGATGGATATGGGTTATAGAAAGGTGCTTGGTATGGAAAGGCTTGTGAGTATGGTTGAGGTTTATGTCGAGGATACCGTTCATAGGCATATGGTGGTGGTTCTTGAAAGTCACAAGGTGATTCACCATAGCCATTGGATTGATATGCATCATAGAATGGCTCTTCTTCATAATGCATTGGTGGAGGTTGTTGCCATGAAGATTGATCATATGGCTCCTCCCACCTTTGATTGTTCCATCCTTGATACACATCTTCATTATAGTCCTCATCACCTACAACATAATTGTAACTACACTCATAGCCAAAGTGAGAATTCATGGTGGAAAGAGAAAATAAAATTCTACAACTAGCAAATGAAGCAAAAAGCAAGATATTTACAATATTCACATATGTACAATAACCAATAACACAACACCATTGCAACTCCCCGGCAACAGCGCCATTTTGATGATTGGATTTTTGACGGTTTAGAATTCCACTAATGAGATCTCGTTGTAAAGTATAGTTTCTAAACCAAACAATAATCCTTTCATACAAAAAGTTGTTTGTCACTAGTACAAACCCCTAAAATTTATAAACCAAAGTATTCAAACCTCGGGTCGTTCTCCCTAGGAATTACAATAAAGTGTCTTGTTATTGGTTTTGAGTTATTTTGGGGTTTTGGATAAGAAGCATGAAAAGTAAATGGCAATGAAAATAAACTAACAACTATAAAAGCTCTTGGCAATATATGAGAACTAGAAATCCTATCCTAGTTATCCTCCTCAATTATGATGAGAATTGTTCATTGCTACCACTTAGTTAACCTCTAACCATGGAGGAAAGTCAAGTGGATGAATCAATTTGATTCCTCAAGTCCTAATCAACTCCTAAGGAAAGACTAGCTTTAGAGGCATTCAAATCAATTAGCAACTTCTCCAATTATCAATCAACAAAGGAATTAGATAACTCAAGAGTCACTAATTACTCCACCTAGGCCAAGAGAAACAAAACCTACACTAAAATCCAACCAAGCATTTCATCAAACACTTGGAAGGCATAAAAGGAAAGCATAGTAAATTGATAACAAGAATAGAATCTAACAACAATTATTGCAAAGAATTAACAACAACAATCAAGGAAATCACAATTATCATGAATTACCTCAAATTGCTTTA
The DNA here is from genome assembly GCF_003086295.3 of Arachis hypogaea. Classification (NCBI taxonomy): domain Eukaryota; kingdom Viridiplantae; phylum Streptophyta; class Magnoliopsida; order Fabales; family Fabaceae; genus Arachis; species Arachis hypogaea. The sequence goes on along the minus strand of NC_092038.1, from coordinate 91,741,516 downwards.
TTGGAAGAGGAAATAAAAGAACAATAATCTATCCAAAACAAAATGAAGAATTACAATTATTAAAGCACATAACTAGAAAGAGGAAGAGGAGAAGATTAAGAATTGGCAAAGGAAAAGTGGATCAAAGCATGAATTAAACCTAGATCTAAGAAGAGAGATTAACCTAAACCTAATCTTAATCCTAGAGAGAAGTGAGAGCTTCTCTCTCTAAAACTAATCCTAATTATGCTATATGATTCCCTAGATTCAATAAAGATGCCTTCCCCTCAATCCTTGATCCTTTTATTCCTTCCTATTAGCAATTTGCGCCAAAAATGGGTTCAGAAACCCTCTCAAATCGCCAGGCAGGTGTTGCTTTAATGAAGTCATGTGCGGTCATCGACGCGTGCGCGCACGGTACGCGTGCGCGTCCCTGGCCGATTCTGTAATGTGCGCGCGAGCGCCTTGTGCGCGTGCGCGTGCTTGGCCGAGATCAATTCTTTTGTCTTTTGTGCTTCTCTCCATTTGCATGCTTCCTTCCTTGCTCCTTTGATCCATGCCTAGCCTATTTCAATCCTGGAATTACTAGCAAACACATCAAGGCATCTTATGGAATCAAGGAGAAATTAGAATTCATCAAAGTAAGGCTTAAAAAAGCGTGTTTTTACACTTAAGCACAAATATGGGAGAGATAACAAAAAAATGTTAATTCATGGGCTAAATGTGACAAAAGGTTATCAAAACACTCTAAATTCAATACAAGATAAAGCCTAAAAATGGGGTTTATCAATATCCTTGGATGAATAAGCTCTCAGGGGTACCTTTACACTTGGTAACTTGGGTTAACTAACCCGGGATTATCAGCTGAAAGTCCACTATCAAGAGCAACCTTTGCTACAGAGCACTTAGTAACCCAAAGAGGTGCTGGACACCAAGGTCTCAAGAAAGAAAGTAACAAACCATATGCCTGTGGTGTGCATGTATGGGGGAAAGAGACTTGAGGGAGTAAGTCCTTAGGGGTGTCTTAACACCTAGCACCTTAAACCAACTAGTTCAGGAGTGTTGGCTGAAATCTTATCTTAAAGAGTCGCCCTCTCACAGAGCACTTAGCCCAAGAATGCAATAAACCCTGGAAAAGAAGGGATGATCAATAAATAAGAAGTCTCATAGTGTGTAATCAAGTGAGTGTTCAAGGGCATGATAAGGACCTGAAAACCAGTAAAGGAATGAACCTAAGTTGCTATGCATGAAACCCCATAGACCAAGAACTTGACTTCTATAATAATGATTTGTTTATCTTGTTCTTTCATTCATCTTTCCTATGTTTCAGTACTTGCATAGGGACAAGCAAGCTTTAAGTTTGGTGTTGTGATGCTAGGACATCTTGGCCAGTTTCACTGACTTTTTCTTTACTGTTTTAGGGTAGTTTCATGCAATTTCTTAGTAAAAAAGTAGGTTTTGGATAGATATACACTTACATCTTGATTCAAGCAAAGATTTTGAACTTTACATGATTTCATGAGAATTATGTAGGAGTTGAATGATAAAATGGATAATGCATGATCTCATGACTTAGAACAGAGCTTTGATGCACTTTATTTGCTTGATTTCAAGATAATGGAAGCAAGGAAGAGCCACGTTAGCAGCCACGTTAATCTAATTAACGTGACTACTAACGTGGAATGGGAATAAGCTTGCAGCATTAATGGAAAAAGTGATCGCCAATAACGCCTTCGAAGCCATCATAGCCCACGTTAGTTGTCACGTTAATTACATTAACATGGTAGCTAACGTGGAGGAAAAGGGAAGCTCCAACGTTAGTGGTAAAAGTGAATACCACTAACGTTCCAAAAGGGCACACTTAGCCAGGTTAAGAGTCATGTTAATCCAATTAACGTGAACTCTAACGTGGGAGGAGAAAGCAATCGCCAACGTTAGTGACACTCACCTTTGTCACTAATGTTGGACTAAGCCAATATTGCCTACGTTAGTGGTCACGTTAAGACCACTAACATGAAGGATAATGTGGAGCAAGGAATGATAGGCCAACGTTAGTGACACTCACCTTTGTCACTAATGTTGGATATTCTAATCACCACCACATTAGTGGTCACGTTAATGCAATTAACGTGAGGCACTAATGTGGGAAGAATGGGTGTTTGAAGCGTTAGTGACAAAGGTAAGTGTCACTAACGCTCTCGAAGCTTGGGCATGCCCAAGTTAAGGGCCACGTTAGTTACACTAACGTGGGGAAAAGAAGCAAAGAGCAACGTTATTCGTAAAGGTGAATGCCAATAACGTTTGCGAAAGATTGAAAAGCAACGTTATTGGTAAACATGAATGCCAATAACGTCTGCGAAGGACTACGAGGCAACGTTAGTGGTCACATTAGTGCCACTAACGTTGAAGTTAACGTGGATCAATTTGGTTTGGAGCGTTAGTGAAAAAGGTGATCGTCACTAACGTTCTCGCACCCACATTTTCACTTAACGTTAACACCACTAACGTCCTAACTAACGTCCACCCATGCCTGACTCACACTTTTTTCTGCAAGCAAAGCTGAGCCCACTAAATATTGTAACTACTTCAACTCAAGATCAAAGGCCCATATCCAAGACTTGAAGAGCTGACTAAAAGATCAAGAATAGTAGTATATATAGGAGTAGTTTTGAACTAGAAAGGAGCTTGGCATTTTGGAGAACTACACTCTGTATATTTACTTTTCCTGCAATTTCTAGTTTACTTTAGAATGTACTCTTCTCTATCATCTTCCATTTCCAAAGCTATGAACAACTAAACCATTTTTCATTGGGTTAGGGAGCTCTGTTGTAATTTGATGGATCAATTATAGTTTTCATTCTTCTTCTTCTTTATTTTCTCTTGATTTACTAGAAAGCTTTTGATCTTAAATCAATTGGTTAGTTGTCTTGGAAAAGAAACTCTCCATAATTGGATCTCGACTCAATTTCTGCTCAGCTCAACTAGAACATTCCTTTAACTAAAGTTGCTTGACCAATCAATCCCTGTGGGATTCGACCTCACTCTATTGTGAGTTTTTACTTGACGACAATTCGGTATACTTGCCGAGGGAGATTTGTTGAGAGACAAGTTTCCGTACTTCAAATCCCAACTCCCAAATCCTTTTATGATTCAAGCCATTTACATTTCTTGCACTTTAAGTTTCAGCTATCTATGTTTCTTGCAATCTAAGTTTCTGCAATTTACATTACTTGCACTTTAAGATTCAGCTCTTTTAATTCTTCTGCACTTTAAATTCTTGTCAATTACCCCTCTCCCTTTAAATTTCATGCAATTTAGCTTCTGTTGGATACAAATCACTCAAATCAACTCGTGTTCGCTTGACTAAATCAACCACCTAACTAAAATTGCTTAATCCTTCAATCCTTGTGGGATCGACCTCACTCATGTGAGTTATTATTACTTGATGCGACCCGGTCCACTTGCCGGTGAGTTAAATGTTGGATCATTTTTCACACATCAATCACATGATAATCAAACCTCCTGTGATCACTGGAAATTCAAGTGGCCAAACAAGTATGCTGTCCATTGTACTATTTTACCTTTCAAATACCCTTGCACTGGCGAAGACTAATATGAATCAACCATGTGCACCTGTTGCCGAATTCCGTACACTTTCCAAGGTACTTGCAAAAATCGGATTCCAGCACTTTATACTCAACCTCACGTCAGATGCTGTAAGTCTTCATGCTCAGCATGACTTCCTCTTTATCTTGAAACTACTGACCAACTTGGAACTCAGCTAGTGCTCTGGTATTCTGTGTCTCTTGCCCCAAAGCCTCGAGGCACAATAGGTTCCATCTGCTGTCTCATGGCATCCAAGTCCAAAATTGAAAAGTGTGGGTGGTACCACGGAGTTCCTGAACTAGCCGCATCACCTCCCCCAGCTGGAGTACTCCTCGCATCCTCATCATCGCTATCATTTGAAATCGTGGCGGGTTCCACATTATCATCTTCCTCATCCTAAAATACATCTTCCACACCATCCAGTGTTCCACCCTATCGAGATTTCAGTACCACATCAGAAATGCTGGCCATTGCAATCGCAACTTCATCGAAGGGTCCAGTGTCACCCACTTCTCCATCACAAGTTCGGTTTAAATCAGTAGCGAAGGATGGCGAGGCAACCAAAATTGCCTCAAGCTTAATCACGGGTAGAGATGAAGAGGCTCTAACAGGCATCGCACTAGAGCAAGCTGTCATGGCCTAGTCTTCAGATTGTAATATTCTGAAATTTGGTGAAACTCGTTGAAGGTTTGAGAAAAATACTAAGCAGATTCTTATCGGTAAAGTTAATTCCAGAACACATTTTTTTCTTAATCGATTCTCTATAGTGCACCAAAACTAAAAAACTCTCATCACTAGCCATTGGGAGGCTCACTATGATGAAGAATTCACACTTAACAACTATTTATATACGTTTACACCATAATAAATCGAATTAGTTTCCATCCATTTATATAAGTTCGTATGTATATACTAAATCAAATTGAGCTGTGTAGTTTTATTTTTTGGCTTCCCTCCGTGTAAATTGAAATATCACCAGTCGATTTACTTGCTTATTATTAACGTGACTAAATTAAATTTATCTCAGTCGATCTATTAGGGATATGAGTAAATCAAATCAACCTTCTTTGATTTATATTTGTACGTACTAATTTGATCGATGCTAATTCGATTTAGTACCAGCATAGCTAATTTAAATTTACCTGTATCGATATATATAAAATGTCTACTAGAGACATGCACATAACATTTTTTTGTTAGAGACATGCACATAACATTTTTTTTAATTTGGGTGATTGCTGTAATTTTTTCATGTATTTAGTTTATACGGATGATTTATCCTTCAAATATTGGCAATTTTTGGAAGGTGTTTGGCTATTTTAAAAGCATATAATTCCATGCTATATATATATATATATATATATATATATATATATATATATATATATATATTAAAACCGAAGTCTTTGTGAAGTGTATACCCGAGACAAATTGGAGATGTCTAGATCAACTATTTATGTTGTTTGTTCTTTTGCTATGCTGGCTCCACAATTTTTGTTGGCATTTAATTTTTCCTTCGAAAATGAGTTTATCAAACGTGTCAGCATTAGATACCTTCTATTACATTTCCTATGCCATGGTGAGTTCTAAGGCTTGTTATAAAATATATATTTTAATATTCTCACTAGTGTATGTATCCGTTTAGTGCACGGAAAATATTTATTACTTTTTTATTTATATTTAATATTTTTTTAATATATTTAATTTTAAATTATGCTCAATTTATTATTTTTATTCATATAAATATTAAATAAAAATATTTAACAAAATATTTACAAAATAATTGAATTAATTAAAAAATATATAATATACAATAAATTAACATCTTATTTTTTTATAAAAAAATATGTGTACACAATTTTTTTATAAACAACTACAATTTTAGTTTATGTCTCTAATATTGATTATTGCATATCTACATATTATATTTCTATTTCTGTATCAAATTATCTTAACTTTAAATTTTTTAAATTTTATATTCAGATATTGTCTTGAGATTTTTAATAATATCATATCTGTGAAAAAGTAAGATAAAATAAAAGATGAAAAATATAACTAAAAAATAAAAAAAATTACATTTAACAATATATAAAATTGAAGATTCGAATATAACCTAGTAACCATAACATTTGTTAAGAAAAATATAAGCCTAAAATATAAAAGTTTACAATTATGTAATACATTATGGGACACATATATAGTGTAGGATTGAACTACTTTATATTAGGAATAGAAATATTTAATTAATGCTGTATTAATTTGATCATCTATTTTAGAAACAAATCATTCTAATTATATTCACGATTTTTTAGATAAATATAAAAAATTATGCCATTTAAATTATAACTCATTGATTTATACATATATATTAATTGTTTAGTTAATAATTTTTATATTCTCAAAATATATTAATTTTGTTCTAATAATTCTAAATATTTTTTTATTTATGTGTATGTATATATTAATTGTACTTAAATATATTTAGATCACATAAATTAATTATTTTTTAATTATGATTATATATATATGATTATTTTTGAATTTACAATCATTCAATAATTTTTTATTTTTTATTATTAATATTATTATACGTGTAATTTTCATAAATCACAGTAATATTTATAAATCACTATTAAAGACATTGGATTTGTATGCTAATTAACTATGTTTAATAAAAAAATTTGATTAAGTAAATATCATTTTAAAAGTGTATAATAAAACAAATAATTTTAATTATGCATATTAATGAATAATCTAATGAATATATAATAATTTCTTTTTAATAATTCATTGATACAAATAGTGGTATAATAAGAATAATAATAATTATAGATAGTATTATGATTACGAAAAATAATGTTAATTATAAATTTATAATTGTGTATTTATCTAATAACAATGATGGGATTGATGATTTGTTTTAAAAAATAAAATTAATTAATGCTAAATTAATTATATATATATTAATTATAGTCATTAATTATAGTATTAACTTTTTTTTTTCACTACAAGAAAAATACCCAATTAGATACACTTGAAAAGTGTAGCCAAAAGTGAAAAAAAATGATGCCTTAGGCTACGGCTACGCTTTTTGGGCTACGACTACGCTTTTTGGGGTGATTCCTATTCGACCGTTGCCTATTCTCAAAGGCTACGCTTTTCTGCACCAAGGGCTATGCTTTTGGCGTTTGGAAATAGACTACGCTTTTTAAGTGATGATGTCCAGGACCAAAGGCTATGCTTTTCAGCTTTTATTCTTCCATAATAGGCTACGCTTTTCAACTCTACTACATCACTTATAAAGCATAGCCACATGTATACCATAGCTACTTTTTATAAGCGTAGTCTAAGGTCCCTCTTTTTTTTTGTATACTATAGCTACTGTACATATAAGTGTAGTCTTAGGTCTTTTTTTTTTACTATAGCTAATAATTATTAATACAACATAATAGTTAATATGATTACATGTATAAATGAGTTGAATATTACAAAATAAAAATAAATACATAATTATACTAAATAATTTCTTTATATAATAAAAATTGTCTCTAACCAAAATATATTTATAACATTGATCCAAAAGTACTAGAATGAAGTTAACTGTAAAAATTCATACAACTCAAACTAAAGTAAGCATAGCCATATCAAAATCATAATATCACTTAGCCAATAAAAGTATCTTCTAATAAAAATCATTAGTCAACCATACATGTAAAGATTCTAAATAGCACTCTATTTTAGCGAATAAACCACAATAATAGTCAGCTTAATCTTCATTGCTTAATCTTCATTGTTACCCTGCATAATTATATAAAAAAGTAGTTAAAATATATAGGTGTTTCTTTCTTCCAAGTAGTCATAGTAAACCAAGAAAGCATATACTAAAAAAAATAACATGATCACAGCAGAAGAGGTGAATTCAAGGAATTATGTATTATCTTGTTTCATTCAAACCATGAAAATCTATAGGTGTTTCTTTCTTCCATTTCCTTTAACACAATCCAGATGTGTCCCTATAGCATTTTTCATGCACTAATTAACCAGACTTTCACACTTAAATTAGATATAGGGACAAATTTATATGTACCAAGTGCACAAAATCAAAAATACAACCACCAGAATTACACAAACAAATTTCAGTCATAGCAATACAACTTCAAAGGTTTTAGAGTTTGGTGTTTCTTAATAGTTTTGGTCAATTATTTTTCTTTCTCTTGATTTTTGAAAATTGCTCTTGTGTGCTTTCTTGAACTTTTGCTTTCTATCTTGTTTTACTTTTTCTATCTTTCTTTTTGTTTTAATTTTTTTTGTGTTTTCTCTTGTTTGATTTCAAAAGTTTTAAGTTTGGTGTTATTTTAGTGTTTTTCTTTCCTTTTTAGTGTTCTAAAAAAACTTTTAATTTTCAAAACTTTTGAATTTTTTTCTTTTCTTGATTTAAAATTTTAAAGTTTGGTGTCCCATTATTAATCTTTTTTTTACATTTAATTTTCTTGTTTATCTTTTCTTCTTTGATCTTTATCATATCTTTTCTTTAATTTTCAAAATTTTGTTATCTTGATTTTAAAAACAATCAAATTTTAAATGTTTAGTATTTTGTTAGTTTTTCTTTCTTTTAAATTTGAATTTCAAGATCTTTGTTTGACATTCTCTTTCTAATTTTCAAAAATTTTCAAAATCAAATCTTCTATCTTTATTTTCAAGATTTTGTTAGTTAATTGTCTATTTTATTTTAATTTTAAAAGTTTGGTGTCTCTTTAATTTTTCTTTCTCTTTCTTCTTTTTTGAAAATTTTTAACTTTTTTTTTCTCTCCTTATTTTCAAAAATTCTTAGCTTAAAGACACATCTATTTTTTATTTCTCTTTAATCTATCTCATTTGATTTCTTTGTTATAGACTCTCATAGGGAGTCCTCTATACTCTAACATAGAGACTCCTTTCTTTTCTTCTTCTTGGTTTATTTCATCTTGTTTATGAGCAGGCACAGGGATTGAGAACCCCTATTTGATCCTGATCCTGAACTTGAGAGGATCTTGAGGTGACGTCTACAACAAGCTCAAGCTATAAGAGCCGAAAGGAATCTCACAGACTCTCTAGAGTAAGAAGCTAAAGACACAACCATGGCAGCTAATCCAAACGTTGGAGGAGATGTGATGGCAAGCACAAGTACTGGTTAGGGATTTCGTACAAAATGATCCCGTTGGTAGTATAGTTCCCAACCGATGACCAATCCTCGAATCAAATTTTAAAGAGGGATTTGGTTGTCACAAGTTCAACCCCAATACAAGTTAACCGAAGTATTCAAAACTTGGGTCGTCTCACGAAGAATGGGCAAACATGTGCATTAACATTGGTTAGAAATTCGGGGTTGTAAATCATGATCACAAAATTAGACTACTGAACTTATCATGCAAGAAAACTTAAAATGCAGGAAACTAAATCAAGTAACCAAACCAAGAAAACATATAATCTACTTCTACTTTACAAATAAGCAATGAACCAAGGCTAAAATTAAACAAGTGAGATTTTGGGTTTTCAAATATGAATAATAAAAAGAACTATTGGCTAAGCGCATGGGAATTGAGGTCTCCATCCTTGTCTACAACCATAATTTGCTAATTGTAGGGAACCAAACTAACTAAGTCTACCTCCAAGAACCTTAAGTACGTAACATCTACTCTTAGGTTTGAAGTACGTCAGGTGGCTTGATCAATTTCAACCCATAAGTCCCAACCAATCTACTAATTATATTAGTAGTGGATTGGTGTTAATGGTTATCAACTTGAACACTAAGGGTTCTCCAATCAACAATCCAATGAAACCCAATGACTCAAGGTGACCCAATTCTCATAGCTTAGGCCAAGAGTAAAGAGAACTACTCCATAATCAAAGAAAACATTTCATCAAACACATGGAATGCACTAACAAAATACATGTTCAAATTGCAATTAAATTGGAAATTATGCGGACCCACTAACAATTATCTATAAAGAACAACTCATTTAACACTAATGATTGATGAGCGGATAATTTATACACTTTTTGGCATTGTTTTTAGGTAGTTTTTAGTAGGATCTAGCTACTTTTAGGGATGTTTTCATTAGTTTTTATACAAAATTCACATTTTTGGACTTTACTATGATTTTGTGTATTTATCTGTGATTTCAGATATTTTCTGGCTGAAATTGAGGGACCTAAGCAAAAATCTGATAGGAGGCTGACAAAGGACTGCTAATGTTGTTGGAATTTGACTTCCCTGCACTCGAAACAAATTTTCTGGAGCTACAAAACTCCAAATGGCGTGCTCTCAACTTCGTTGGAAAGTAGACATCCAGGACTTTCCAGCAATATATAATGGTCCATACTTTGTTCGAGCTTAAACGACGCAAACTGCCGTTCAATGCCAGTTCCACGCTGTATTCTAGAGTAAAATGCCAGAAACACATCACAAACCAGAGTTAAACGCCAAAAACACATCACAACTTGGCGTTTAACCCCAAGAGAAGCCTCTGCACATGTAAAGCTCAAGATCAGCCCAATCACATACCAAAGTGGGCCCTGGAAGTGGATTTCTACATTTAGACTTATTTCTGTAAACCCTAGTAACTAGTTTAGTATAAACAGAACTTTTTACTATTGTATTAGACATCTTTAGCTTTCCTTAGATCATTTTTGGAGACTATTGATCACGTTTGGGGGCTGGCCATTCGGCCATGCCTGAACCTTGTTCTTATGTATTTTCAACGGTGGAGTTTCTACACACCATAGATTAAGGTGTGGAGCTCTGTTGTACCTCGAGAATTAATGCAATTACTATTGTTCTTCTCTTTAATTCAAGCTTATTCTTATTCTAAGATATTCGCTGCACTTTAACATGATGGATGTGATGATCCGGGACACTCATCATCATTCGTCCTTATGAACGCGTGCCTGACAACCACTCCCGTTCTACCTTAGATCGAGCGCATGTCTCTTAACCTCCATTTCGAAAGATCGGAGTCTTCGTAGTATAAGCTAGAATTATTGGCGGCCATTCTTGAGAATCCGAAAAGTCTAAACTTTGTTTGTGGTATTCCAAGAAGGATTCAGGGATTGAATGACTGTGACGAGCTTCAAACTCGCGAGTGTTGGGCGTAGTGACAGACGCAAAAGGATCAATGGATCCTATTCCGACATGATCAAGAACCGACAGATGATTAGCCGTGCTGTGACAGAGCATTTGGACCATTTTCACAGAGAGGACGGGAGGTAGCCATTGACAACGGTGAAACCCAACATACAGCTTGCCATAGAAAGGAGTAAGAATGATTGGATGAAAGCAATAGGAAAGCAGAGGTCGGCTTGACAGCTTTTGCGTTTCCTTTATTTCTCCATGAGTTCTCCATTTTTACATGCTTTTCCTTCATTCCCTTGGTCCAATCCTTGCCTCCTAAATCTGAAATCACTTAGCAAACATATCAAGGCATCTAATGGAATCAAGGATAATTAGATTTAGCTATTTTAAGTCCTAAAAAGCATGTTTTCACTCTTAAGCACAATTAAAGGAGAAGTTATAAAACCATGCTATTTCAATGGATAAATGTGGGTAAAAGGTTATAAAATCCCCTAAATCAAGCACAAGATAAACCCTACAAATGGGGTTTATCAACCTCCCCACACTTAAACCAAGCATGTCCTCATGCTTAAACCAAGAATGAAGTAAAGGGCATGGCATTTATTCAATGGAACTAACTAAATGCAATCTACCTATATGAAACTATCTAAATGAATGCAATTGCTTGGTCAAAATAAATCAGTTCCCAAGAAGCATATATGCACAAGGGCTAAGGACTAGCAAGTCTACTCCACAATTGAATTGAGCTATTAAATATTTTTACAAACTTGCATGAAAGGAGATGATCATGGGTGGAAACATGTAATTGAGCAATCCAACCCTCACCGGTAGTGTTTGCACTCTATTCGCTCAAGTGTTTAGGGTTGATTCTCTCAATTCTCTCCTAATCATGCTTTCTAAGATTTGTTTTTCTTCTAACAATCAACAAATATTTCATGCATGCATACATATATCATGAGGTCTTTTCTTTGGTTGTAATGGGGCTAGGGTCAAGGTAGGATGCATATTTGGTCAAGTGAGCTTGAAATTTGAATCTTTTTTTTTTTGGTGATTGAAATTTGAATCTTTGATAAGCTTAAACTTCCCACCTAACCTATGACATCCTATACAATTTCAAAGCTAACCTAACTACCCATTTCTCACTTTTTCACATACTCATGCAATTTCTTTTCATTTCACAACACATAGTTTTATTGGACCTTGCTTTGGGGCATTTTGTCCCCTTTTTATTACTTTCTTTTTCTTCTTTTTCTTCTTTTTCTATTTTTTTCTTTTTCTTTTCCATATTATTTTTTCTTTTTTTTCTTTTTTCTTTTGTTTTTCTCATTTTTTTCTTTCTATATACAAGAGCATCAATGCATAAGGTCTATACATTTGATCAATACATGAGCATGTACCCAATTCCCCATATTTTCAATAAAAATACAAAACTACCCTTTTATTCACCCAATGTCCCAAGATTCCCACACTTGAATGATACTCACACACACTTGCCTAAGCTAATCAAAGATTCAAATTAAGGACATTTATTATTTTCCGCTTTAGGCTTGTAATGTGCTAAAATTAAGAACAAGTGGGTTAATCGTAGGCTCAAATTTGGCTAACAATGGAAGATAAAAGGTAAGGCTTTTTGGGTAAGTGAGCTAAATGAAATGATGGCCTCAATCATATAAATGCATAAATACATAAAATAATGGATATAAAGGATCAAACAATTCAAAGATTACAATCATAGAAAGAGAATAATTCCACATAAGAAGGAAAAATAAGTGGTTATAAGATGTAACCACACCATTAGGCTCAAATCTCACTTGCTTGTGTTCTTAGCTCAAAACATGATCCACAAGATATATAATTCAAGCAAGTTCTATGAAAAGTTTTCACTCAAATCAATTGGTGCCCTATAGATAGAATTCTTGAAACATCTCATTATTTTGACTAAGCTTATTGTGTATATGCATGCAAAAATAGGAAAATGCAAGTAAAAATCCTAAAATCCTAGAATGAAATGCAAAAAAGTGTTGAGATTAGAAATTTGTCACCCAAAATCGCCGATCGGTCGGACGACCTCCCCACACTTAAAAGTTTGCACCATCCTCGGTGCACTCAAAGATGAGCAAGGGGGTACGGTGAATCTCCGGAATGCTGTGTGTTCTTAGTCTTGCTTCCGTTATTGCTTGTGGTGCATCATTTGTGAAAAACAAAAATATAACACCATAAGATGGGAAAACAAAAGCAAGGAAGCATAATTGTTGGAATGAAGTAAATCACTAGAATTGAGTGAGTGAATTAGTGTGACATTAAGAAATATTAGGTGTGTGAATTATAAATTGCGCGGTTTAGAACACACATTAGCATAAAAGTTATGTCACAAAAGAAGCATGTACTTCACTTATCCTAGTGTGCTTGAGATGCTTTAAGTAAACTTGTAAGGTAAAACAAGCATTAAAGAAGCATGGAAGCATTCAAGCTAAAACATATGGATGCATATGATCATGAAATACAATGCATTAAGGTAAATGCATAACATCATCCATCAAGAGGTTGCCTAATCACAGAATAAGGCTCAAATCACATGGTGGTCAAATCATGCAATTCAAAAAGAGTTACAAGCTCGAAGGCAATTCTCATCACTTGGTATTCTTAAAAGGTAAGCATGAAAAACTCAAAACCAAGTAGTAAAATATAACCTCAATTAAATAGTCCAACAAAGATTATCAAAAACCATTCATGCTAAAATAGCATTTAGGCAATAAGGGGCAGCAATGTATAGTAAACAAAGTCAATAATCCAACACTTATGATGAAAAGAGAGAAAATAAAATGAAAACAAAACTAAGACTAACTAATCAACTGACTAACTAACTAATTAACTAACTAACTAACTAATAACTAACTAAAATAAATGGTTATCAATGGTGTTTGGGAGTGTTGGATTAAGGGTAGGAGAGGGAAAGAAATGTATTGAAGGAAGGGCATCCACGCGTACGCACGCATGGCGCGCGCGCGTCGATGGCTTATTTCGAGAGTTGTGCGTACGCGTCATGTGCGCGTGCGCGCGAGTGGGGTTGTGCCAAAGGCACAACGTTGGCGTGGCGTAGGCATAACTCTCTAGAAAATGTAGGGAATGTGGAACTTCTCAATCCACGCGTACGCGTGGTTGGCGCGCACGCGTGGATGGTCAAAAATGCTTGATGCACGCGTACGCGCGCAGTGCGCGTATGTGTGGACGGTGCTCTGTTTTTCAAAAATTTTTGCTATGTTTTTGCACCAATCCAAGCATTCCAAACCTCCAAACAGCTACGAAAACACCCTAAAACCTTATTTAACATGATAAAATGCTAATTAAACTCAACAAACTAATCAAAACATGAATTTAAACTACTTTTACCAATGTATACAAAAAGGAAAATGAAAAGAAGTTACCATGGTGGGTTGTCTCCCACCTAGCACTTTTGTTTATTGTCCTTAAGTTGGACTTATGGGGAGCTCCTCATCAAGGTGGCTTGTGCTTGTATTCATCTTGGAACTCCCACCAATGCTTGGTTCTCCATTGTGCCCCATTCTTCATGGATTGAGCCAAGTGTTGATGGAGTTCTTCACAAGCTTGGGGCTCCCAATGTTGATCCTCTTTTTCTAATCCGGGATCCCATACTTTATTTTCACACCCGTCTTGAAGTTGATCATCATTATTAGTCCATCCGGATGGTAAGTAAGGTGAATTCTCTATATAGTGGCCAACAATCCTCCTAGACCCATCTATTTGAGCACTACTCCAACCTTTATATCTCATGTTTGATGCATCAACCCTAATGAGCCTTGATTTGCAACGCCCACCACAAGACCTTTTCTGTTTACGCTTCATCCCACAAACTTCCCTAAGTTGGCCATCCATTTCAAGCAAACCATATTCAAGTGGAATAATAAAGCTAATAGAAATGAATTTCACCCACTCAAATGAAAGGTGTAGATGGCAACCTAGGCAAAGATGCTTCCAAAGATCTTGACAAAGCATAACCAACCCTCGTTCTTCTATTTCTAGGGATTTCCACCTCTTCAAAAGGTCTCTTAATCTCAATCCTTTGTTCAACAATTTTATCTAAACCTTTTCCTTTACTCAAATAATAATAGGGAGGGTGAGAAAAATTTACCTCCTCAACGCTTTCAAATCCAACCGGAGAAGGTTCTTCATGCTCAAAGGATTCTTCACCACTAAGACTTGATGCTTGATCTTTATCACCAAGGGAACTCAATTCTTTCTCTATCCCATCCAAGTCTTCATATGGAAGGTGTGCACTTTCCTCCCTAGCATCAATTTCAATCATCTTGGAGGGGTTTTCTTCAACTCTATGCTCCCATGGAAGCTCCGCATCTCCTAAGTCTTCTACCACTTCTTCCTTGTCTTCAACAATTAAAGCTTCCTCCAATTGTTCCAATACAAAGTAACTTCCCTCATTTTCCACCGGAGTTTCCAATATCTCCTTCATGCTATGTTCTTCATTTGATTCTCCACATGTAGCCATGGGAGTTCCTTGAGTGTTCAAGCAATGGGAGGCTAATTGATTTGTTACCGCATCCAAGGCGGCCATGAAATTTTGCACATCCCTTTTCATCTCTTCTTGCCCTTGAACAAGAACACCAAGGGTTTCATCCATTAGAGATTGGGGTGGGTGGAAAGGTTCATCAAATTGGAGAAAGGGTTCATTATAGGAAGATGGTTCTTCTTGGTAAGGTGGTGGTGTATATTGAGTTGATTCTTGGGAGTAGTAATCTTGGAATTGTGGTTCCATATATGGCTCATATGGTTCAAAAGGTGGTTGGTGTGGTGGATAAGGATTAGAGTCATATAGAGGTATTTGGTTAAAAGAGGCTTGTGAGTATAGTTGATGATCATGTTGAGGATATGATTCATAGGCATATGGTGGTGGTTCTTGAAAATCACAAGGAGATTTACCATAGCCATTGGATTGATATGCATCATAGAATGGCTCTTCTTCATAGTGCATTGGTGGAGGTTGTTGCCAAGAGAATTGATCATATGCAAATGGCTCCTCTCACCTTTGGTTATCCCATCCTTGATACACATTCTCATTATAGTTCTCATCACCTACAACATAGTTATAACTACACTCATAGCCAAAGTGAGAATCCATGATAGCAAGAGAGGGCAAAAACAACAAAAATAGTAACAAATAAAAAGAACAAACTAAAAACTAACAAAGAAGCAAAAAGCAAACATATTCACAATATTCACATATATACAATAACCAATAACACAACACCATTGCAATTCCCCGGCAACGGTGCCATTTTGATGATTGGATTTTTTACGGTTTAGAATTTTACAAATGAATTCTCGTTGCAAGTATAGTTTCTAAACCAACAATAATCCTTTCATACAAAAAGTTGTTTGTCACTAAAACAAACCCCTAAAATTTATAAACCGAAGTATTCAAACCTCGGGTCGTTCTCTCTAGGAATTGTAATGAAGTGTTTTGTTATTGGTTGTGAGTTATTTTTGGGGTTTTAATAAGAAACATGAAAGATAAATGACAAGAAAGTAAGCTAAGGCCTAAAAAGATATTGGCAAGGGTTGGTGGTCAAGGATCTGTATCCTAATCACTAACCACAATATGAGAATTGGCAAGGATTAATCTCATTAGATCATCCTCTAACTAGTAGTAAAGGAAAGTCAAATGAGCTATATCAATCCTAGTCCATAAGTCCTAACTCTCCACTAATTCAGTTAGTGAGAACTAGAGTCAATGGATCCCAATCATCAATTACTTGGACATTAGTAACTCAAGAGTTCCTAAGTTACCTTTCCAAGCCAAGAACATAAAACTCTACTCTAGAATCCAACCAAGTATTTTCTCAAACACTTGGAAGGAACAAAAGAAAAGCATAGTAAATTGACAACAAGAATGAAATCTAACAACAATTATTGAAAGGAATTAACAACAACAATCAAAAGAAACACATTTATTATGAATTACCTTGATTGAATTGAAAGAGAGTAGAAGAAACAAAAGTAGATCTACAACAAAACACAAGAACAACATAAAGGAAATTACAACAAAAGAATGGAAGAAGAATGAATGTAACAACAAGGAATTGAGAAGATAAAAGTAGAAGAAGATGAATTAAAATCTAGATCTAAGAACTAAACCTAATCCTAATCCTAATCCTAGAGAGAAGTGAGAGCTTCTCTTTCTAGAAACTACTTCTAAAACTAGACTATGACTAATGGTAACTAACTTCTAAATGTTGTGAAGTATGTTCATTCCCCCTTCAATCCTTGGCTTAAATAGCATCAGAAATGAGTTGGATTGGGCCTACAAGGCTTGTAAATTCGCTAGCCACGAGTTTGCATGAAGTGAATCACGTGCACCAACGGTGCGTACGCGTCACCATGCGCGATTCAACCATAGTAAAGCTTATTTCGTTTTGAAGCCCCGGATGTTAGCTTTCCAACCCAACTGGAACCGCATCATTTGGACTTCTGTAGCTCAAGTTATGACCGATTAAGTGTGAAGAGGTCGGCTTGACAGCTTTTGCATTTCCTTTATTTCTCCATGAGTTCTCCATTTTTACATGCTTTTCCTTCATTCCCTTGGTCCAATCCTTGCCTCCTAAATCTGAAATCACTTAGCAAACATATCAAGGCATCTAATGGAATCAAGGAGAATTAGATTTAGCTATTTTAAGTCCTAAAAAGCATGTTTTCACTCTTAAGCACAATTAAAGGAGAAGTTATAAAACCATGCTATTTCAATGGATAAATGTGGGTAAAAGGTTATAAAATCTCCTAAATCAAGCACAAGATAAACCCTACAAATGGGGTTTATCAATCTCCCTTGGCCGAATACACATCTCTCTCCCTATCCTCCATATCTTCTTCTTCTTCACCTATTCTTTCTTCTTTTGCTCGAGGACGAGCAACATTCTAAGTTTGGTATAGTAAAAGTCTAGCTTTTATGTTTTTCCATAACCATTGATGGCACCTAAGGCTGGAAAAACCTCTAGAAAGAGGAAAGGGAAGACAAAAGCTTCCACCTCCGAGTCATGGGAGATGGAGAGATTCATCTCAAAGCCCATCAAGACCACTTCTATGAAGTTATGGCTAAGAAGAAGGTGATCCCTGAGGTCCCTTTCATGCTCTAGAAAAATGAGTACCCGGAGATCCGACATGAGATCCAAAGAAGAGGTTGGAAAGTTCTTACCAGCCCCATTCAATAAGTCAGAATCTTAATGGTTCAAGAGTTCTATGCAAACGCATGGATCACTAGGAACCATGATCAAAGCATGAACCCAAACCTAAAGAATTGGCTTACAATGGTTCGGAGAAAATGCTTAGATTTCAGTCTGGAAAACGTAAGGTTGGCATTCAACTTGCCTATGATGCAAGAAGATGTACGCCCCTACACTAGAAGGGTCAACTTTGATCAAAGGTTGGACCAAGTCCTCATGGACATATGTGTGGAAGGAGCTCAATGGAAAAAAGACTCAAAAGGCAAGCCAGTTCAATTGAGAAGACTGGATCTTAAGCCTATGGCTAGAGGATGGTTGGAGTTCATCCAACGCTCCATCATCCCCACTAGCAACCAATCCGAAGTAATTGTGGATCGGGCCATCATGATCCATAGCATCATGATTGGAGAGGAAGTAAAAGTTCATGAAGTCATCTCTCTAGAACTCTACAAAGTAGCCGAAAAGCCCTCCACCTTGGCAAGGCTACCTTTTCCTCATCTTATTTGCCATCTATGCTACTTAGCTAGAGTTGTCATAGAAGGAGACATCCTCATTGAAGAGGACAAGCCCATTACTAAAAAAAAGATGGAGCAAACAAGAGAGCCTATTCATGGATCTCAAGAGACGCATGAGGAAGCTCATCATCAAGAAATTCATGAGATGCCTCAAGGGATGCATTTTCCTCCAAACAACTATTGGGAACAATTTAACACTTCTCTAGAAGGATTGAGTCATGACATGAACCAATTAAGGGTGGAACACCAAGAACACTCCATCATTCTCAATGAGATTAGAGAAGATCAAAGAGCTATGAAGGAGAAGCAACAAAGGCAAGGAAGAGACATAGAGGAGCTCAAGAACACCATTGGTCCTTCAAGAAGAAGGCGCCACCATCACTAAGGTGGACTCATTCCTTAACTTCCTTGTTCTTATCTCTCTATTTTTCGTTTTTTTTAGCTTCATGTTTGTCTATGTGTGTGTCTTTATTACATGATCATTAGTGTCTAGTGTCTATGTCTTAAGGCTATGAATAATTCCATGAATCCTTCACCTTTCTTAAATGAAAAATGTTTCCAATACAAAAGAACAAGAAGTACATGAGTTTTGAATTCATCCTTGAAATTAGTTTAATTATATTGATGTGGTGGCAATACTTTTTGTTTTTTGAATGAATGCTTGAATAGTGCATATTTTTTATCTTGTTGTTTATGAATGTTAAAATTGTTGGCTCAATTGATTCTTGAAGCAAGAAAAAGCAGTGAAAAAGCAAAAGCTTGCGGAAAAAAAAAAGAAAAAAGGAAGCAGAAAAAGCCAATAGCCCTTAAAACCAAAAGGCAAGGGTAAAAAGGATCCAAGGCTTTGAGCATCAATGGATAGGAGGGCCCAAGAAAATAAAATCTAGGCCTAAGCGGCTAAATCAAGCTGTCCCTAACCATGTGCTTGTGGCATGCAGGTCCAAGTGAAAAGCTTGAGACTGAGTGGTTAAAGTCGTGATCCAGAGCAAAAAAGAGTGTGCATAAGAACTCTGGACACCTCTAACTTGGGACTTTAGCAAAGCTGAGTCACAATATGAAAAGGTTCACCCAGTGGTGCACGAAATTGTGATCAATACTTTTCACAAATCAAATAATCCCCGGTAATGAATCCAAAAACTTGGTGTTCAATACCATGGCATAAACACAACTTCGCACAACTAACCAGCAAGTGTACTGGGTCGTCCAAGTAATAAACCTTACGCGAGTAAGGGTCGATCCCACAGAGATTGTTGGTATGAAGCAAGCTATGGTCACCTTGTAAATCTTAGTCAGGCAAACTCAAATGGATATGGGTGATATACGAATAAAACATAAAGATAAAGATAGAGATACTTATGTAATTCATTGGTGGGAATTTCAGATAAGCGTATGGAGATGCTATGTTCCTTCCGTCTCTCTGCTTTCCTACTGTCTTCATCCAATCCTTCTTACTCCTTTCCATGGCACGCTTATGCAAGGGTTTCACCGTTGTCAGTGGCTACCTCCCATCCTCTCAGTGGAAATGTTCAACGCACCCTGTCACGGCACGGCTATCCATCTGTCGGTTCTCAATCAGGCCGGAATAGAATCCAGTGATTCTTTTGCGTCTGTCACTAACGCCCCGCCCTCAGGAGTTTGAAGCTCGTTACAGTCATTCAATCATTGAATCCTACTCAGAATACCACAGACAAGGTTAGACCTTCCGGATTCTCTTGAATGCCGCCATCAGTTCTAGCCTATACCACGAAGACTCTGATCTCAAGGAATGGCTGGCTCGGTTGTCAAGCGAGCGCTCGGTTGTCAGGCGATCAACCATGCATCGTGTATCAGGAATCCAAGAGATATTCACCCAATCTAAGGTAGAACGGAGGTGGTTGTCAGGCACACGTTCATAGGTGAGAATGATGATGAGTGTCATGGATCATCACATTCATCAAGTTGAAGAACAAGTGATATCTTAGAACAAGAACAAGCGGAATTGAATAGAGGAACAATAGTAATTGCTTTAATACTCGAGGTACAGCAGAGCTTCACACCTTAATCTATGGTGTGTAGAAACTCCACCGTTGAAAATACATAAGAACAAGGTCTAGGCATGGCCATGAGGCCAGCCTCCCAATGATCTAAGATAGCATAAGAACAAAGGTAGCTACCCCGATATATCAATACAATAGTAAAAGGTCCTACTTATAGAGAACTAGTAGCCTAGGGTTTACAGAGATGAGTAAATGACGTAAAAATCCACTTCCGGGCCCACTTGGTGTGTGCTTGGGCTGAGCATTGAAGTATTTTCGTGTAGAGACTCTTCTTGGAGTTAAACGCCAGCTTTTATGCCAGTTTGGGCGTTTAACTCCCATCCTTGTGCCAGTTCCGGCGTTTAACGCTGGGAATTCTGAGGGTGACTTTGAACGCCGGTTTGGGCGATCAAATCTTGGGCAAAGTATGGACTATCATATATTGCTGGAAAGCCCAGGATGTCTACTTTCCAACGCCGTTGAGAGCGCGCTAATTGGGCTTCTGTAGCTCCAGAAAATCCACTTCGAGTGCAGGGAGGTCAGAATCCAACAGCATCTGCAGTCCTTTTTAGTCTCTGAATCAGATTTTTGCTCAGGTCCCTCAATTTCAGCCAGAAAATACCTGAAATCACAGAAAAGTACACAAACTCATAGTAAAGTCCAGAAAAGTAAATTTTAACTAAAAACTAATAAAAATATACTAAAAACTAACTAGATCATACTAAAAAAATGCTAAAAACAATGCCAAAAAGCGTACAAATTATCCGCTCATCACCCAGTCATGTGTCTGTGGCATTTATGTATCCTGTGGTAATACTGGAAAACAAAGTGCTTAGGACCACGGCCAAGACTCATAAAAAGTAGCTGTGTTCAAGAATCAACATACTTAACTAGGAGAATCAATAACACTATCTAAAATTCTGAGTTCCTATAGATGCCAATCATTCTGAACTTCAAAGGAAAAAGTGAGATGCCAAAACTGTTTAGAAGCAAAAAGCTACAAGTCCCACTCATCTAATTAGAACTAATATTCATTAATATTTTGAGATTTATAGTAATTCTCTTCTTTTTATCCGATCTGATTTTCAGTTGCTTGGGGACAAGCAACAATTTAAGTTTGGTGTTGTGATGAGCGGATAATTTATACGGTTTTTCGCATTGTTTTTAGGTAGTTTTTAGTAGGATCTAGCTACTTTTAGGGATGTTTTCATTAGTTTTTATGCAAAATTCACATTTCTGGACTTTACTATGAGTTTCTGTATTTTTCTATGATTTCAGGTATTTTCTGGCTGAAATTGAGGGACCTGAGCAAAAATCTGATAGGAGGCTGACAAAGGACTGCTGATGCTATTGGAATCTGACCTCCCTACACTCGAAACTAATTTTCTAGAGCTACAGAACTCCAAATGGCGTGCTCTCAACTATGTTGGAAAGTAGACATCCAGGGCTTTCAAGCAATATATAATGGTCCATACTTTGTTCGAGCTTAGATGACGCAAACTGGCGTTCAACGCCAGTTCCATGCTGCATTCTGGAGTAAAACGCCAGAAACACATCACTAACCAGAGTTAAATGCCAAAAACACGTTACAACTTGGCGTTTAACCCCAAGAGAAGCCTCTGCACATGTAAAGCTCAAGCTCAGCCCAATCACACACCAAAGTGGACCCCGAAAGTGGATTTCTGCATTTAGACTTATTTTTGTAAACCCTAGTAACTAGTTTAGTATAAATAGAACTTTTTACTATTGTATTAGAAATCTTTAGCTTTCCTTAGATCATTTTTGAATACTATTGATCACGTTTGAGGGCTGGCCATTCGGCCATGCCTGAACCTTGTTCTTATGTATTTTCAACGGTGGAGTTTCTACACACCATAGCTTAAGGTGTGGAGCTCTGCTGTACCTCGAGAATTAATCCAATTACTATTGTCCTTCTATTCAATTCAAGCTTATTCTTATTCTAAGATATTCGCTGCACTTCAACCTGATGGATGTGATGATCCGTGACACTCATCATCGTCCGTCCTTATGAACGCGTGCCTGACAACCACTCCCGTTCTACCTTAGATCGAGCGCATGTCTCTTAGCCTCCATTTCGAAAGATCGGAGTCTTCGTGGTATCAGCTAGAATTATTGGCGGCCATTCATGAGAATCTGGAAAGTCTAAACCTTGTCTGTGGTATTCTGAGTAGGATTCAGGGAGTGAATGACTGTGACGAGCTTCAAACTCGCGAGTGTTGGGCGTAGCGACAGATGCAAAAGGATCAATGGATCCTATTCCGACATGATCGAGAACCGACAGATGATTAGCCGTGCTGTGACAGAGCATTTGGACCATTTTCACTGAGAGGACGGGAGTTAGCCATAGACAACGGTGATACCCAACATACCGCTTGCCATGGAAAGGAGTAAGAATGATTGGATGAAAGCAGTAGGAAAGTAGAGATTCCCACCAATGAATTACATAAGTATCTCTATCTTTATTTCATGCTTTATTTATATTTACATTCGAAAACCATTATAACCACTTGAATCCACCTAACTGAGATTTACAAGATGACCATAGCTTGCTTCATACCAACACTCTCCGTGGGATCGACCCTTACTCACGTAAGGTATTACTTGGACGACCTAGTGCACTTGCTTGTTAGTTGTGCGAAGTTGTGACAAAGTGTGATTCACGTTTGAGAGCTCCAAGTTTATTGGCGCCATTGTTGATGATCATAATTTCGTGCACCAATGATCATAGAAAACATCAATGCACTAATAGAATTCAAGATCCATAATATTCATGAAATGGGTAGAAAATTGGAAAATAACAAGATAACATAATGCAACACAAGATCTAAGAAAAATTATACTAGGGAATTCAAATTAAGTAATCATAACTAGCAACTGACAAAATCCAGTCTAGAAATTCAACAACGGGAGATCAAAATCAAACTAGATCTAGAGAGGAATAAGGGTTTCTCTCTCTAGAAGAACAAGAACCCAAAAACTAGCAAAAAGTGTGTCGAAGTGTGCAATGAGTGATCCCCTCTTTCCCCCTACAATCCTTGGGTCTTTTTCCTTCAGAGTGTGCTTGGAATTGGGCCTAGAGAGCCTCAGAAATTGCCAGCCACGATTTTTTTAATGAGATCACGTGTTGGGTGATACGCGTACGCGCCAAGCACGAGTACGTGCCGATGAGCATCTCAATCCACGCGTACGTGCAAGGTGCGCGTGCACATCAATGTGATTTTTTTCTATGCGCTGAAAGCATCAGTTGTGTGCACCGACTTTCCAGCAGCACGCATCCATGCGTCCATGCAAGGCACACGTGCGCATCCATGCTTAAGCTCTAAAGCTCCAATGCTCCATGTTTCCTCACTTGTGCATGCTTCCCTTCCATCGTTTAGACCAATCTTGCCCTGTAAACCCTGGAATCACTTAACAAATGCATCACGGCATCGAATGGCAATAGAAGGGATCAAAATATAGCATTTTTGGGGTCAAGTAAGCATGTTTCCAATCATGAGGCAAAATAAGGAAGGAAACACAAAACCATGCATTTTATGTGGATAAGTGCAGAAAGTACTGACGAAATTCCCTCAGACCAACACAAGATAAACCACAAAATTGGGGTTTATCAAACCTTCCCACACTTAAACCAAGCATGTCCTCATGCTAGAAATAGAAAGACCAAAAGACATAGGAAAAAGAGGTTTGTGAAATGCAACTAATGCAAATGCATCTATCTACTTGGTCAAGGTGAATCTATCCTCCAAGAATATATGTGAATGTATAGGACTAAGGTGAGATGATAGTCCATGAATCCTAACAATTCCAACATCAAAATGAGGTGCATATAACTTGCAAGACGAACGCTTGTGAAAGCCGGGAACAAGAAGTTGAGTATCGAACCCTCACTGGAAGTGTATCCGCTCTATTCACTCAACTGTTTAGGGTTCGTCACTCAATTCCCCCTTAATCATGCTTTCCAAGATTTGTCTTTCATCTAGCAATAAAAAATCATTTAATTCATGCATACAATTATTATGAGGTCTTATTTTTGGTTGTAATGGGGCTAAGGTAAGGGTAAGGATGCATGTATGGCCAAGTGAGCTTACAATTTGTATCGTTGATTAGCTTAGATTCTCACCTAACACCTACAACAATCTATGCAATTCTAACACATAACCTAGTTACCCATTTTTTCACATGCTCATGTATTTCTCTTTAGTTCACAACCCACATGCATTAGTGATCGTTGGCTTCACCTTGGGGCAATTTGTCCCCTTTTTATTATTCTTTTTTTCTATGTTTTTGTTTCTTTTATTTTTCTATTTCTTTTTCTTTACATTCTTCTTTTTTTTCTTTCTTTTTCTTCTTTGCTTGTCCCCTTCTTTTTGGGGATTTTATGTACAAAAGATACCAATGCGTATGGTCCAATCATTCAACACATGAGTATGTTCCCAATTCCCAGAATTTGTCATTACAATTACAAAAACCTATCTTTACATCTACCTAAGTTCCCAAGTATTCCCTCATAATTGAATGACACACACCCTCACTCTCCTAAGCTAATCAAAGATCCAAATCTAGGGCCACTCATTATTTTTCACTTAGGGGTGTTGATTGCTAAAATTAAGAACAAAAGTGTTTGTCATGGGCTCAAAATTAGTTAGCAATGGTAGATAAAAGGGTTCAGACCATTTTGGGAAAGTGACTATTGAAATGATGGCCTCAATCATGTAAATGCATTCATACACAAAATAAAGGATATATAAAATCAGACAAAGCAAGGATTGCAATCATAGGAAAAGAATGTTTGCATACAAGAAGGAAGATAAGTGGTTATAAGATGTAACCACATCATTAGACTCAAATCTTACAAGCTTGTGTTCTTAACTCAACAATCATGTTCCGAAATAGATTCCTCAAGCAAGTTATGTCACAAAAAAATTTTCAAAAATTGGTGGAATGCCCTAAAAACACATTTTCTCGAAAAAAGAAGTTATTATCCTAACCAACTAGCTCTACTAGAAATAACTATCACGCAAGAGATATTCACAAGCAAAAACCAACTAACTTGCAATGTGTTAATGATGAGCGGATAATTTATACGCTTTTTGGCATTGTTTTTAGGTAGTTTTTAGTAGGATCTAGCTACTTTTTAGTATATTTTTATTAGTTTTTAAGCAAAATTCATATTTCTGGACTTTACTATGAGTTTGTGTGTTTTTCTGTGATTTCAGGTATTTTCTGGCTGAAATTGAGGGACTTGAGCAAAAATCTGATTCAGAGGCTGAAAAAGGACTGTAGATGCTGTTGGATTCTGACCTTCCTGCACTCGAAATAGATTTTCTGAAGATACAGAAGCCCAATTTGCGCGCTCTTAATTGCGTTGAAAAGTAGACATCCTGGGCTTTCCAGAAATATATAATAGTCTATACTTTGCCCGAGTTTTGATGACGCAAATTGGCATTCAAACGCCAATTTCCTGCCCTATTCTGGCGTTAAACGCCATAAACAGTATAAAAGCTGGAGTTAAACGCCCAAACTGGCATAAAAGCTGGCGTTTAACTCCAAGAAATGTCTCTACACACGAAAACTTCAATGCTCAGTCCAAGCACACACCAAGTGGTCCCAGAAGTGGATTTCTGCATCATTTACTTATTTATGTAATCCTAGTAACTAGTTTAGTATAAATAGGACTTTTTACTGTTGTACTAAAAATCTTTGGACGTTTAGTCCTTAGACCTAGGTCTTGGTTATTCTGGTTCTCTCTTTGGGGCCAAAACCAATGAACACCATTATCGCTTATGTATTTTCAACGATGGAGTTTCTACACCTCATAGATTATGGTGTGGAGCTCTGCTGTTCCTCGAGTATTAATGCAAAGTACTATTATTCTTCTATTCAATTCAAGCTTATTCTTATTCCAAGATATTCATTCGCACACAGGAACATGATGAATGTGATGATCAACTGACACTCATCACCATTCTCACTTATGAACGCGTGCCTGACAAACACTTCCGTTCTACATGAAAACAAGCTTGAATGCAAATCTCTTGGGACTCTAATCAACGATTCACATCATTTCTCCTCTGACAACGGGGCATATGAATTTGAGATTAGAACCTTCGTGGTATAGGCTAGAAACAATTGGCAGCATTCCTGAGATCCGGAAAGTCTAAACCTTGTCTGTGGTATTCCGAGTAGGATCTGGGAAGGGATGAATGTGATGAGCTTCAAACTCGCGACTGTGGGGCCCAGTGACAGTGCGCAAAAGGATCATTGGATCTTATTTTGACACGATCGAGAACCAACAGTTGATTAGCCATGCGGTAGCTGTGCCTGGTATTTTTCATCCGAGACGAGAAATCCGACAGTTGATTAGCCGTACAGAAACTGTAGAGGACCATTTCAACTGAGAGGACGGAAGGTAGCCATTGACAACGGTGATCCCCAACATACAGCTTGCCATGGAAAGAAGTATGAATGGTTGAATGAAAGAAGTAGGAAAGTAGAGATTCAGAAGGAATAACGCATCTCCATACGCTTATCTGAAATTCCCACCAATGAATTACATAAGTATCTCTATCTTTATTTTATGTTCATCTATCTTTTAATTATCAAACCTCCATAACCATTTGAATCTGCCTGACTGAGATTTACAAGATGACCATAGCTTGCTTCAAGCCGACAATCTCCGTGGGATCGACCTTTACTCACGTAAGGTATTACTTGGACGACCAAGTGCACTTGCTAGTCAGCTGCACGAAGTTGTGTATCACGATTTCGTGTACCAAGTTTTTGGCGCCGTTGCTGGGGATTGTTCGGGTTTGGACAACTGACGGTTCATCTTGTTGCTTAGATTAGGTATTTTTCTTTTTATTTTGTTCTTCAGAATTTTTAAAAATGAATTCTAAAGTTTCAGAGGATGCCTTTATCAGCACAGGAGCTAGTAGATTCCCATCAATTTGGCTGTTGTACATAATGTCTAGCTGAAGCTTGGCTAGCCATGTCTAATCTTTTCAGACTGAAGCTTTAGACTAACATTGCATGATTCCTTGAATTCTTATTAAAAATTTTGAGTTTCTTATTTTCTTTTCCAAAAATAATTTTCAAAAAAAAAACCAAAAAATTATAAAAAAAAATAAAAAATATTTTGTGTTTCCTGTTTGAGTCTAGAGTCAATTTTAAGTTTGGTGTCAATTGCATGTCTTCTTTTTTTTCTTGCATTTTTCGAAATTTTATGCATTATGTTCTTTATTGATCTTCAAGTTGTTCTTGAAGATTTTCTGTGTTCTGATCTTTAAATTCTCTTGTTTTGTATGATTTGTTGTTTTTCATATGCATTCTCAATTTGTTAGTGTCCATAGTATACAAACTTCTAAGTTTGGTGTCTTGCTTGTCTTTATTTTCTAAATTTTTTTCAAAAATATGTTCTTGATGTTCATCATGATCTTCAAAGTGTTCATAGTGTTCATCTTGACATTCAAAGTGTCCTTACATGCATTATTTGTTTTGATCTTGCATTCTCTTGTTTTAATTCATTTTGTTGTTTGTCTCTCTCATCATTAAAAATTCAAAAATTCAAAAATATATCTTTTCAAGTCAATAATACAGGGAATTGAAGATTCAGGACATTCAGCAAAAGAATCACAGAGAAAAGCTGGGCGTTCAGAAAAATGCCTAGGAAGGAAGCATTTCTGGCGTTCAACGCCAGCCAGCCTGGGCGTTAAACGCCCAAAAGGGTAGTATCTTGGGCATTAAACGCCAGAATGGATACCATTTTGCGCGTTTAATGCCAGGATGGCACAGGAGAGGAGATTTTGTTTTCAATAAAAAATCTTTTTCAAATTTTCATGTTTTAATTCTTATTTTTGAAATCATATCTTTCAAAATCAAATATTTTCAATCATGTCTTTTTCAAAAATTCAAATCTTTCTCATTTTTCTTTCACTATTTTCAAAAATCTTGATTCAAAAATTTCAAGTTTGTTACTTTCTTGTTAAGAAAGATTTAATATTTGAATTTTAGAATCATGTCTTTTAGTTTCTTGTTAGCCAAGTCATCAATTTAAAAAAAATATTTTCAAATTGTTTGCCAATAATATCTTTTTAAACCATATCTTTTTCAAATCATATCCTTTTAAATTATAATTTCAAAATCTCTTTCTAACTTCTTATCTTTTCAAATTTATTATTTCTTATCTTTTTCAAAACCACCTAACCACTTTCTCATTTTGATTTTCGAAAACCATTAACCATTTTTCAAAATTCTTTTTAAATAACTAATTATTTTAAATTTTGATTTAATTTTTCAAAAATTATCTCCCTCTCATCTCTTTCTATTTGATCACTAACACTTCTCCTCTACTAGCAATTCGGACTCTCTCATTCCTTATATGTTCGAATTCACCTCTATCTACCTCACCCTTCTATTCTTATTTTTCTCTGACACCTTAAGGAATCTCTATACTGTGACATAGAGGATTCCTCTTTCTTTCTGTTCTCTTCTTTTTCAAATGAGCAGGAGCAAGGATAAAAACATTCTTGTTGAAGCTGACCCTAAACCTGAAAGGACTCTGAAGAAGAAGCTAAGAGAAGCTAAAGCACAACAATCCAGAGAAAACCTTACAGAGAATCTCGAAAAAGAAGTAATGGCCGAACCCAACAACAATAACAATGCAACGAAGGTGCTTGGTAATTTTACTACACCAACTTCCAACTTCCATGGAAGGAGCATCTCAATCCCTGCTATTGGAGCAAAAAATTTTGAGCTTAAGCCTCAATTAGTTTCTCTGATGCAACAGAATTGCAAGTTCTATGGACTTCCATCAGAAGATCCTTTTTAGTTCTTACTTGAATTCTTGCAGATCTGTGATACTGTTAAGACCAATGGAGTTGATCCTGAGGTCTACAAGCTTATGGTTTTCCCTTTTGCTGTAAGAGACAGAGCTATAATATGGTTGGACTCTCAACCTAGAGATAGCCTGAACTCTTGGGATAAGCTGGTCACGGCTTTTTTAGCCAAATTTTTTCCTACTCAAAAGCTGAGCAAGCTTAGAGTGGATGTTCAAACCTTCAGGCAGAAAGAAGGTGAATCCCTCTATGAAGCTTGGAAAAGATACAAGAAACTGACCAAAAAGTGTCCTTCTGACATGCTCTCAGAATGGACCATCCTGAATATATTCTATGATGGTCTGTCTGAATTGTCTAAGATGTCATTGGACAATTCTGTAGGTGGATCTATTCACCTAAAGAAAATGCCTGCAGAAGCTCAGGAACTCATTAAAATGGTTGCAAATAACCAGTTCATGTACACCTTTGAAAGGAATTCTGTGAATAATGGGATGCCTCAAAAGAAGGGAGTTCTTGAAATTGATACTCTGAATGCCATATTGGCTCAGAATAAAATATTGACTCAGCAAGTCAATATGATTTCTCAGAGTCTGAATAGATTACAAACTGCATCCAACAGTATTAAAGAAGCATCTTCTGAAGAAGAAGCTTATGATCCTGAGAACCCTATAATGGCAGAGGTGAATTACATGGGTGAAGCTTATGGAAACACCTATAATCCGTCATGGAGAAATAATCCAAATTTCTCATGGAAGGATCAACAACAGCCTCAACAAGGCTTTAACAATAATAATGGTGGAAGAAACAGGTTTAGCAATGGCAAGCCTTTTCTATTATCCTTGCAGCAACAGACAGAGAATTCTGAGCAGAATCCATCTAGCTTAGCAAATATAGTCTCTGATCTATCTAAGCCATTTTCAGTTTCATTAATGAAACAAGGTCCTCCATCAGAAACTTGGAGGCACAAGTGGGTCAGCTGAGTAAAAGGGTTACTGAAACTCCTCCTAGCACTCTCCCAAGCAATACAGAAGAGAATCCCAAAAGAGAGTGCAAGGCCATAACTGTGACCAACATGGCCAAACTTGGAGAAAGTGAAAAGGCAGTGATTCCCAGTGAGGAAGACCTCAGGGAATGTCGACTGGCCATTAAGGAGTACCCCAATGAGGAATCACAGGAATTTGAGGCTCACACAGAGACCATAGAGGTTCCATTGAACTTTCTTTTACCATTTATGAGGTTTGATGACTATTCATCTTCTGAAGAAGATGAAGACAATACTGAAGGGCAAGTTGCCCAGTATTTAGGAGCAATCATGAAGCTGAACGCCAAGCTATTTGGTAATGAGACTTGGAAGGATGAACTTCCATTGCTCATTAATGAATTGAATACCTGGATTTAGCAAACTTTACCTCAAAAGAAATAGGATCCTGGTAAATTCTTAATACCCTGTACCATAGGTACCATGATCTTTGAGAAGGCTCTGTGTGACCTAGGGTCAGGTATTAACCTCATGCCACTCTCTGTAATGGAGAAACTTGGAATCTTTGAGGTACAAGCTGCAAGAATCTCACTAGAGATGGCAGACAAATCAATAAAATAGGCTTATAGACTAGTAGAAGATGTGTTAGTGAAGGTTGAAGGCCTTTACATCCCTGCTGATTTCATAATCCTAGACACTGGGAAGGATGAGGATGAATCCATCATCCTTGGCAGACCTTTCCTAGCCACAACAAAAGTTGTGATTCATGTTGACAGAGGAGAGTTAGTCTTTCAATCAAATGAGGACTACCTTGTATTCAAGACTCAAGGTTCTCCTTCTGTACACATGGAGAAGAAGTATGAAAAGCTTCTCTCAATACAAAGTCAAACAAAGCTCCCACATTCAAACTCTATGTTTGGTGTTGGGAGGCCACAACCAAACTCTAAGTTTGGTGTTGAGAGGCCACAACCATGCTCTGATTATCTTTGAGGCTCCATGAAAGCCCACTGTCAAGCTATTGACATTAAAGAAGCGCTTATTGGGAGGCAACCCAATTTTTATTTATCTATGTTAAATTTCCATTTTCAATTATTATTTTATATTTTCTGTAGGTTGATGATCATGTGGAGTCACAAAAACAACTGCAATAATCACAACAAATTCAAAAATAGCACACCCTAGAGGAAGAACTTACTAGCATATAAACGCCAGTAAGGGTAGCAGGATGGGCATTAAACGCCCAGTTTGGCACCATTCTGGGCGTTTAACGCCAGAAATAGGCATCAGACTGGCGTTTAACGCCAGAACAGGGCACCAAGTTGGCGTTAAATGCTAGGAAAGGTATAAAAGCTGGCGTTTAATGCCAGAAACAGGCAGCAGTCTGGCGTTAAACGCCAGAATTGCATTCTAAGGGCATTTTGCACGCCTAAATAGTGCAGAGATGAGAAATTCTTGACACCTCAAGATCTGTAGACCCCATAGGATCCCCACCTACCCCATCTCTCTCTCTCTCTCCCCCTCACAAATCTCTATAACACTCTACCAAAAACACCACTCACCTATCAAATCCTATACTCTTCCCTATATTCTCTTCACCAATCACCTCCATCCCTCTTCCCCAAAAACCCCACCTACCTCACTTTTCTAATTCAAACACTTTTCCCTCCCAAACCCAACCCCAAATACACGAACCTACCTCTTCCCACCACTCCTATATAAACCCCTCATCCCTTCTTCAATTTCACACATCATAAACACTACTTCTACCCCTTGGCCGAACCACATACCACCCTCCATCTCATCGATTTTCTTCTTCTTCCCCTTCTTTCTTTCTTCTTTTGCTCGAGGACGAGCAAACCTTTTAAGTTTGGTGTAGTAAAAGCATTGCTTTTTATTTTTCCATAACCATTTATGGCACCTAAGGCCAGAGAAACCTCTAGAAAGAGGAAAGGGAAGGCAAAAGCTTTCACCTCCGAGTCATGGGAGATGAAAAGATTCATCTCAAAAGCCCATCAAGACCACTTCTATGAAGTTGTAGCCAAGAAGAAGGTGATCCCTAAGGTCCCTTTCATGCTCAAAAGGAATGAGTATCCAGAGATCTGACATGAGATTCGAAGAAGAGGTTGGGAAGTTCTAATCAACCCTATTCAACAAGTCAGAATCTTAATGGTTCAAGAGTTCTATGCAAACGCATGGATCACTAGGAACCATGATCAAAGTATGAACCCGAATCCAAAGAATTGGCTTACAATGGTTCGAGGGAAATACTTAGATTTCATTCCGAAAAATGTAAGGTTGGCGTTCAACTTGCCAATGATGCAAGAAAACACACGCCCTACACTAGAAGGGTCAACCTTGATCAAAGGTTGGATCAAGTCCTCATGGACATATGTGAGGAAGGAGCTCAATAGAAAAGAGACTCAAGAGGCAAGTGGTGCACGAAATTGTGATCATCAATGGCGCCATCAACATGGTACGCACAATTGTAATCTCAACTCTTTATCACAACTTCGCACAACTAACCAGCAAGTGTACTGGGTCGTCCAAGTAATAAACCTTACGCGAGTAAGGGTCGATCCCACAGAGATTGTTGGTATGAAGCAAGCTATGGTTATCTTGTAACTCTTAGTCAGGCAAACTCAAATGGTTATAGATGATGAATAAAACATAAAGATAAAGATAGAGATACTTATGTAATTCATTGGTGAGAATTTCAGATAAGCGTATGGAGATGCTTTGTCCCTTCCGTCTCTCTGCTTTCCTACTGTCTTCATCCAATCCTTCTTACTCCTTTCCATGGCAAGCTGTATGTAGGGTTTCACCGTTGTCAGTGGCTACCTCCCATCCTCTCAGTGAAAATGTTCAACGCACCCTGTCACAGCACGGCTAATCATCTGTCGGTTCTCAATCAGGTTGGAATAGAATCCAGTGATTCTTTTGCATCTATCACTAACGCCCAGCCTTCAGGAGTTTGAAGCTCGTCACTGTCATTCAATCATTGAATCCTACTCAGAATACCACAGACAAGGTTTAGACCTTCCGGATTCTCTTGAATGCCGCCATCAATTCTAGCTTATACCACGAAGATTCCGATTAAGGGATCCAAGAGATAAACATTCAAGCCTTGTTTGCTTGTAGAACAGAAGTGGTTGTCAGGCACTCGTTCATAAGTGAGAATGATGATGAGTGTCACATAATCATCACATTCATCATGTTCTTGGGTGCAAATGAATATCTTAGAACAAGAATAGGCTGAATTGAACAGAAGAACAATAGTAATTGCATTAATACTCGAGGTACAGCAGAGCTCCACACCTTAATCTATGGTGTGTAGAAACTCCACCGTTGAAAATACATAAGAAAAAGGTCTAGGCATGGCCGAATGGCCAGCCTCCCAATGATCTAAGATAGCATAAGAGTAAAGATAGCTACCAAGATGAAAATACAATAGTAAAAGGTCCTACTTATAGAGAACTGGTAGCCTAAGGTTTACAAAGATGAGTAAATAACATAAAAATCCACTTCCGGGCCCACTTGGTGTGTGCTTGGGCTGAGCATTGAAGCATTTTCGTGTAGAGACTCTTCTTGGAGTTAAAAGCCAGCTTTTGTGCCAGTTTGGGCGTTTAACTCCCATTCTTGTGCCAGTTCCGGCGTTTAACGCTGGAAATTCATGAGTTGATTTGGAACGCCGGTTTGGGCCATCAAATCTTGGGCAAAGAATGGACTATTATATATTGCTGGAAAGCCCAAGATGTCTACTTTCCAACGCCGTTGAGAGCGCGCCAATTGGGTTTCTGTAGCTCCAGAAAATCCACTTCGAGTGCAGGGAGATCAGAATCCAACAGCATCTGCAGTCCTTTTTGGTCTCTGAATCAGATTTTTGCTCAAGTCCCTCAATTTCAGCCAGAAAATACCTGAAATCACAGAAAAACACACAAACTCATAGTAAAGTCCAGAAAAGTGAATTTTAACTAAAAACTAATAAAAATATAACAAAAACTAACTAAAACATACTAAAAACATACTAAAAACAATGCCAAAAAGCATACAAATTATCCGCTCATCACAACACCAATCTTAAATTGTTGCTTGTCCCCAAGCAACTGAAAATCAAATAAGATAAAAAGAAGATAATATGCAATGAACTCCAAAAACATCTATGAGGATCAGTATTAATTAGATGAGCGGAGCTTTAGCTTTTTGCCTCTGAATAGTTTTGGCATCTCACTCTATCCTTTAACTTCAGAATGATTGGCTTCCATAGGAACTCAGAATCCAGATAGTGTTATTGATTCTCCTAGTTAAGTATGATGATTCTTGAACACAGCTACTTTATGAGTCTTGGCCGTGGCCCAAAGCACTCTATCTTCCAGTATTACCACCAGATACATACATGCCACAGACACATAACTGGGTGAACCTTTTCAGATTGTGACTCAGCTTTGCTAGAGTCCCCAATTAGAGGTGTCCAGGGTTCTTAAGCACACTCTTTTTGCTTTGGATCACAACTTTATTTCTTTCTTTTTCTCTCTCTTCTTTTTTTTCTTCTTTTTTTTTCTCTTTCTCTTCTTTTTTTTCGAATTTTTTTTTGTATTCACTGCTTTTTCTTGCTTCAAGAATCATTTTTATGATTTTTCAGATCCTCAGTAACATGTCTCCTTTTTCATCATTCTTTCAAGAGCCAACATTCATGAACAACAAATTCAAAAGACATATACACTGTTTAAGCATACATTCAGAAAACAAAAGTATTGCCACCACATCAAAATAATTAATCTGTTATGAAATTTAAAATTCATGCAATTCTTCTCTTTTTCAATTAAGAACATTTTTCATTTAAGAAAAGTGATGGATTCATAGGACATTCATAACTTTAAGGCATAGACACTAAGACACTAATGATCACAAAACACAACCATAGATAAACATAAGCATGATTTTTTCGAAAAACAGACTAATAAAGAACAAGGAGATTAAAGAACGGGTCCACCTTAGTGATGGCGGCTTGTTCTTCCTCTTGAAGATCTTATGGAGTGCTTGAGCTCCTCAATGTCTCTTCCTTGCCTTTGTTGCTCCTCTCTCATGATTCTTTGATCTTCTCTAATTTCATGGAGGAGGATGGAATGTTCTTGGTGCTCCACCCTTAGTTGTCCCATGTTGGAATTTAATTCTCCTAGGGAGGTATTGTTTTGCTCCCAATAGTTTTGTGGAGGAAAGGTGCATTCCTTGAGGCATCTCAGGGATTTCATGATGAGTGGGGTCTCTTGTTTGCTTCATCCTTTTCTTAGTGATGGGCTTGTCCTCATCAATGAGGGTGTCTCCCTCTATGTCAACTCCAACTGAATAACAAAGGTGACAAATGAGATGAGGAAAGGCTAACCTTGCCAAGGTAGAGGACTTGTCCGCCACCTTATAAAGTTCTTGGGCTATAACCTCATAAACTTCTATTTCTTCTCCAATCATGATGCTATGAATCATGATAGCCCGGTCTATAGTAACTTCGGACCGGTTGCTAGTGGGAATGATTGAGCGTTGGATAAACTCCAACCATCCCCTAGCTACGGGCTTGAGATCATGCCTTCTCAATTGAACCGGCTTTCCTCTTGAATCTCTCTTCCATTGAGCGCCCTCTTCACAAATGACTGTGAGTACTTGGTCCAACCTTTGATTAAAGTTGACCCTTCTAGTGTAAGCGTGTTCATC
Source organism: Arachis hypogaea (assembly GCF_003086295.3). Lineage (NCBI taxonomy): Eukaryota > Viridiplantae > Streptophyta > Magnoliopsida > Fabales > Fabaceae > Arachis > Arachis hypogaea. The sequence continues at coordinate 91,705,503 of NC_092038.1, read as the reverse complement.
TCCTTGCATCATGGGCAAGTTGAATGCCAACCTTATATTTTCCGGACTAAAATCCAAGTATTTCCCCCGAACCATTGTAAGCCAATTCTTTGGGTCCGGGTTCACACTTTGATCATGGTTCTTGGTGATCCATGCATTGGCATAGAACTCTTGAACCATTAAGATTCCGACTTGTTGAATGGGGTTGGTAAGAACTTCCCAACCTCTTCTTCGGATCTCATGTCGGATCTCCGGATATTCACTCTTTTTGAGTGAAAAAGGGACCTCGGGGATCACCTTCTTCAAGGCCACAACTTCATGGAAGTGGTCTTGATGCACCCTTGAGAAGAATCTCTCCATCTCCCATGACTCGGAGGTGGAAGCTTTTGCCTTCCCTTTCCTCTTTCTAGAGGTTTCTCCCGCCTTGGATGCCATAAATGGTTATGGAAAAACAAAAAGCAATACTTTTACCACACCAAACTTAAAAGATTTGCTCGTCTTTCGAGCAAAAGAAGAAAGAAGAGAGTAGAAGAAGAAGAAATAGAGGAGATGGAGATGGCTTTGTGGTTCGGCCAAAAGGGGAGAAGTAGTGTTTAGGTTGTGTAAAAATGAAGGAGTGTAGATGGGTTTATATAGGGGTGGAGAGAAGGGTATGGTTCGGTTATGGAAGGGTGGGTTTGGGAGGGAAAGTGGTTTGAATTTGAATGGTGAGGTAGGTAGGGTTTTATGAAGGATGGATGTGAGTGGTGAAGAGAAAGATGGGATTTGATAGGTGAGGGGTTTTTGGGGAAGAGGTGTTGAGGTGATTGGTGAATGGGTGAAGAAGAAAAGAGAGGGTGGTGGGATAGGTGGGGATCCTGTGGGGTCCACAGATCCTGAGGTGTCAAGGAAAAGTCATCCCTGCACCAAGTGGCGAGCAAAAATGCTCTCTGTGCCAATTCTGGCGTTAAACGCCGGGCTGGTGCCCATTTCTGGCGTTTAATGCCAACTTCTTGCCCTTTACTGGCGTTTAACGCCAGTCTGGTGCCCCTTTCTGGCGTTAAACGAAATTGTGATCATCAATGGCGCCATCAACATGGTACGCACAATTGTAATCTCAACTCTTTATCACAACTTCGCACAGCTAACCAGCAAGTGTACTAGGTCGTCCAAGTAATAAACCTTACGCGAGTAAGGGTCGATCCCACAGAGATTGTTGGTATGAAGCAAGCTATGGTTATCTTGTAACTCTTAGTCAGGCAAACTCAAATGGTTATGGATGATGAATAAAACATAAAGATAAAGATAGAGATACTTATGTAATTCATTGGTGAGAATTTTAGATAAGCGTATGGAGATGCTTTGTCCCTTCCGTCTCTCTGCTTTCCTACTGTCTTCATCCAATCCTTCTTACTCCTTTCCATGGCAAGCTGTATGTAGGGTTTCACCGTTGTCAGTGGCTACCTCCCATCCTCTCAGTGAAAATGTTCAACGCACCCTGTCACAGCACGGCTAATCATCTGTCGGTTCTCAATCAGGTTGGAATAGAATCCAGTGATTCTTTTGCATCTATCACTAACGCCCAGCCTTCAGGAGTTTGAAGCTCGTCACTGTCATTCAATCATTGAATCCTACTCAGAATACCACAGACAAGGTTTAGACCTTCCGGATTCTCTTGAATGCCGCCATCAATTCTAGCTTATACCACGAAGATTCCGATTAAGGGATCCAAGAGATAAACATTCAAGCCTTGTTTGCTTGTAGAACAGAAGTGGTTGTCAGGCACTCGTTCATAAGTGAGAATGATGATCAATGTCACATAATCATCACATTCATCATGTTCTTGGGTGCAAATGAATATCTTAGAACAAGAATAGGCTGAATTGAACAGAAGAACAATAGTAATTGCATTAATACTCGAGGTACAACAGAGCTCCACACCTTAATCTATGGTGTGTAGAAACTCCACCGTTGAAAATACATAAGAACAAGGTCTAGGCATGGCCGAATGGCCAGCCTCCCAATGATCTAAGATAGCATAAGAGTAAAGATAGCTACCAAGATGAAAATACAATAGTAAAAGGTCCTACTTATAGAGAACTGGTAGCCTAAGGTTTACAAAGATGAGTAAATGACATAAAAATCCACTTCCGAGCCCACTTGGTGTGTGCTTGGGCTGAGCATTGAAGCATTTTCGTGTAGAGACTCTTCTTGGAGTTAAACGCCAGCTTTTGTGCCAGTTTGGGCGTTTAACTCCCATTCTTGCGCCAGTTCCAGCGTTTAACGCTGGGAATTCTTGAGCTGATTTGGAACGCCGGTTTGGGCCATCAAATCTTAGGCAAAGTATGGACTATTATATATTGCTGGAAAGCCCAGGATGTCTACGTTCCAACGCCGTTGAGAGCGCGCCAATTGGGCTTCTGTAGCTCCATAAAATCTACTTCGAGTGCAGGGAGGTCAGAATCCAATAGCATCTGCAGTCCTTTTTGGTCTCTGAATCAGATTTTTGCTCAAGTCCCTCAATTTCAGCCAGAAAATACCTGAAATCACAGAAAAACACACAAACTCATAGTAAAGTCCAGAAAAGTGAATTTTAACTAAAAACTAATAAAAATATAACAAAAACTAACAAAAAATACTAAAAACATACTAAAAACAATGCCAAAAAGCGTACAAATTATCCGCTCATCAGCATGCCGGTTCAATTGAGAAGACCGGACCTTAAGCCTGTGGCTAGAGGATGGTTGGAGTTCATCCAACGCTCTATCATTCCTACTAGCAACCGATCTAAAGTAACTGTGGATCGGGCCATCATGATCCATAGTATCATGATTGGGGAGGAAATGAAAGTTCATGAGATCATACCTCTAGAACTCTGCAAGGTGGCTGACAAGTCCTCCACTTTGGCAAGGTTAGCCTTCCCTCATCTCACCTGTCACCTATACAATTTAGCTGGAATTGTCACAGAGGTAGACATCCTCATTGAAGAAGACAAGCCCATCACTAAAAAGAGGATGGAGTAAATAAGAGAGCCCACTCATGGACCTCAACAAGAGCACGAGAAAAATCCTCATGAAATCCCTGAGATGCCTTAAGGGATGCACTTTCCTCCACACAACTATTGGTAGCAACTCAACACCTCTTTGGAAGGCTTGAGTTACAACATGGACCAACTAAGGATGGAGCACCATGAGTACTCCATCATTCTACATGAAATTAGAGAAGATCAAAGAGCCATGAGGGAGGAGCAACAAAGGCAAGGAAGAGACATAGAGGAGCTCAAGAGCACCATTGGTTCTTCAAGAGGAAGAAGACGCCACCCTCACTAAGGTGGACCCGTTCCTTAATCTCCTTATCTATTTATCGTTCTGTTTTCGGCTTTGAGCTTTATGTTTTACTATGTTTTGTGTCTTTACTACATGATCATTAGTGTCTAGTGTCTATGCTTTAAAGCTATGAATAATTCCATGAATCCTTCACCTCTCTTAAATGAAAAATGTGCCTAATTACAAAACAACAAGAAGTACTTGGATTTCAAATTTTATCTTGAAATCAGTTTAATTATTTTGATGTGGTGGCAATACTTTTTGTTTTCAAAATGAATGCTTGAACAGTGCATATTTTTTATAGTGAAGTTTATGAATGTTAAAATTGTTGGCTCTTAAAAGAATGATGAACAAAGAGAAATGTTATTGATAATCTAAAAAATCATGAAATTGATTTTTGAAGCAAGAAAAAGCAGTGAAAAAAAAGTAGCGAAAAAAAAATAAGAGAGAAAGAAAGAAAAAGAAAAAGCAAGCAGAAAAAAGCCAATAGCCCTTAAATAAAAAGGTAAGGGTAAAAAGGATCCAAGGCTTTGAGCATTAATGAATAGGATGGCCTAAAGGAATAAAATCATGGCCTAAGTGGCTAAATCAAGTTGTCCCTAACCATGTGCTTGTGGCATGTAGGTCCAAGTGAAAAGCTTGAGTCTGAGTGGTTAAAGTCATGATCCAAAGCAAAAAGAGCGTGCTTAAGAACTCTGGACACCTTGATGTGTGGAAAACGATCCAACACAAAACTCACCGGCAAGTGTACGGGGTCGCATCAAGTAATAAAACTCACGGGAGTGAGGTCGATCCCACAGGGATTGAAGGATTGAGCAATTTTAGTTTAGTGGTTGATTTAGTCAAGCAAATCAAGTATTGGTTGAGTGATTTTGTATCCAACAGTAAGTAAATAGCAGGAAATGTAAAGGGAGAGGGATGAATTGCAGAAATTTAAAAAGAACTGTAAGTAAAAGAGCTGAATCTTAAAGAACAAGAAATTAAATGACTGAAACTTAAAGTGCAAGAAATGTAAATTGCAGTAACTTAAAGTGCAAGAAATATAAATTGCTTGAATGGAAAAAGGGAGTTGAGGACTGGGAATTCAGAATTTAAGCAAGGGAAATTAAATTGCAGCAATTACCAAAGCAAGAGATGATTTGGAAGTAACTAGAATTCAAACAGCAAGGGAAATTAAATTGCAATAGGGGTTCACAGAAGAACCAAAAGGAAAATGAGATCTCAGGGCTCCAGAGACTAGATAGCAAAGTCTAGATCTCAATTGCCTTTCCAGATCCAAGTTCACAAAGCAATTAACAAGAAATTAAAGAAGAAGCAGCAAAGAAAATGTAATTGAACTCAATTATGCAGCAAGGAAATTAAAGAGATCTTGAATGGAGATTGAGACAGAAATTCCTCAATTCTTCACACCCAAGACTCAAACAAGAAAAGTAAAAAGTGCTCAAGCAAGAACGAGGAAGAAGAGAGATCAATTCTCCTCCCCAATTCTCTCAAATCTCAGTTCCTAGCTCTCAATGAAGTCTCAAAATTAAAAATCAAAAGAAAGGTTCAAAAGTCAAAAGTAAAAGGAAGCTCCTAATTACATCAAACTATCTCCTATTTATACACTTTCTATTCTTAGATTTTGGAATTTGGATGGGCTTTTGATTTGGTGAAGAAATGAATTAAATTGGATTTTTAATCCAATTTTTAGCCCATGAGAAAGTGGCTTCCAGGAGGCTGCCCTGCCCTTGTGGAGGGCAGAGCAGGAAATGGTGCGTGCTTGGTGTGTGTCATGCTGCAGGATGCTGCCCTGCCCTTGTGGAGGGCAAGGCAGAGTTTTCATGGTGCGCCAAGCTTGCTGCCCGTGCGCGCTGCTGCTGGCCGAGACTCCCTTGGTGCGCCCAGTCTTGTGCGCTGGCCATGCACCACAAAAATGCTGCCCTGCCCTTGTGGAGGGCAGGGCAATGTTGCTAATGGTGAGGTTCTAAGTTCGAAACTTGGTGGAGGCACACGCTGCTTCTTTTTCTTTGGTTTTCTTGGCACCAAAGTAATGCTTAATTCCTTGCTTCCTCATGGTGCCGTGTTCGATCCTGGGAGAATGAAATCAAGCCAATTTTTGCTTGATTTTATTGTGCTTGAGCGCTACTCCTTTCCTCTTTGTCCTTAGGTTCGAAACCCATAGGAAGCATTATGAAGCAATTTCTTTTGAATTGTTCTTGGGTGAAGCCCGATATTGCTCTTGAGGAGGGCAGGGCAGAGTTTTTGCTCCCTTTGGTCCTTGGCATCAAATTGTGCTCTGCCCTTGTTAGTGGGCAGGGCAGTGTTGCTTTTCAAAGTTTGGCTCATTATGTTGCTCTCCTGGAGGGCAGTGTGCTCTCCTGGAGGGTAGTGTAGCTTCCTCCCTTCCATGCGCCACACTTCTCATCTCTTGGCCACACTTCTTAAGCCACGTTTTTCTTCTTTGCTTCCCTTCTTCACCTACAAGAAACCAAAACAACTACTCAAAGTATCTCTAAATTCATAAGGTTTATAATTCATTAAAAATCAATTAATTCTTACTCAAACCTCATGATTTAGCATCAATTTAATGGTAGTTGCTTGATTTAAAGAAGTTATGCATTTTCATTCCAAATCACTTACTTAGGATGCAAGAAAGTGCATAAAGACTAATAAAACAAGTGAAATTAGCTTGAAAAATGGGTATATGATGACCTGTCATCACACCTCTAATTGGGGACTTTAGCAAAGCTAAGTCATAATCTGAAAAGGTTCACCAAGTTATGTGTCTGTGGCATTTATGTATCTGGTGGTAATACTGGAAAACAAAGTGCTTAGGGTCATGGCCAAGTCTCATAAAGTAGCTGTGTTCAAGAATCAACATAGTGAACTAGGAGAATCAATAACACTATCAAAAATTCTGAGTTCCTATAGATGCCAATCATTCTGAATTTCAAAGGAAAAAGTGAGATGCCAAAACTGTTCAGAAGCAAAAAGTTACTAGCCCTGCTCATCTAATTAGGACTAAGCTTCATTTATATTGTGAGATTCATTGTATATTCTCTTCTTTTTATCCTATTTTGTTTTCAGTTACTTGGGGACAAGCAACAATTTAAGTTTGGTGTTGTGATGAGCGGATAATTTATACACTTTTTGGCATTGTTTTTAGGTAGTTTTTAGCAGGATCTATCTACTTTTTAGTATATTTTTATTAGTTTTTAAGCAAAATTCATATTTCTGGACTTTAATATGAGTTTTTGTGTTTTTCTGTGATTTCAGGTATTTTCTGGCTGAAATTGAGGGACCTGAGCAAAAATCTGATTCAGAGGCTGAAAAAGGACTGCAGATGCTGTTGGATTCTGACTTCCCTGCACTAAAAATGGATTTTCTGGAGTTACAAAAGCCTAATTGGCGCTCTCTCAATTGCGTTGGAAAGTAGACATCCTGGGCTTTTCAGCAATGTATAATAGTCCATACATTGCCTGATTTTTGACGACGCAAATTCGCGTTTAAGCGCCAATTTCCTGCCCTATTCTGGCATTAAACGCCAGAAACAGGATAAAAGCTGGAGTTAAACGCCCAAACTGGCATAAAAGCTGGCATTTAACTGCAAAAAAAGTCTCTACACACGAAAGCTTCAATGCTCAGCCGAAGCACACACCAAGTGGGCCCAGAAGTGGATTTCTGCATCATTTACTTATTTCTGTAATCATAGTAACTAGTTTAGTATAAATAGGACTTTTTACTATTGTATTGGGAATCTTTGGATGTTTAGTCCTTAGACCTAGGTCTTGGTTATTCTTGTTCTCTCTCTGGGGCCGAAACCAATGAACACCATTATCGCTTATGTATTTTCAACGATGGAGTTTCTACTCCTCAAAGATTAAGGTGTGGAGCTCTGCTGTTCCTCGAGTATTAATGCAAAGTACTATTGTTCTTCTATTCAATTCAAGCTTATTCTTATTCCAAGATATCATTCGCACACAAGAACATGATGAATGTGATGATCAAGTGACACTCATCACCATTCTCACTTATGAACGCGTGCCTGACAAACACTTCCGTTCTACATGAAAACAAGCTTGAATGCAAATCTCTTGGGACTCTAATCAACGATTCACATCATTTCCCCTCTGATAATGGGGCATCTGAATTTGAGATTAGAACCTTCGTGGTATAGGCTAGAAATAATTGGCAGCATTCCTGAAGTCCGGAAAGTCTAAACCTTGTCTGTGGTATTTCAAGTAGGATATAGGAAGGGATGACTTTGACGAGTTTCAAACTCGTGACTGTGGGGTGCAGTGACAGTGCACAAAAGGATCATTGGATCTTATTCCGACACGATCGAGAACCGACAGCTGATTAGCCATGCGGCAACTGTGCCTGGTATTTTTCATCCGAGACGAAAAATCTGACAGTTGATTAACCGTACAGAAACCGTAGAGGACCATTTTCACTGAGACGATGGGAGGTAGCCATTAACAATGGTGATCCCCAACATATAGCTTACCATAGAAAGGAGTATGAATGATTGAATGAAGGCAGTAGGAAAGCAGAGATTCAGAAGGAATAACACATCTCCATACGCTTATCTGAAATTCCCACCAATGAATTACATAAGTATCTCTATCTTTATTTTATGTTCATCTATCTTTTAATTATCAAAACTCCATAACCATTTGAATCCGCCTGACTGAGATTTACAAGATGACCATAGCTTGCTTTAAGCCGACAATCTCCGTGGGATCAACCCTTACTCACGTAAGGTATTACTTGGATGACCCAGTGCACTTGCTGTTCAGCTGCACGAAGTTGTGTATCATGATTTCGTGTACTAGTTAACTAATCAAACAAAAGAAAATTTCAGTCTGTGGGTGTGGAAAGGAAGAGATTATTACCCCACAGAGATCGGTCAAACGACCTCCACACACTTAAAATTTAGCACGGTCCTCCGTGCTACTAGCAATGCGCAAAGGGTGATCGGGACCAGAATCTCCACTATCCTCATTATGATTGTGACGTTGGAATTTTCGCTAGTAAAGAATTTTGTAAAAATATAGTCGCATTTTGAGTATAGATTCTAAACCAACAGAAAATCCCTTCGTACAAACGTTTTGGTTGTCACAAGTAACAAAACTCAATAAATTTATAAACCGAAGTATTCAAATCTCGGGTCGTCTTCTCAAGGAATTGTAGGGAAGTATGATTTATTATTGGTTATGGAAAAACAGTTTTTGGGTTTGAAAAAGGTTTTAAGCAAGAGAAATAGATTGCAAGAATTAATAAATTAATAACTAATAAAATTCTTGGCAATGTATGAAAACTGGAAGTCCTATCCCAGTTATCCTTATCAATTGTGATGAGAATTGGATTTTTCTCCCACTAAGTTAACCTCTAACTATGAAGGTAAGTCAAGTGGATGGAATAAGTTTGGTTTCTCAGGTCCTAGTCTTTCCTTGGAAAAGGCTAGAGTTATTGGAACTCGAGTTAATTCTTGAAGAATTCCAATTTTCAGTCGACAATGAGTTTGACAACTCAAGAGTTACCAATTAATCAATTAAAGCCAAGAATATAAAAAGCTAAATTGAAATCATAAATATCTGGAATACCTCAAATGAAGATGTCAATTCTAACATGGACAATATTCATAAGCCAATTGGGCAACATAAATCAAACACAAATAAAAGCTTCAGAGTAAACAAAAATAGAAGAGAAACATAAATTATTAAATTTGGTATGAAGAAACAATCCTAATCGTAATAGAAATCCTAATCCTAAATCCTAAGAGAGAGGAGAGAATCCCTCTCTCTAAAACTACATCTAAAACCTAAAATTGTGAGTAATAAATGAATGATTGATTTTGCTCCACTCCCAGCCTCTAATCTGTGTTTTCTGGGTCGAGAATTGGGTCAGAAACAGCCCAGAAATCGCTGATTATGAAATCTGGTTCGTACAGGTCACGGCAGAGTGACGCGGAGGCGTCATCCACGCGTTCGCGTCACCTAACTTTGAGGCAGCTATAGCAAATTATATATCGTTGCGAAGCCATGGATGTTAGCTTTCCAACGCAACTGGAACATCTCATTTGGACCTTTGTAGCTCAAGTTATAGTCGTTTTAGTGTGAGAGGGTCAGGCTAACAGCTTTGCAATTTCTTCAACTTCTTGTATTTCTTCCACTTTTGCATGCTTCCTTTCCATCCTCTGAGCCATTCTTGCCCTGTAATACCTAAAATTGCTTAACACACATATCAAGGCATCGAATGATAATAAGAGAGGATTCAAATAAAATAAAATAAAAGCCAAAGAAGCATGTTTTTAATCATAGCACAAAATCAGGAAGGAAAACATAAACTCATGCAATTAGTATGAATAAGTGTACGAAAGATTGTTAAAATCCACTCAATTTAGCACAATATAAACCATAAAATAGTGGTTCATCAACCTCCCCACACTTAAACATTAGCATGTCCTCATGCTAAGCTCAAGAGAACTAAAAGAGTGAAGAGGAATGATAAAATGTATGAAATGCAACCTATCTATATGAATGCAACTACATGCAAAGATGTTTCTACCTACTTGGTTAAAAGTAAATAATTTCTCCAAGACAAAAATAATTCAAATTCCACTAATTCAAATCATACAATGAAAACAAGTAAACTTGTAAGAAGATAGCTCATGAAAGCAGGGAATATAGAATCAAGCATTGAACCCTCACTGGGACAGTGACAGTACGCAAAAGGATCATTGGATCTTATTCCGACACGATCGAGAACCAACAGCTGATTAGCCATGCGATAGCTGTGCCTAGTATTTTGCATCCGAGATGAGAAATCCGACAGTTGATTAACCGTACAGAAACGGTAGAGGTTCATTTTCACTGAGACGACGGGAGGTAGCCATTGACAACGGCGATCCCCAATATACAGCTTGCCATACAAAGGAGTGTTGAAAATTTAAGTTCGTGGGTGTTGAAAGGAAGAGATTATTACCCCATGGAAATTTGATCCACACACTTAAAATTTAGCACGGTCCTCCGTGCTACTAGCAATGCGCATAGGGTGATCGGGACCAGAATCTCCACTATCCTTCTTATGATTGCTACTGCCAAATGGAGTTGAGGTGGATGTGCATATATCGGGCTCCTCTATGGATGGGGTAACAAAACTCAAAAGCTCCTTTATGTAAGCAAATCGGTGTTGATTCCGCCGTTCATATCTATCTATCTTCTTGTGTAGATCCTCAATTCGTTGGTGGATGGGTCTTTGTGGTGGTGCGGATGAGGTGGAAGGAACAGTAGGTTGGGGGGCTATGTCAAGGCCTGGGGTGCCTTTGGGAAGCTATAAGTATTTCCCGCTTGGGACGACATCGCCCTTAGCCAGAATTGTAGCCTTCATGTCCATAGACTTCCAAGGAACACCTTCAATAGCAACTAAATCAGATACCAATGCTGGAAATGGTAGGTTACCCCGGCCCTGAACTTGACCCATCGCTTGTTGGATGAGAAGCGGGATGTTCACCGGCTTCTCCGTGAGAATACACCAAATAAGGAGAGTGAGATCCATCGTGAATGACAGCTTGTGGGTGCTAGGTAGCACATAGTGAGATAGAATCTGGGCCCAAGCTCTAGCCTCCACAGTGAGGTACCATTCATCAATCCATAGCGGGGAACAAGAGTTCACAGAAGCAGTTGGGGAACCTTGAGGATTCCCTTGCCGGATTGCTCTTCTCTTTATCATCGATAGGAACGGATGTTTTTGCCTTCTTAGAAAGGGGTTTGGCTCCTAGTGTAGGATGTGCCTTGGAGGTTGACTTTAAGGATCCCACTTTGTGGCCGATTTCTTGGGCGCCTTCTCCTAGCCTTTCTTGGTGGCCATCCTGAAAAAGGAAGGAAAAGGGAAACATTAAACCCAAAGAATCAACTCATGGAAAGCAACATGCAAATGGGAAGTAGTGCCCAAAAGAAATTGTGTGTCTTGAGGACATGACAGCTACACATGTGATCAAAAATACTATAGAAGCATGGGTCAAAACACTTAGCATGGGATGCAAGAGTGATCAAGGCATTCAATAAAGCATGAGAGGAATGAACTCAATCATCCACAATAAAAAGCAAGTCATGGTATATGAGCATCAAGTTGGCAAGCATAAAGTAAAGTAAGCCCAATGCACTTAAAAGAGAGCAAGTGAATGAGGAGGAAGCACCAAATTAGGAGTATAAGATCAAAATGAACCAAAATGGCATACATGCATTTCCTCTAACACTTGGTGTGTAATTATCAAGCAATCAGCAAATATGAAACACTCAATCACCTAGCCCTAAAATGAAATCCCCGACAACAACACAACACCGCATGATTACAAAGACATCAAAAGATAACAAAAGGATCAATCAAAGTAAAGTAAAACTCAAGTTTAACATCCATGGAAAAATAAGAAAGGAGGAAAAGTAAACAAGCAACAATTAAGCAATAGAATCATGCAACCAAAAAGAAAGTAAGAGAGCAACAAAAAGAACACGCAACTAAATGAACAAGAAATCAAAAGAAAGCAAGAGATGAGAGGTGGAAGAAGTAGAACCTTGGGAGGGGAAGAGAGCAAGGTGGAGTGTTGGTAGCAAAAGAGAGAGAGAAGAAGAAGATGAAGTGTCATCAGAGGTGGTGGTGGTCGCCGGTAAGTGGCCGGAGACAAGAGTAGAAGATGGGAGAAGAAGAAGAAAGGTAATGGAAGAAAGAAGATGGAAGAAAGAAATGATGTAAAGAAAGAAGGAAGGGCGTGCAGGGTATAAAACTGCATCGAGCGATCGACGCCCGTGTGCACAGCACGCTTGCACGTCAATCTGTAGAGGAGTGAGGGACGCGTAAGAGTCATAGGCGCATACTCGTGAGGAGACTTGTGCCTAAGGCACAGAGTTGGCACAAGGTTGGCCTAACTCTCGGGTTTCTGTACCACTAGTGGCGTGCAGCACATGCGACGCGTACGCGCCGAGCACGCGTACGCGTGCATGTTCAATATGGCAACCGACGCGGGCGCGCCAAGCATGCTTGCGCGTGGGTCGTAGGCACAGGATAGGCACAAACTTGGCATAACTCTCGGGTTTTTTTACCAGAGAGTGCAGAATGCACAACTGATGTGCGCGCACAGTGCGCTTGCGCGTGGGTTAGTGAAATAGGAAGGGGCGCGCAGGCGTCAAGCACGCTTACGCGTGGGTTGCTTGGCACAGAAAATACATAATGTGGGCACAACTCTCTGGTTTTTGTACCAAGAGTTGTGAAACCAAGCCGACGCGCGCACGCACAATACGCTTGCGCGTCGTTGCCCCCCTTTTTTCACAACATAAGAAAATGCAATTTAACACATTCTTCGCATTCAATCAGCTAGATAAGTTGAGAAAACACTCACAAAATCATTCAATACTCAAGAAGAGGTATTTTCTCAACACAACCAATACAACAAAATTTCCCAAGATTGATAAAATCCTAGTGAATACCACAACAATCTAATAAATTCAACAAAACCTATCATATCAAAACATATTAAAATAAGCTCAACAACATCAAGAATCATAAAATTCACAAAGAATCTAAGGCTAGAAGTAAGAAAGTATATACAAGAACGATCATACCGTAGTGGGGTGTCTCCCACCTATCACATTTGTTTTACGTCCTTAAGTTGGGCGGTCCTTAGCTTAAGCTTCCTCTCTTTTTGGTGCATCCTCAAGTAGGAGTACTTCCACTTCCTTGGGTGACTTGTAGCCATGGTATTTCTTCACTCTATGGCCATTCACCTTGAAGGTTGCGTCACTTTGAGGATCAAACAATTCCACCACACCATAGGGCTTTAGCTCCTTCACTTTGAAGGGACCTTCGCATCTTGAACGGAGCTTTCCAGGCATAAATCTGAGCCTTGAGTTGTAGAGGAGAACTTCGTCACCTTCTTGAAAATCCTTCTTCCGAATATGGTAATCATGGAAAGCCTTATTCTTTTCCGTGTAAATCCGGGCATTTTCATATGCCTCCATTCTAAGACATTCAAGCTCCTCCAGTTACAATTTTCGGGCTACACCCGCCTTGGTGATGTCCATATTGCACTGCTTCACCACCTAATAGGCTTTGTGCTCAACTTCCACCAGAAGGTGGCATGCCTTACCATAAACAACCCGAAAGGGACTTATCCCTAATGGGGTCTTATAGGCTGTCCTATATGCCCATAGTGCATCTCCCAACCGAGAGCTCTAGTCTTTCCTTTATAGATTTACCACTTTCTCCAAAATTCGCGTAATCTCTCAGTTGGACACTTCCACTTGCCCATTTGTCTGGGGGTGATATGCAGTTGAAACCTTGTGTGATATCCCATAGTGCTTGAGTAGTGCTTCTACCTTCCTGTTACAAAAGTGGGAACCTTGGTCGCTCACGATTGCTCGTGGCGACCCATAGCGGCACACAATATTATTTCTAATGAAAGAAATCACAGCATTAGCATCATCAAGGTGAGTAGGTATCGCTTCTACCCACTTTGATATGTAGTCAACCGCCAACAAAATATACAAATACCCACTTGAGTTAGGAAATGGCCCCATAAAGTCTATGCCACATACATCAAAAATTTCACAAAATAACATCGGTTGTTGAGGCATTTCATCCCTTTGGGATGCATTTCCCGACTTCTGACATTGGTGACATGACACACAAAATTGGTTAGCATCCTTAAATAGTGTTGGCCACCAGAATCCATAATCCAAAACCTTTTTAGCCGTCCGTTTTGAGCCAAAGTGGCCACCAAACTCAGACGAGTGACAAGACTTAAGAATGGGTTGGATTTCAGATTCTGGAACACATTTACGAATTACTTGGTCTACTCCCCTCTTCCACAAGTGAGGGTCATCCCAAATATAGTATTTGAAATTGCTCAACTTATCTCTTTGGTGTTTTGAAAAGATGGGAGGATAAATCTTAGCAACCAAGTAGTTCGCCATAGGGGCAAACCAAGGAAAACAATCCGAAACAGCATGCAAACTATCCAGAGGGAATGACTCATCAATCGAAAATGGGTCATATTTAAGATTTTCAAGGCGGCTTAAATAGTCCGCAACTAGATTTTGTGACCCACTTTGATACCTAATCTCAATGTCAAATTCTTGCAAGAGCAAGATCCAATGTATGAGCCTAGGTTTTGACTCATTCTTTGTCAACAAATACTTTAAAGCTGCATGATCCATGTATACCACTATCTTGGAGCCTAGCAAGTAAGATCAAAACTTATCCAATGCATGAACAATGGCTAAAACCTCTTTCTCCGTAGTGGTATAGTTGGATTGTGCCGCATCCAATGCCTTTGAGGAGTAAGCAATGATGTAAGGGAGCTTACCACCGCACTGTGCGAGCGCGGCACCTACGGCATGATTTGACGCATCGCACATGATCTCGAACGGTTGCGTCCAGTCAGGGCCCCTCACAATTGGTGTTGTGGTAAGAGCTCTCTTCAACTCCTTAAATTCTTCCACACAAGCACTATCAAACTCAAAGTCTACGTCCTTTTGGAGTAGGCACGATAATGGCAATGCAATCTTGCTGAAATTCTTGATAAAGTGCTTAAAGAATCCTGCATGCCCCAAAAAGGAATGGATCTCCCTCACAGATGAGGGGAGAGATAAATGACATTAACCTTAGCAGGGTCCACAGAAATACCCTTGTCAAAAACTACGTGTCCTAACACTATGCCTTGTCTTACCATGAAATGGCACTTTTCAAAATTTAGAACAAAGTTAGTGTCAACACACCTAGCTAGGACCTTGGCCAAGTTCTCTAAACAACTATCAAATGAAGTTCCATGCACGCTGAAGTCATCCATAAAGACTTCCAAACAACTCTTCATAAGATCAGAAAAGACACTTGTCATGCACCGCTGAAAAGTGGCGGGTGCAGTACATAGCCCAAATGGCATCCTTTTGTAAGCAAAGGTGCCAAAGGGACAAGTAAATGTGGTCTTTTCCTGATCCTCAGGAGCAATATGAATCTGGAAGTATCCAGTAAAACCATCAAGAAAGTAATAATGGGATTTACCCGTAAGTCGGTCCAACATTTGGTCAATGAATGGCAGAGGGTAGTGGTCTTTCCTCGTTGCGGCATTCAACCTCCTATAATCGATGCACACTCGCCAAGCATTTTGTACTCTTGTGGTGACCACTTCACCATCTTCCTTCTTGACGGCGGTGATGCCCGATTTCTTTGGGATAACTTGGACTGGACTCACCCACTTACTGTCATAAATTGGGTATATGATACCCACTTCAAGTAGCCTTGTGACTTCCTTTTTCACCACATCAAGGATATTTGGGTTGAGTCTTCTTTGGAGTTGTCTAACCGGTCGAGCTCCTTCTTGGAAAAAGATACGATGCATGCACATATGTGGATCAATTCCCACAATGTCACCCAAGCTCCAACCGATTGCTTTCTTGTGCTTCCTTAGGACCTCTAGGAGCTTCTCCTCTTCTTGGCTAGAGAGCTCACTAGAAATAATGACCGAAAACTCTTGATAGTCCCCAAGGAATACATACTTCAAATGAGATGGAAGAAGCTTCAATTCACTTTTTACCTCCGATTGGGGTTCTTTTTCACCAAGCTCATGTGATTCATTCTCAACAATTTCCCTTTGTTGACCTCTTGATCATCCTTCTCCTCAACAATAGGGTAGCATAGCTCGTTGTGATCTTTGCTTTGCACTTTCGCTACTACCTCATCAATCACATCACATCGAAGAACGGAATGCTCTTCGGGTGGGTGTTTCATGGCTTCCTCCAAGTTTATCTTGATTGTCTTTTCTCCAACCTCAAAAGAATATATGCCAGTAAAGGCATCCAACTTAAATTTAGAGGTCTTCAAGAAGGGTCTATCAAGTAGAACGGAGGAGGAACTTCTACCCTATGTTGGTGGCATTTCAAGGATATAGAAGTCGACCGGAAATACCAAATCCTTGATTGCCACAAGTACATCTTCGGCTATTCCCATCATAGTAATCACACTCTTGTCGGCTAAGGCAAACCTTGTGGCCGACCTTTTCAAAGGATCCAAATTCAACCTTGCAAACACTAAGAATGGCATGATGCTCACGCAAGCTCCTAAATCACACATACAGTTATGAAAAAAACTCCACCAATACGACAATAAACCAAACAAGGTTTAGGATCACCAAACTTTTCAGGAATAGGCTTCATCAATGCAGAAATAGAACTACCCAATGACAATGTCTCCGACTCACCTATCCTATCCTTGTGTGTGCACAAGTCTTTTAAAAATTTTGCATACTTCAGAATTTGTTGAGTGACATCAAGAAGTGGGATGGTTACCTCAACTTTCTTGAATACTTGAAGCATGTTCAAATCAAACTCTAGAGCTTTTTTGGCTTTCTTTATCATGGAAGGAAATGGAATAGGAATGGATTCATCCATTGTAGCTTTCCTCTTGGGCTCCTTGAGGCTCACTTTTTCCTCCTCTTGCCTTGTGCTCATCTCCTCCTCTTCATGTGGAGCTTCAACAACCACTTCTTTCTCATGAATGTCTTCCAAGGCCCTAGGAGGTATCTCCTCCAATGTAGTCCCCGACTGTAGTGTAATGGCATTGAGTGCACCTTTTGGGTTTGGAAGGGATTGGGATGGAAGGTTAGAAGAGCTTGAAGGTTGGTTGGTGTTGTTGGAGGAGGGTAAAGCCATTCTTGAGATCATCTCGGTGAGGTTGGCCAATTGAGCACTCATGCTATCGTGTTGAGCATGCATGGCACTAAATTGAGCCTTGTTATGCTCTTCATTCTTCTCCACGATAGCTCTAAACTCATCAACTTGGTTAGTGGAAGAAGAAGAGGCTTGGTTGGTTTGATGACTTTGATGTGGCGCTTGATATTTAGGGTAGTTGTTTTGATGATTTTGGTTGACTTGATGGTTGTTGTTGTTATGGTGTTGGGTGATGACATGTCATCATGTCATGTTTTTCTATGCTTTTTCATACAAGAAATAGATGATTTGTGCTTAATTATTGAATGATTTTGTGTTTAAATGGTATATTTTCTTGATCTTTTGATTTTATAAATTTTGTAAGAAATAAATGGAAAAAAAAACAAAAAGAACACAAAATAAGCTAAAAAGAAGAAAAGAGAAATTTTGGGTACGCTTTGGAACCTAAGACCACGCTTTTAAAAGCGTGGCCCAGGACCATGAAGCCTTGGCATTAGTAATGATGCATATGCATTTTTATGCATGCATAAACTAATAAATAAAAGCATGCATGCATTTAATTATTAAAAGCCTTATGCATGCATGAATAATTAATAAGTAAAGCATGCATTTAATGGATGAAATGCATGAGCTTCACGTTGCCAATTAATGCATGCATGAAGCATTGAATCATTAATGCCAAATGACGGAATGCTACGGCATTACTAAAGGAACCAATGAATGCATGCATGAAATATTTGATTCGTAAAGCCAATGAAATAAATGAACGTTACATTGGCATTAGTAATTAAGTTCATGAAATGCATGTCACGTTGCAACATGAATGAAAGGAGCGCTGCGCTCTTTTCACTAACCGAGCGCTATATCATGCTGGGGTAAGGAAAAGCAGCGCTCTACAAAGCCAAGGAAGCAAGGCAAAATTAATAGCGCTCGGTTAACTCAGTTAATCTTTTCGGGCTCCTTCCCAAAAAAAAATAAAGTGAAAAATCAAGGAGTGGAGGCCACAAGGTTCGAACCCAGAACCTATGGAACCAAGAGGAGCGCTACTTGGAAGGAAAATCAGCCAAGATGACCTCACAAGGAATCGAATTTGGGAGCTTCATGAAGGGCAAGGAAGGAGCACCACACATCTTACAAGGAAAATAGGCTAAAATGGCTCAGCAAGAATTCAAACCAAGGGACTTACACTCAAGAGAAGCGCTATCCTTGTTTGCTTCACAAAGAAAATGGGTGCTGAAGTGCTTCCACCAAGGCTCGAACCTGAAGCCTCATTCCACAACAAAGGATGCTGCGCTCTCCCCATTCATTGAGCGCTACCCTCCTTGTTGTGGCCAAGGAAATGAGCGCTATGGAGTGTGACACGGAAGGCTTGGGACGCACCAAACTTGGCAAGGCCAAGGCCCATGGAGCGCTTCGCTCTTTGTGACAACCGAGCGCTACCCTGATGCTTGGTCCAAGGAGCTTGTCACGCAGATTGGAAGGCAAAGGAAACAAGGGGGAGTGTTGTGCTCTCTTAGTTAACCGAGCACTCCCCTGGAAGGTTCCCACACACTAAACCAATTGAACTAAGGCCATCCGGATCCACTCTTTCTCAAAGCTCAAGGCTCTAAGCATCAATGATTAGAGAGTTAAGAAACGAAACAAATGAGCTTAATGAAGTCCTCTAATTCAAATGCTTGTGGTGCTTATGTATCAAGTAGTAATACTTGAAAACAAAGCATTTAGAGTTGTAGCTTTGTTATCAACTCATGGGGCAAAGCACCCAAAGGAGAAGCCAATAAGAAAATCAAAAGCTTGTTTCAAGGAAGAATTATAAGAAAAAGATTTCATAAATTGAGCTAGATAGAAGCATCACTCATCTATATTTCTTTTGTGATTGTAGCATGCATAAGAAATTAGCCTACCATGAACATTAACTTGCTACTCTTCTTACCTTGGATTGTCAATCTTTATTGCATGATTCTTTTTTTGCTTGGGGACAAGCAAGGTTTAAGTTCGGTGTTGTGATGACATGTCATCATGTTATATTTTTCTATGCTTTTTCATACAAAAAATAGATGATTTGTGCTTAATTATTGAATGATTTTGTGCTTAAATAGTATATTTCCTTGATCTTTTGATTTTATAAATTTTGTAAGAAATAAGTAGAAAAAGAAGCAAAAAGAGCACAAAATAAACTAAAAAGAAGAAAAGAGAAATTTTGGACACGCTTTGAAGATTGAGCACGCTTTGAAACTTTAGGCACCCATGACCATGAAGTCTTGGCATTAGTAATGATGCATATGCATTTTTATGCATGCATGAACTAATAAATAAAGCATGCATGCATTTAATTATTAAAAGCCTTATGCATGCATGAATTAATAACTAAAGCATGCATTTAATGGATGAAATGCATGAGCTTCACGTTGCCAATTAATGCATGCATGAAGCATTAAATCATTAATGCCAAATGAAGGAATACCACGGCATTACTAAAGGAACCAATGAATGCATGCATGAAATATTTGATTAGTAAGGCCAATGAAATAAATGAACGTTACATTGGCATTAGTAATTAAGTTCATGAAATGCATGTAACGTTGCAACATGAATGAAAGGAGCGCTGCGCTCTTTTCACTAACTGAGCGCTACATCATTCTTGGTCTGAGGAGCTTGTCACGCAGATTGGAAGGCCAAGGAAACAAGGGGAGTGCTGCGCTCTCTTAGTTAACCGAGCACTCTCTTAGAAGGTTCCCACACACCAAATCAATTGAACCAAGGCCATTCGGATTCACTCTTCCTCAAATCCAAAGCAAGCAAAGCCCAATTAACATCACTCAAAGGCACAAGAATCAGTTAGCTTAGGAATTTATTTTAATTGTAATTTGTTTTAATTTCATTTTCATTTTTTTAAGGGAGGCTGGCTCCACTAGGGAGCAGTAGCAGTAGAGAGCTCTCTCTTTTAGTCTTTCTTTTTGAATTTGAGTTTTGAATTGGGATTGAAGGAATTCTGTTACATTCTTGATCTGAGATCTCTCTTTGTTTAATTTCTGCATAATTTCATGGAATTGTGATTTGAATCTACGTTCTCTTTAATGCTTTCATCTCTATTTTCTTCTGCAATTGTTCTCTGTTGGATCAAGGAAGGAATTGAGATCTAGACTTGTTCTCTAGTCTCATTCAAACCATGAGATCTTCAACTTCTCTATTAGTTATTGCAATTGAACTAAATTTACTTTCTGTTTTGCTTCTTCAAGCAATTCTTCTTTTCTGTTTAGATCTGCTGCATTTTAATTCACCCTTCACTTCTCTGCTGATTGTCATTTACTTTCTCTTGTTTAATTTCTGAAATCCCAGCTCCCCAAGCCCTTTATGATTCAAGCAATTTACATTTCTTGCACTCTAAGCTTCAGCTATTTACATTTCCTGCAATCTAAGATTCTGTCATTTATATTACTTGCACTTTAAGATTCGTCTTCTTTACTTCCTTTGTCCTTAAATTTACAGTCAATTATCCTTCTCCCTTTAAATTTCATGCAATTTAGCTTCTGTGGATCCAAATCACTCAAATTAACACTTGTTTGCTTGACTAAATCAACCACTTAACTAAAATTACTCAATCCTTCAATCCCTGTGGGATTGACCTCACTCATGTGAGTAATTACTACTTGATGCGACCCGATATACTTGCCAGTGGATTTTGTGTTGGATCGTTTTCTACACATCATTGGGATGAAGATTGGTAGTTATTGTTGTGGTGAGAAGAAGAGTTGTTCCATCTTTGATTTTAATGGTTCCCTTGCGCATTATCATTCCACCCTTGATTGGAGTTATTGCCATGAGGGTAGTTGTTGTGGCCTTGGTTTTGGTAGGGTGGACGATTTTTATAGTTCACATTGGCTACGGCTAGGGTGTACTCCTCTTGAATTTGATGGCACTGATCAGTGTAATATGCGGTGCTAGAACACAAGCCTTATATCCTAAGAGGGCCTTCAATTTGAGGAACTTGGGGGGAAGGTCGAACGGCTTGGATGGAATAGAATGCCTTTTGCTCCTTATGCATCTCGGTGAGGATGGCAGTCATATCCCCAAGTACTTTGGTCAAACTTGCTTCGGAAGGGGATGCTTTCATCACACCCTTAAGGGGATTGCTCCTCACCCTTACGTGTTGTGTAGCATTGGCAACATCATTTATCAAGCTCCATGCCTCCGCCTCCGTCTTGTTTTTAGAAAGGGAACCACCACTATAAGTGGTGAGTAGTCTTTTATCTTCCGCACAAAGACCTCCGGTAAAGTAACTTATGAGCAAGTGAGTGTTCAATCCTTGGTGGGGGCAAGTCTCCAATAACCTCTTGAATCGACTCCAATACTCATACAAGGTCTCTTGATCTCTCTGCATTATACCTGAGATCTCCTTCCAGATGTAGTCGGTCTTTTCTGGCGGGAAGAACTTGTCTAAAAACTCTCTTCTCAAGGAATTCCAATTCGTCACTACGTCATCCGGTTGGGAATAATACCACTCTTTCGCTTGCCCTTCAGGGGAGAAAGAGAAGGAAAAGACCATGATGTCAATCTCATCGACCCCATGTCTTCGGGCCGTGCCACAAGCTACTTGAAAATCTCTTAGATGTCTGATGGGATCTTGACTCGGAAGCCCATGATACTTAGGAAACAAGTTGATCAAACTATTCTTCAATTCAAAGTTCGGGTCAAGATTGGGGAACCTCGTTTGCAATGGTGGAAGAATGAGGTCCGGCGCCCCTTGTTCATGCAAAGTAATCCTATGTGGTTCCACCATGTGAAGTTCACCCGTGGAATGCGAAGATGTATCAGTAGTACCAATAGAAGAATAAGAAGTAGCGGACTCCAAGTCGCTCTCGGACCCGTCTAGTGATTCGGTATGCTCCTCAAGTATGGCAGAAGTACTAGCCGTATAGCCCAACCGACGCCTAGCTTTTCGAGTGCGTAACAAAGTCCTTTCAATTTCTAAATCAAGCTCGACTAAGCTAGCATTTGGTTGGGACCGAGTCATCAAACTTGAGAGTCATAGCTCATATACACAAGAAATCTAAACTAAGAACAAAATATAGAAAGCAAGTAAACTATCTACACTATCTACATATTCACATAACCAATGCTAAGGCATATGTTGCACTCATTCCCCGGCAACGGCGCAAAAAATGATCCCGTTGGTAGTATAGTTCCCAACCGATGACCAATCCTCGAATCGAATTTTAAAGAGGGATTTGGTTGTCACAAGTTCAACCCCAATACAAGTTAACCGAAGTATTCAAACCTCGGGTCATCTCACGAAGAATGGGCAAACATGTGCATTAACATTGGTTAGAAATTCAGGGTTGTAAATTGTTCCGAGGGTTACCTGAAACTGTAGGTCGATCTCGGTCGAGATCTTCTGTGTTGGTCAGAGCCGACGTGTCCGGCAGGTGTATAGCGGCCGGAGCTGGTGTGTCCGACTTGTGGGACTGAAAGTGCTTGCTGATCCTTTGTCCCCAGAGGGTGGGGGTATGGTGGACAAAATTGTGATCATCAATGTTGTATTCTTTGTTGTTGTATGGAATAATTATAATGGCTCTTTGCTATGTGTGATCACAACTCCGTTCAACTAACCAGCAAGTGTACTGGGTCGTCCAAGTAATAAACCTTACGTGAGTAAGGGTCGATCCCACAGAGATTGTTGGTATGAAGCAAACTATGGTCATCTTGTAAATCTCAGTCAGGCGGATAATAATTGATTATGGATTTTCGAATATTAATAAATAATAAACAGAAAATAAAGATAATTAAAATAGGAGAGAAATACTTATGTAAATTAATGGTGGAAATTTCAGATAGGCGTATGGAGATACTGTGCCCTTTCTTTTTCTACTTTCCTACTTCTTCTTTCCAGTTCTTTCATTCCTTCCTATGGCAAGTTGTTTGTAGGGCATTACCATTGTCAATGGCTACATCCCATCCTCTCAGTGAAAAAGGTCCAAATGCTCTGTCACAGCACGGCTAATCATCTGTCGGTTCTCAATCAGGTTGGAATAGAATCCCTTGATTCTTTTGCGTCTGTCACTAACGCCCAGCCTTCAGGAGTTTGAAACTCGTCACAGTCATTCAATCCCAGAATCCTACTCAGAATACCACAGAGAAGGTTTAGACTTTCAGAATTCTCATGAATGCCGCCATCAATCTAGCTTATACCACGAAGATTCTGTTTAAGGAATCTAAGAGATACGCGCCCGGCCTAAGGTAGAACGGAAGTGGTTGTCAATCATACGCGTTCATAGGTGAGAATGATGATGAGTGTCACGGATCATCATATTTATCAAGTTGAAGTGCAACGAATATCTTAGAATAGGAATAAGGAGAATTGAATAGGAAATAGTAGTAATTGCATTAAAACTTGAGGTACAACAGAGCTCCACACCCTTAATCTATGGTGTGTAGAAACTCCACCGTTGAAAATACATAAGTGAAAGGTTCAGTTATGGCCAAATGGCCAGCCCCCCAAAACATGATCAATAGTCTCCTCAGATGAAGAATAAAATAAAACTGAGACCAAAGATGTCTAATACAATAGTAAATTATCCTATTTATACTAGACTAGCTACTAGGGTTTACATGAGTAAGTAATTGATGCATAAATCCACTTCCGGGGCCCACTTGGTGTGTGTTTGGGCTGAGCTTGATCTATCCACGAGCTGAGGCTTCTTTTGGAGTTGAACGCCAAGTTGTAACGTGTTTTGGGCGTTCAACTCCGGGTTGTGACGTGATTCTGGCGTTTTACTCCAGACAGCAACATGGAACTGGCGTTGAGCGCCAGTTTACGTCATCAATTCCCGAATAAAGTATGAACTATTATATATTGCTGGAAAGCTCTGGATGTCTACTTTCCAACGCCGTTGAGAACGCGCCATTTGGAGTTCTGTAGCTCCAGAAAATCCATTTTCGAGTGCAGGGAGGTCAGATTCCAACAGCATCAGCAGTCCTTTGTCAGCCTCCTTATTAGAGTTTTACTCAGGTCCCTCAATTTCAGCCAGAAATTACCTGAAATCACAGAAAAACATACAAACTCATAGTAAAGTCCAAATATGTGAATTTAACATAAAAACTAATGAAAACATCCCTAAAAGTAGCTTGAACTTACTAAAAACTACCTAAAAACAATGCCAAAAAGTGTATAAATTATCCGCTCAACACAACACCAAACTTAAATTGGTTCTTGTCCCCAAGCAACTGAGAATCAATTAGGATAAAAAGAAGAGAATATACTATAAATTCCAAATTATCAATGAATATTAATTCTAATTAGATGAGCGGGACTTGTAGCTTTTTGCTTCTGAACAGTTTTGGCATCTCACTTTTTCCTTTGAAGTTCAGAATGATTGGCTTCTCTAGGAACTTAGAATTTCGGATGGTGTTAGTGATTCTCCTAGTTAAGTATGTTGATTCTTGAACACAGCTACTTATGAGTTTTGGCCGTGGCCCTAAGCACTTTGTTTTCCAGTATTACCACCAGATACATAAATGCCACAGACACATGACTGGGTGAACCTTTTCAGATTGTGACTCAGCTTTTCTAGAGTCCCCAGTTAGAGGTGTCCAGAGCTCTTAAGCACACTCTTTTTCTTTGGATCACGACTTTAACCACTCAGTCTCAAGCTTTTCACTTGGACCTTCATGACATAACTACAACAAATTCGGGCTGAAGCAACCCTTTAAAAACGTTGCCTATAATAAGGAAAAATGTTGCCTTTGATCAAAGGCAACACTTTCCGACAAAACGCAACGCTTTTTGGGGGGTTGGCTATACGGCCGTTACCTTTGGTCTAAGGCAACGCTTTTGTGTATCAAAGGGAACCCTTTTTATGGCAACCTTCAAAAAGCATTGCCTTTTCTACAAAAAAAAGCAACCCCTCATAAGGGTTGCCTTAGAGGACCCAAACACAACGCTTTAGACAAGACTTTATGGCAACACTTTTTACGAGTTGTATTTTCTAATACATAAAGCAACACTTGTCCAGATTTTTTTAAGTTGTCTTTTCATATACTTAAAGCAACACTTGTTCAGGTTTTTTTAAATTGCCTTCTTCGTATACCTAAAGCAACACTTATCCAAATTTTTTTTAAGTTGTCTTTTTCATAGACCTAAAGCAACACTTATCTAAGTTTATATGCAGTTGTCTTTTTCTATTACCAAAAGCAACACCTTATTGAGTTTTTGTTAGATTCTCTTTTTTTATATCTAAAGCAATATATTTTTTTACCTTTGTTAATGACAATTGAAGGATATATAGCACACACTAATAATATTTAAATATTTAAATTCAATTTATTTAATATAAGGAGAATAGGCTAATAATATATATTGCATGTATATAGAAAGGTGTTCCAAGTACCAATGAACATATTTGCTGCGTTACCAAGTCAAATAAAAATTTAACATAAGCAAATAAAATACATGTTTTTCTCATGATGAACTTGAACAAAAGAAAATAGTTTTTTTCATTTGAAACCAAAAGGACTTTGTGCTTCACTGTTGTGCCAAGAATCACCTTTATCTCTTCAGAAAACCTCATCCAACTATAAGCAAGTTGTAGCTGATGACATGTCATCAAATACCTATTTTTCTATGCTTTTTCATACAAGAAATTGATGATTAGTGCTTAAATATTGCATTCTTTTATACTTAATTGGAAGATTTCCTTGATCTTTTAATTTTATAAATCTTGTAGGAAATAAGAAGAAAAAGAAGCAAAGAAGCACAAAAAAAGAGGAAAAAAATAGATTTGGAGCACACTTTGAAGTTGGAGCACACTTTGGAGGCTTAGGCCACGCTTTTAAAAGCGTGGCCCATGACCAAATTAAAGAAGAAAACAACCAGCACGCACACTGCCCTGCCCTTGCCAAGGGCAGGGCAAAATCATGATGAAACAAAGTGAGGTTGGAGCAAATTTTCGCTAAGTTAAAATCCGGCCGCTTATAGCATGACCATGCCTCCTTCAAAGGGCTATAACTTGAGCTACAGACGTCCAATTGATGTGCTTCCAGTTGCGTTGGAAAGCTGACATTCAGAGCTTTCCAACGATATATAGCAATCCATATTTGGCGTACAATTGAGGCAGGAACGAAAAGCATCTTTAAGGTAAAAAAATAAGCGAAAATAAACCAATGTGCTTCCACCAAGGTTCGAAGCTGGAGCCTCACTCCAAAGCAAAGTAGCGCTCAATTTTCTGCCCTGCCCTCTTGGAGAGCAGGGCAATGTCGTGCTCTTCATGAAAAATCAAGGAAAATTGCTCCCCCAATTGCTTGCCACAAGAATCGAACACGGCACCATGAGGAAGCAAGAAACTAGGCCTTACTTTGGTGCCAAGAAAACCAAGGAAAAGAAGTAGCGTGTGCATCCACCAAGTTTCGAACTTGGAACTTCACTTTTGGAAACACTGCCCTGCCCTCCGCGAGGGCAGGGCAACATTTTGTGGTGCACGGCCAGCGGGCAGAATCTGGCGCACCAAGGGGGTCTCGGCAGCATCAGCACGCACAGGCAGCAGAATCTGGCGCACCAAAAAACTCTGCCCTGCCCTCCACAAGGGCAGGGCAGCATCCTGCAGCACCAACACGCACGCACCAAGGGACGCATGCACCATTTTCTGCCCTGCCCTCCACAAGGGCAGGGCAGCCTCCTGGGAGCAACATATGGGCCAAAATCAACCAAAATTCAATTTAATTCAAATCCTCACCAAATTGAATCAAGGCTATCCAAGACCCATTCTCCCTCAAATCCAAAGCAAGCAAAAGCTCACTCAACATGACTCAAAGGCACACAGAGAAGCTAGATTACGAATTTTATTTTTGTGAATTTATTTTTAATTTCAATTTCATTTTATTTTCATTTTGTAAAAAAAAAGCCTATATAAAGGGCATCATTCTCATTTCAGAAGGGGAAGTTGAATTAGAAAGGCTAGCTCCACTAAGGAGTATTAGGATTTGAGAGCTCTCTCTTAGTTTTCATTTCTGCTTTAAATCTTGGGTAGAGAATTGAAAAAATTCTGTTTCAATCTCACCTTGAGATCTCTTGTTTACTTTTTCTGCATAATTGAAATTCACATACTGCTTCATCTTCTCTTTAATTCTGCAATTCATTTTTCTTCTTTCTTCTGCAAATTGTTCTCTGAATTGATAAGGAAGGGCTTGAGATCTAGACTTGTTCTCTAGTCTCATTGATTCCCTGAGATCTTGAATTTCTTTTCTGAATTTCACAATTAAGTTGAATTTTGTTTCTGTCTTGATCAAGTGAGCAATTGAGCTCTTGGCTTTCCTTCTGTTTTTACTGTTTCATTGAAATTGTTAGTTTTACTTTGAGACTTGAAAAATGATCTATGTCTCTTTGTTGCATCTCATTGCTCCCAATTTAATTTCCTGCACTTGTTTTCTTCTGCAATTTACATTTAAGCTACTGTGATCTTGAATTTACTTTTCCTGCAATTTAATTTCCTTGCAATTGTTCTAAGCTTGGATCTATCGCTCTCTTTAATTTCCAGCACCCAACCCCCCTTTACTTTTCATGCAATTTACTTTTCTTGCAATTTAAGTTTCAGCTATTTTACTTTCTTGTTCTTTAAGTTTCAGCAATTTAATTATTCTGCACTTTTAATTCCCTGCCATTTACTTTCTGTTGGCTACACTTCATCCAAATTCACTTCAATGTTAGCTTGACTAAACTAATCACCCACTAAAATTGCTTGATCCATCAATCCCTGTGGGATCGACCTCACTCTTGTGAGTTATTATTACTTGATGCGACCCGGTACACTTGCCGGTTGGATATGTGTGTTGGAAATTCATTTTTCCACAAAAACACCATCAAGTTTTTGGCGCCGTTGTCGGGGATTGATTAGATCAACAATGATTAAGTGGGTGAGAAGTCTAGATCAAGCATTTTTTTGTTTTTGTTCTCTATTTTAAATTGATATCAAGGTGTTTGAGTTATTGCCTCACTAAGAAATTCTATCTCTGTGACATGAATTTCAAATTTCATTGATGTTTACAAAATACAAATGGAGTTCAACTCATCTTATGGTCAAACAAAATTTTATGGGATATCACCCACCATCACCGATCTCTAATGATGGTTGGGAATATCACCAAGATACAAATTCTGAGCACTTCAATCAATGGAGACTTGCTCCAGA
Organism: Arachis hypogaea; assembly: GCF_003086295.3. Classification (NCBI taxonomy): domain Eukaryota; kingdom Viridiplantae; phylum Streptophyta; class Magnoliopsida; order Fabales; family Fabaceae; genus Arachis; species Arachis hypogaea. Next base: position 91,677,336 of record NC_092038.1, on the reverse strand, counting down.
GTCACAAATTGATCAAGCTGAGCACATGAGATACTGTCCAGAACCACAGAATGACTTATATCATTATCCTCATGGTGTTTGGACATATCAAGAAGAATGTGAACAATCAGTTAAAATGGGACACCTTCCAGAGACACAATATGATCCAGATTTTGATGAGTCTAACAACTACTCATATTGTGGCTGGGAAAGTCAAAATCAAAAAAATATTAGTAATCCATACTGTGATGAGTTCAATAATTCTTCAAATTGTGATTCAGAGGATCTCCTTCAAAAGTCCAGAGGATTTTTTGAAAGACAAGAACAAGCCTGGAAAAGGAAAGAAATCCTCCGTCAGAGGACAAATGAGCACCTGAAGAACATAAGAAAACACTTAGAACCATCAAACAATAAAAATCAATTTGTGAGAGAGGAAGTGGAAAAGCAAGATGAGGAAGCCTCTGTGTCAAGTGAAATTTCAGTGAAAAAGGAAGAGGTGGTGAAAGTATTTGGACATGAGCCAAGGATTCTACATTCACAAGAGTCACTTGAGGTGACAATAAAACACAAAGATTCCCTCCCAGAGGCATTAATGGAAAATTATGAAGAAGAAAGGGAGAAAGACATTCAAGAGAAGTCACACTCAACTGAAGTAGAGAAGTACATGAAGGAAAAGCTCATGGAACCACCAATGCAAGAGGCTCTTGATAAAGAAATCACTCCAACAATCACACAGTAACTAAAACTTGGATTCAAGGAAGTGAAGGCAATTAACAAAAGCACCAAGAAGAGGATTGTGACCAAGATATCAAGGACAATATTCAAGAAAAGGTCAACTGCAAACAATCCTCCCCCTGATCAAGCAAGCAAGCTCAATCAAGCCATTTGCAAAAGGAAGCTTGCTAAGAGAAAACCAAGAAAGGGAACAATAGCTGAAACTTCTCCTCCCTTGAAGTCATTCCTCTTAATAAACTGGAAGAAGAGGAAGAAAGTGAAGAACAGGTAGACAGTAGGTACATTTCTTTTCCCTTGCTTTGTTTAAATTTCAATAAATTGGCATATGATCACATTCTAAGTTTGGTGTTGCCCTGCAACAAATTGTTTTCAATTCCTTAGAATGATTGCATCAATTCTACATGAAAGTGTCACATTAAGATTCTAAGTTTGGTGTGCCACTTATTTTTCTATGCAACTCATCCAGCAACATCACTTGTCTGCATAATCATATTGCCTTTGCATTGTTATTTTTCTTTTGTTTTGACATTTCGTTTGCATTCTCTTTGTTTTAGTCACCTCTTTATTTTTAAGTTTTCTTTTATCAACTGTTTTTGTTAATACAGCATCAAGAGATCCTCATTCATGACAGATTTTTGGCTTGGTGATTGTATTCAACAAATAACAGATTCTTTTGTTTAGTTTTATTTCAAATAAAATTGACATATGGTTGCATTCTAAGTTTGGTGTTGCTATGCAACAAAATTTGGTTCTAATTCTTACTAGATACTTGCATTAATTTCAAGTGAAAGTGTCACACTAAGTTTGGTATGCCACTTATCTTTTATGCAATGTATTGTGCTCACCTTCTTATGTTTGCAATCAAAATGTCTTTGTCTCTGATGCCTTGATTGTTATCTTTCATTTTGCTTGCTTAAAACACATGTGCTACTAACATTTCATTGTGTAAGACATTCATGATCCATCTTAGTCCCATAGCCATTGTTCTAATTATTGCTTGAGGATAAGCAAGCATTCTGAGTTGGTATGGGAAGGAGAAGAATGGGAGGAAAATGACAACAATAGAGAAGATGAATTGCAAGGTTGTAAAGTTCATTTTCCTCTCATTTATTTCCAGCACTTTAAATTGCATGATTGTTTTTATATTTTCTGTATGCATGTGTGGTATGACTAAGCATAGCTTGAATTTGATTTACAACATGGTGCTGTACCATTATGACTACCAACTTGAGTTTTGTGAGTTCAAAAACAGTAAAGCATCATGATCATAAACAAACAAGGAATTAAAGAAGAATTTAGCATGTGCATACAAGTATTGGAAAGCTAGTATGATTGATTGTTGCTCAATTGCCTTGGATTTTATTTAATTGAAGTTTTTCATCTAGTACATTTTGTGAAATCTTTTAAAAATCATGAAAACCTTGAAAAAAAAAAGTAAAAAAGGGCAAGAAAAGAAAAAGGGAAAGAATGAGAAAGCTGAAGGCTCTGAGTACCAATGGCAATTTATTTGCTAAGTGCTTGTGGTGTTTATGTATCAAGCCAAATGCTTAAAAACAAAACACTTAGAAGTCAAGGCTAGGCTCAAGTGTAAAAGCACTCCCTCAAAGCTCAAGGCTCTGAGCATCAATGATTAGAGAGTCAAGAAAAGAAAAGAAAAATGAGCTTAATGAAGTCCTCTAATTAAATGCTTGTGGTGCTTATGTATCAAGTGGTAATACTTGAAAACAAAACATTTAGAAGTCGTAGCTTTGTTATTAACTCATGGGGCAAAGCACTCAAAAAGAGAAGCTAAAAAAAAAATCAAAAGCTTGTTTCAAGGAAGAATTACAAGGAAAATATTTCATAAAATGAGCTAGATAAAAGCATCAATCATTTATAATTCTTTTGTGATTGTAGCATACTTAGAAAACTAGCTTACCATGAACATTGAGTTGCTATTCTTCTTACCTTAGATTGTCAATCTTTATTGCATGATTCTTTTCTTGTTTGGGGACAAGCAAGGTTTAAGTTTGGTGTTGTGATGACATGTCATCATATACCTATTTTTCTATGCTTTTTCATACAAGAAATTGATGATTAGTGCTTAAATATTGCATTCTTTTATACTTAATTGGAAGATTTCCTTGATCTTTTAATTTTATAAATCTTGTAGGAAATAAGAAGAAAAAGAAGCAAAGAAGCACAAAAAAAGAGGAAAAAAAGAGATTTGGAGCACACTTTGAAGTTGGAGCACACTTTGGAGGCTTAGGCCATGCTTTTAAAAGCGTGGCCCATGACCAAATTAAAGAAGAAAACAACCAGCACGCACACTGCCCTGCCCTTGCCAAGGGCAGGGCAAAATCATGATGAAACAAAGTGAGGTTGGAGCAAATTTTCGCTAAATTAAAATCTGGCCGCTCACAGCATGACCATGCCTCCTTCAAAGGGCTATAACTTGAGCTACAGACGTCCAATTAATGTGCTTCCAGTTGCGTTGGAAAGCTGACATTCAGAGCTTTCCAACAATATATAGCAATCCATATTTGGCGTACAATTGAGGCAGGAACGAAAAGCATCTTTAAGGGCAAAAAATAAGCGAAAATAAACCAATGTGCTTCCAGCAAGGTTCGAAGCTGGAGCGTCACTTCAAAGCAAAGTAGCGCTCAATTTTCTGCCCTGCCCTCTTGGAGAGCAGGGCAATGTCGTGCTCTTCATGGAAAATCAAGGAAAATTGCTCCCCCAATTGCTTGCCACAAGAATCGAACACGGCACCATGAGGAAGCAAGAAACTAGGCCTTACTTTGGTGCCAAGAAAACCAAGGAAAAGAAGTAGCGTGTGCATCCACCAAGTTTCGAACTTGGAACTTCACTTTTGGAAACACTGCCCGCAGGGCAGCATTTTGTGGTGCACGGCCAGCGGGCAGAATCTGGCGCACCAAGGGGGTCTCGGCAGCATCAGCACGCACGGGCAGCAGAATCTGGCGCACCAAAAAACTCTGCCCTGCCCTTGGAGGGCAGGGCAGCATCCTGCAGCAGCAACACGCACGCACCAAGGGACGCATGCACCATTTTCTGCCCTGCCCTCCACAAGGGCAGGGCAGCCTCTTGGGAGCAACATATGGGCCAAAATCAACCAAAATTCAATTTAATTCAAATCCTCACCAAATTGAATCAAGGCCATCCAAGACCCATTCTCCCTCAAATCCAAAGCAAGCAAAAGCCCACTCAACATGACTCAAAGGCACACAGAGAAGCTAGATTAGGAATTTCATTTTTGTGAATTTGGTTTTAATTTCAATTTCATTTTATTTTCATTTTGTAAAAAAAAAAAAGCCTATATAAAGGGCATCATTCTCATTTCAGAGGGGGAAGCTGAATTAGAAAGGCTAGCTCCACTAGGGAGTATTAGGATTTGAGAGCTCTCTCTTAGTTTTCATTTCTGCTTTAAATCTTGGGTAGAGAATTGAAGAAATTCTGTTTCAATCTCACCTTGAGATCTCTTGTTTACTTTTTCTGCATAATTGAAATTCACATACTGCTTCATCTTCTCTTTAATTCTGCAATTCATTTTTCTTCTTTCTTCTGCAAATTGTTCTCTGAATTGATAAGGAAGGGCTTGAGATCTAGACTTGTTCTCTAGTCTCATTGATTCCCTGAGATCTTGAATTTCTTTTCTGAATTTCACAATTAAGTTGAATTTTGTTTCTGTCTTGATCAAGTGAGCAATTGAGCTCTTGGCTTTCCTTCTGTTTTTACTGTTTCATTGAAATTGTTAGTTTTACTTTGAGACTTGAAAAATGATCTATGTCTCTTTGTTGCATCTCATTGCTCCCAATTTAATTTCCTGCACTTGTTTTCTTCTGCAATTTACATTTAAGCTACTGTGATCTTGAATTTACTTTTCCTGCAATTTAATTTCCTTGCAATTGTTCTAAGCTTGGATCTATCGCTCTCTTTAATTTCCAGCACCCAACCCCCCTTTACTTTTCATGCAATTTACTTTTCTTGCAATTTAAGTTTCAGCTATTTTACTTTCTTGTTCTTTAAGTTTCAGCAATTTAATTATTCTGCACTTTTAATTCCCTGCCATTTACTTTCTGTTGGCTACACTTCATCCAAATTCACTTCAATGTTAGCTTGACTAAACTAATCACCCACTAAAATTGCTTGATCCATCAATCCCTGTGGGATCGACCTCACTCTTGTGAGTTATTATTACTTGATACGACCCGATACACTTGCCGGTTGGATATGTGTGTTGGAAATTCATTTTTCCACAAAAACACCATCAGTAGCCAAATCTAAACGGACAAAAAAAATATATAGTCAAAACATCAGCTTAACAATAACAAGTATACTCAAGTGTTACAATAATTTAGCACACATATACCTAATCATGATTCGGTATATGAGTCAATAGAGATTGGTCCAGATTCTTAAAATATTAACATGTTTAACAAAAATATGAATACATTTATTAAATATCCCTCTAATAAGGAAACTAAGAAATCCTCGAAGATTATAGGATATAAAATAGAGGATTTCCATCTATTCTGTACTGGGGTATAAATTGTTTATAGTTTAGTGGGAAGGCTCCATGTATGTGATTTGTCTAATAGTTTAATGGATGGCAGTTCACAGCCGCTTGTTTACAGTGTCACCACAAATGGATGCCTCACTAACATAAAAGAAATCAAAAGAAAACTCTTAGGAGAGACAATCACTGTTGAAGAGCCAAGAAATGGTTAGGTTCTCCAATCTATATACTTTGTGTACACAAACATCCACTATAGTACGAAACTTATTTTTACCTTTTCAAAAACTATGGCCATAAAGATCTACTGAGCTATAATTCTAAAATTTCTCCAACCGTTCAGTTTTGGTTTTTCTCCTTATCCTATTCAGTAATCAGTACTATGTATGTAAGTATGTTAAATGAAATAGTAAATTTTAGACAAACCTCGAGTTCAAATGGCATTGATGGCCCTCCGTCACAGTTCTTGGGGTTCAACCTGGGCAACAATGACTCCAGAAAAGCTTGCCCTCCTTTACTAGTAGATATCAACAGAGGCAGAAGTTTGGCTTTAGTCCACTCAAATAACTTTATCCATGAAATGATGACAGTGATGTAACCATAATGTATTAATTTGGAATTAAGACATTACCGATTATATTCAAATATAAGTACACAATCTTTCATTGCTATTGCTTGAAGGGAGCCCAGATTTAGAAGTATCATATGCTCATAAACCTAATTCAAGACAAAGAAGCTGAAAATTAATTGATATAAAAGGCAAGTTCTATAAGGCTACCATCCTTGATTATTTAATAAAAGCAGACAATGCAGCAAAGCCATGTAAACTTTACAAATTATAACATCATGGAGGACAGAGCACTCCGTGACATCTTCATGAAACTTGAATGATTGCATAAACATACACCATGAAGTATTACTAAATAGTGAGGATGCAAACAAAAGAAACTATACCAGCAAAGAGGGTACCAAATTCGTCGAAAACAAAGATGGATCCACACTTCGAATGTCCCGAGGATGAAGACCTGAACCATCATTAAAGAAAACAAAGCGATCACAAATAAATAAAAATAAAATAATATCCTAAGGAGATATTGGTACAAAGCCTTTCTTTGACTCTTCAAATCCAAAAACAGAATAAAATGCAAGTGAAAAGTTCCATCAAGAAGAGGACTAAATAAAAAAGAATTAATTAGCAAAATTAGATCACCAAAACTTTCTTTCAGTAGTATCCTAAGGAGGTTTAGTACTCCTAAGTATAACAATTAAACCTTGTCCCTCCGAATTATAAACCTTGTTTGACAACGCTATAAACTAAATCTCTTTCAAGGTTCATTCAATTTCGTTTAGAATTATTCATCTAATTCTCAGATTTTGGTAAGGAAAAAAATTAAATTAAAAAAAAACTAAAACTCAAATAAAATTATAGTAAATAAATAAAGTTGAGGAGAAATAAAAAGTAATAGAGTAGAGAATTCTAAACTTTTAAATGAAGAAAATTATTAAAGAACTTGTTCAAACATAAAATGGTGTCTCAACAAAATAGTTTCCTCAGCATAACATGATACTTTCAAGCACAACATGATAGCTAACTCAAATAAATACAGAGTTTTATAAACTTATTTTCTAACATCTATAAAGGTAAAGTACTCCCTTAAACAAAAAATAAATAAAAATAATGAATTCAATTTTTTGCTCGACTCCAGAAACATAACAATAAGAAAATGATACTATGGCATCTAAATTATATTCCTTTCAATGAGTCAAGCATACAATTACATAACCCTACTGAGCCTCAAATCTCATGGTCTTCACACATAAAAGTATACAGAAAATTTGTCAATCAACTCCCAAAAGTATACGAATGCAAAATAAAAAATGCAGAACATATAATCAAGAGTGTATCCAATTGAGACAAGAGCATTAACTAGGTTCTGATTTTTTTTTAAGTACTCTATTGCAGTAATAAATAATGGTAATAGTCTAATAGAACAATAAAAATAATGTAAATCAATGCTGATTATGATTTTTATCCAAATAATAATTTAGATGAAGCGTGAGAATATCCTATCAAAACAAGACAAGATAGAATGGATTTTATATTTTAATTACCATAAGAATATGAATGCCTGTGTAAAGAAACTTCAAAATTATTCTGACATTCTGTGCTATTTAATCCTAAATATTCTCTCTGATTAGCAATTCTTTGTGTGTTGCCATATACAGCAAGATTGTTTACAATGTTTGCGTAGGCTTTTAGCATCTCAGTTCAATAATCTCTATATCACTCTATATTATTATTTTTATTTGCTCTTATATACAAATAACAAACTTTTATACACAACAATAATAATCTGTAGAACAGCAAAATCACAAACCAGCAAATCAGAGAACAGAAAAATAATTTACTAATAAAAAATTATAATCTAACTAAACTGTAATGAATTAATTCAAAGAACATCAAAATCAGTTTTCTCAAATACCTGGAAACGGAGGAACAGAGGAAGAACAAGGAGAAGAGAAGGGAGAGGGGTTTCTCGCGATTGAGGACCGCGCCGTCACCGTACGTGGAGGAGTACACCGCGATTGAGCACTGTTGTCGCCGTTAGGAAGGAGAGAAAGTGTCTGTGAGTTGTTGCAGTGGCTATGTTAGGGCTTATGGAGAGCACCGCACCATCGCCTGTCGAGGATAGCAGCGCGCCGTCATCATACGTGGAGGAGTGCACCGGCAATTGAACGTTTCTAACCTGCTGTCTCCGTTAGGAAGGGGAGAAAGGGTACGGTGGGTGCGTTGTTGCAGGGGAGAAAGGCTTAGGGCTCGTGTCTGTGTGTTCGTGAAATGAACCTCCGAAGCACATTTATATTTTTGTGTTTAAGTTATTTTTTATTGAAAAAATAATTGGTGGGAATATAATTAAAAGTTTTTTTTTTAATTTTTAACAAAAATTAATTTTAGGCAATTTTTTTTAAATGTTATTTGTTTAATTTTTTTGACAACTCTTATAAAATATTGTATTTTTATTTAAAAATGTTGTCTTAAAGTTTTTATTTTGTAACATTTTGTAAATGTTGTTTTAGATATCAAAGACAACTCTTTTTATGGATAGTTAAAAATTTTGTTATTTGTGTCTTACTCAAAAGCAATTCGTAAAAAATGTTGTCTTTGCCTATTTAAGACAACTTTTGTTAAATGTTGCTTCGAATAAAGGTTATCTTAGGCCAAAAATGTTGTAGTATGCAAGCACATGGTTAGGGACAGCTTAATTTAGCCGCTTAGGCCTGGATTTTATTTTCTTGGGCCCTCCTATCCATTGATACTCAAAACCTTGGATCCTTTTTACCCTTGTGTACAAGATGTCTCTGGTACGGTTTAGGGGGAGGATCGGGAACCCATGGGTCGAGCAGATGTCGGACTGTCCAATCGGAGCGGAGGGGAGGTACCTGCAAAGACACTCCGACGCTCAAGTCAGAATGGATCTAAGAGGTAGAAAGTGTGGGGGATGAATGAGTACCTGGAGGGACTTGGGTCCTTTTATTTATAGGAGATGGGACCTGTCTTATCTTATCTTGTTTGGTTAAGATAAGGGAGGTGTTTGAATTTGAAAGTTGGTTAGGAGCTCCATAGGGCCGGTTTTGGGCCTTTCGGAGGGGGGAGACGGGTTGGTCCGAGGAGCCGAGTTCGGGTCTGGTCTCGGATCCGGGATCCGTGGGCCGGATCCGTAACAGTTGCCCCCGCAGCGGGAGAGCGAGCAAGGTCGGTTTGTCGCTAGGAGGTGAGGTGTTTTTAATGCGTCTTCAGTCTTTCTCGAGTGTTCGTTTGGTGACGAGGTCGGTGTCTCGGTTTCGTTTTGTGAAAGATTCGTCTGACCGTTTTTGGTCTTGACGTGACCTTTCCGTGCCTGTTGCGCCCGTTGCGTCCTTCGAGGCGTGATTTATTAGTTTGTTTTTCCAAGGGGGCATTTATTGCGAGAGGGTTTTTTCTCTTTCTTGCCCCTATGAGTCTTCATTGAGCCTAGGGTTAGTCGTGTCTTTTTGCTTTCTTTTGAAACCGTTTTTGCTTTTGTTCCATTTCCCTCGTCCATTTTTTCTTCTAAAGAAAACTCTTCATTCTGAAAGGGAACTCCTCTTCTCTCTGTGGTTTTTGCTTTCTGGTGCCGCTCTGCTTCTTCTGTTTTTCTAGTTCTCCTCAAGCTTCCTTCTGAATTACCAGGTTGGCATGCTTTGCCTTTTTTCTTCTTTACTTTGCGAATGCTTGCTCTGTTTTTGCCATGCATTGTTCTGCCTGTTTTCCTTTTTTATTGCTTGTTTATTGTGTTTGGTGTTTGTTTTTTGAGTTTCGGGGGAGGGGCTGAGCACCGCCGTGTTTACTTTGATTGTAGTGGTGGGTCATCGTGTTGGGTTGGTAGTGGTGTTAGGTTTTCATCTTGCTACTGCGTAGAGTTAGTAGGCTGATGGTGGTGCTCCTCCCTGTTTTTAGGTATGCAGCGTCGGAGAAATGAGGGTGTGGGAGCCCCAGTAGCCCCCTCCAGGGGCGTTCACAATCGCTACGGTTGGGTGACCAGCGATGTATGGGGCATTCCGTCGCGGATGACGGAGGGTGATCTTCAGCGGCTCCGCGATCAGGGGGCAATCTGTGGTGGTGGTGATGAGGAGGGGCGGTATGAGCTCGTGCTCCCTGATGCCGACAAAATATTTGTGGTGGTGCTTCAAAATATTTTTGGTTTTTATGATTTTCTAATTTTTTTGTATTTTCTTTTATTTTTTCGAAAATATTCTTTAGAAAAACAAAAATAAAGAAAAAAATTTTGAAAGATTTTTGAAAAATTTTTTTGAAAAATTTTTGAAAACAAAACAAAAAGAAAATTACCTAATCTAAGCAACAAGATGAACCGTTAGTTGTCCATACTCGAACAATCCCCGGCAACGGTGCCAAAAATTTGGTGGACGAAATTGTGATCATCAATGTTGTATTCTTTGTTGTTGTATGGAATAATTATAATGGCTCTTTGCTATGTGTGATCACAACTCCGTTCAACTAACCAGCAAGTGTACTGGGTCGTCCAAGTAATAAACCTTACGTGAGTAAGGGTCGATCCCACAGAGATTGTTGGTATGAAGCAAGCTATGGTCATCTTGTAAATCTCAGTCAGGCGGATAATAATTGATTATGGACTTTCGAATATTAATAAATAATAAACAGAAAATAAAGATAATTAAAATAGGATAGAAATACTTATGTAAAATAATGGTGGGAATTTCAGATAGGCGTATGGAGATACTGTGCCCTTTCTTTTTCTACTTTCCTACTTCTTCCTTCCAGTTCTTTCATTCCTTCCTATGGCAAGCTGTATGTAGGGCATCACCGTTGTCAATGGCTACATCCCATCCTCTCAGTGAAAAAGGTCCAAATGCTCTGTCACAACACGGCTAATCATCTGTCGGTTCTCAATCAGGTTGGAATACAATCCCTTGATTCTTTTGCGTCTGTCACTAACGCCCAGCCTTCAGGAGTTTGAAGCTCGTCATAGTCATTCAATCCCAGAATCCTACTCGGAATACCACAGACAAGGTTTAGACTTTCTGGATTCTCATGAATGCCGCCATCAATCTAGCTTATACCACGAAGATTCTGTTTAAGGAATCTAAGAGATACACGCCCGGCCTAAGGTAGAACGGAAGTGGTTGTCAATCACACGCGTTCATTGGTGAGAATGATGATGAGTGTCACGGATCGTCACATTCATCAAGTTGAAGTGCAACGAATATCTTAGAATAGGAATAAGGAGAATTGAATAGGAAATAGTAGTAATTGCATTAAAACTTGAGGTACAGCAGAGCTCCACACCCTTAATCTATGTGTGTAGAAACTCCACCGTTGAAAATACATAAGTGAAAGGTTCAGGCATGGCCAAATGGCCAGCCCCCCAAAACATGATCAATAGTCTCCTCAGATGAAGAATAAAATAAAACTGAGACCAAAGATGTCTAATACAATAGTAAATTATCCTATTTATACTAGACTAGCTACTAGGGTTTACATGAGTAAGTAACTGATGCATAAATCCACTTCCGGGGCCCACTTGGTGTGTGTTTGGGCTGAGATTGATCTATCCACGAGCTGAGGCTTCTTTTGGAGTTGAACGCCAAGTTGTAACGTGTTTTGGGCGTTCAACTCCGGGTCATGACGTGTTTCTGGCGTTTTACTCCAGACAGCAACATGGAACTGGCGTTGAGCGCCAGTTTACGTCGTTAATTCCCAAATAAAGTATAGACTATTATATATTGCTGGAAAGCTCTGGATGTCTAATTTTCAACGCCGTTGAGAGCGCGCCATTTAGAGTTCTGTAGCTCCAGAAAATCCATTTCGAGTTCAGGGAGGTCAGATTCCAACAGCATCAGCAGTCCTTTGTCAGCCTCCTTATCAGAGTTTTGCTCAGGTCCCTCAATTTCAGCCAGAAATTACCTGAAATCACAGAAAAACACACAAACTCATAGTAAAGTCCAGAAATATGAATTTAACATAAAAACTAATGAAAACATCCCTAAAAGTAGCTTGAACTTACTAAAAACTACCTAAAAACAATGTCAAAAAGCGTATAAATTATCCGCTCATCAGGGTACCTGCAAGGGACTCCGATGCTTAAGTTAGCAAGGGTATTAAGCAGGTATTGAGTAGAATCAGAGTATGAGTTATACCTGGGTGCTCCAGTGTATTTATAATGGTGAGATGTGGCCTTCTGTGGATAAGATAAGTTAGTTGTCTTATCTTATCTTTATCTTATCTTTAAGTGAGGTCATCTTATCTTCAAGGGAACCGCCCTTCTCTCTGTAGGCTTGGGCCGCCTTAGGATTTGAGGCGTGTTCCTCTATTTGGGCTCTTCTCTGGGCTTTCCTGGGGACTTGACCGAGCTCTTTGGGAAGAGGTCGGGTTATCCTGACCTAAAGAGGTCAGTCGCTTTGTCTGTCGAACATCCCGGGTCAGACACCTCGACCCAGGGTATGAACAGTGCCCCTGCTTTGAGCTCGGTCTTCTTTTTGAGGTCGAGTCCTTGACTTCGGTCCTTTTTTGGTGAAGCCGAACTCAAGCATTTTGTCGATTCCTTTGTAGCAGCTTTTGAATGTAGAACGTTTCCTCTAAAAAGCGCGTGCTTTTATATCGGCGCTTTGGGAACGTGCGAGGGTTTAATGCTTTCCTTAATTTTAGCATTAATTGCCCCGTTTCCCTTTTGGCTCTTTATTTTTATTTTGAAAGCCCAGAAACGGTTTCTCTTCTTTCGCCTTTTTCATAACTTCTTTTCTCCGCTCTCTCCACTCTTCTGTTTTTGCGGCGTCTCTTTGGCATTTCTGGAGCTTCTATTTTCGCCTGGAGTTTCGCGTTTCTCCCTACGACATTACCCTTTGTTCGCGTTCTTTCCTTTGCTTGTGAAGAGGCATTCCCAGATTCTGTCTTCCATCTTTGGTTTTCTTTTGAAGCTTGCTGCTTTTTCTAGGTTGGTACTAACTTTCTTGTTTCTTTCGCGGCTTCACTTTTAGTTTTTTGGCGAAGCTTTAACTTTGCATGCTCAAAAGTTTGAACCTTTTTGTGATCTTGCGTTTGTTTGTCGCTGTAAATGTATTTTCCTTGGCTCACTTGCGTTCTTTTGGTATTTCCGTCGAAGCTTTCTAGGGTTTTGTTGTTGCTTCTGATAGAGAATCTGCATCTGTTCCTCACTTTGCTTGGTTGCTTTTTGTTTCTGATTTTGAGAAAGTTTGTACCTTTAATGATTTCTACTTGGCGCGCTTTGACGTTTGGGAATACTTTTTGCTTGGTAAACTGTGATGACTTTATGCTTCTGAAAATGCTTGCTTGTTTGAAGTCTTTTCCTTGTTTGAGAAATGCTGGGGTAGGAGCTGTAGATTTTCCTAGAAACCTTACTTGATTATTGCCTCCAAAGGATGCCCCAAGGCTTTTGGTTTGAGTCTTGGGATTTTCCTTTTCTGTTTGTTTTGCCTGTATCATATTGAGTTGTTTTCTCCCTTGTCCGAGATGTTTTTAGTAACCCCATCTTCTTTTCTTACTTGTAGGATTAGTTGGCCTCATGTCTTCTCACAATAACATTGTAGAGATGTCTTCCAGAGTTTCCGAGGGGATGTCCGAGTGGCTGGACTCCCTTGTTTTGTTGTGTGTTTCTGTTGTGGATGCTGAGTTTTGCACAGAGCTGAGGAAGCGCCATAGGATTTGTGATATCAATGCTCGTGAAGAGGATTACGAGCTTATTGCTCCTGATTCTGATGAGAGGGTTTGTTTTCCGACTTCCATTGAGAGGGAGCGTCCCTTCTTCTATGCCTATGAATACTTCTTCAGCTAGTTGAACATTACCTTTCCTTTTACTGCTTTTGAGACCGACCTGTTGTGGTCATGTAATATTGCTCCATCCCAGATTCACCCCAATTCCTGGGGTTTTATTAAAATTTTTCAACTTCTCTGCCGTGAATTAGATGTAACACCTTCCCAGACTCTTTTCCTTTATTTGTTTGTTTCCGCCAAGCCTGGCGGTTCTTCAAAAAAGAAAGCTTCTTGGGTTTCCTTCAGGCAGGGCCACAAAGTTTTTGCTATGTATGATGAGTCCTTCAAGGACTTCAAGAACTACTTGTTTAAGGTTTGTGTTGTCGAGGGGGCCCGCCCCTTTTTTCTTGATGAAAATGATGAACCTTCTTTCCCTCTGGAGTGGCAGAGGTATGTGAGAGTGTCTCGCTATACCTGGGAGATGCTTGATGATGTTGAGCGTACTTTTGTTGTTGTTCTTGAGGATCTGTGGGAGAAACCACCCCATCTTGATACCAAAAGGTTTTTCAATGACCCGTCCTTGGTTCGGACTATTTTGGGTATTTGTCTGACTTGTCTTTTGCTTCTTAATTTTTTTCTCCTCTTGTTTGTGACCGTAACGCTTTGCTGTGGCTAATTCTGTATTTGTAGAGATTTCAAAGAACAACGACTCCATGAAGGCCTTCAAAAGGGCAAAGAAGGCAACTGCTGCTCTGAACATCTCAGTCAAGGTGGCCGGCGAGGGATCGTCACAGGCCCCAGTGAAACCTCCTGTGCCGAGTTCCTTTGGGCCGAGGAAAGTGATTCCTACTCCTCGGTTTCATCAGGTCGATCCTCCTCAGACTTATGCCGTTGCTTCTGGTGTCCCTCCCTTAAAAAAGCGAAAGACATCCGAGCCCTTCAACCTGGATGCCCCGGACTTTGATGCTATCGAGTTTGTTGACCATCAAATTGCCCCCTATGGTGGGCTTTCCATGGACGACATGTCTCTTCTTCAGCATCTGGATTTTATCACCAAAAGTAGTGTGAAGATGGCTCATATGCGTGCGGCTATTTTCTGAACAGTTCAGGGGATTCCGATTCATGCCACAAAATCCTTCATGGAGGAGGCCAAGTCGGAATTTGATCGAATCAAGGGTCTGAAGGAGGAGTTGGAGGTGAAGTTGGCGAAGGTGGGGAAGGAGCTCGAGGGTGAGAAGGCCAGCTCTATTGCTCTGGCTGCTTCTTTGAAGTTGGCTGAGTACATGGCCCTGAAGCATAAGGATAGCTATGTCTCAGCTTATAGGGAATTAATACGCCTCTGGGATGAGTTGGAAACTGCTCGGGCTAATTATGGCGAGCTTCAGGGTCACCTTATGGGCAGTGTAACTGCTGCCTTCGAGAACCTAATGGAGCAGTTCCGAATTGTTGCCCCTGATGCCGACTTGACTCTTGTCAGCCTGGACAATGTTGTGAGGGATGGTAAAATTGTCCCTGATGACCAGGATGATGATGATGCTGACCCTCCCCCAGTGCCTTCTCTTAAGGTGTCGACCTCCTCGGTTCCTCCCATTACGTTTGATCTGGATTGCCAGATTCTGAACCGGGATGATGGAACTGTAGATGCTGTGCCCCTTCAGACTCGCCCTCCTTCTCCCCGTACTGATGCTACCGGGAAGGCTCCCGATCTTAGCTGATCTTTTTTCTGAATATTTGTGTAAATAGCCCGATTTGTGGGCTTTTGAACTTGTTTTTGTGAATGATTTTTTATTGACTGTTGATACTCTAGTTGCTAGTTTTAGCAACTTTATTTTGAAAACAAAATGATTTCTCTGAGGTTGATTTTGGTGGCCTCTTTGAAGCTTTATCATACTATGCTTTCTTTGTGCTTTAGCAGGGTGTCTGTTGGAATCTTGCTGCTTGGCCTCTTCAGATTGCTTTCGTACTTTTGTTTGTAGCTTGGATCCTTTTGAGGTCGTGACTTGTGGGGGGTCCAACTTGTTTTGTATTTTTAACGCCTTATAACCGATTTCTTTATGTTGGTCCTCTTCTAAGTTATTTTTGTAATCCTCTTTTCTGGGCCTTTGCCAAGTCTCTTTAAGGGATTACTTTTATAACTTATCTTTGTAGGAGACCGACTTCGTTAGGTCGATCTTTTCCTAGTTGTTTTTGTAATCCTCTTTCTTGGACCTTTGCTAGGTCTCTTTCAGGGATTACTTTTAAAACTTGTTTTGTAGGAAACCGACTTCGTTAGGTCGATCTCTTCTAAGTTGTTTTTGTAATCCTCTTTCTTGGGCCTTTGTTAGGTCTCTTTCAGGGATTACTTTTACAACTTGTTTTATAGGAAACCAACTTCGTTAGGTCGATGTTTTCTAAGTTGTTTTTGTAATCCTCTTTCTTGGACCTTTGTTAGGTCTCTTTCAGGGATTACTTTTACAACTTGTTTTGTAGGAAACCGACTTCGTTAGGTCGATCTCTTCTAAGTTGTTTTTGTAATCCTCTTTCTTGGACCTTTGTTAGGTCTCTTTCAGAGATTACGTTTACAACTTGTTTTGTAGGAAACCGACTTCGTTCGGTCGATCTCTTCTAAGTTGTTTTTGTAATCCTCTTTCTTAGACCTTTGTTAGGTCTCTTTCAGGGATTACTTTTACAACTTGTTTTGTAGGAAACCGACTTCGTTAGGTCGATCTCTTCTAAGTTATAGCAATTCCTCTTTAATAGGGTTAGCCAGACTTCTTTCCAGGGATTTGCTGATAACTTGGACTGGTTTGATCCGATTTTTTAATATTCGGCCAATCTTTTTTAAGTTATTATATAGCAATCCATAAGACCTCGTCAGGTTCTTTTTCGGGATCACTTTCGATAACTTCTTGCATTATTCTGTGTTCATCTTTTGCCGATTTGTAGATTGTTGTTTCTATCCTGGTTTAATCGACCTTTAGATGAATCGCGTTTTCACCTTTGTCAGTTGATTATTCCTATCAAGATCGTATAGTGAATCTGTTCTTCACTTCTTGTTCGATCTGTTGCTTTATAATCGGACGATGAATGCTTCAGATTAATGCGTCTTGAGCATTTGTAGAATATCTAAAATGTATTTTTATTTAAAGAAAGTGCAAATATATATAGGCGGGAGTTTTTCATACCCTTAAGTCAGATTAAATCTCAATCTTGACGCCTCATTAAAAAACCTTTTCAGGAAAAAGAGTGCGTCTTGTAATGAGACCTTTATCTAACTATAGTACCTTCTTAGGTTACAGGTGTGCCATGATCTGGGAAGTTCTCATCCCTCGAGTTTGGACAGTCTGCAGTAGCCCTTCCCAAGTACTTCTGTGACTCGGTAGGGTCCTTTCCAATTATCTGCCAGCTTTCCTTCTCCAGGTCAAGTTGTTCCAATATCATTTCGGATTAAGATGAGATCGTTCTCCGTGAAATCTCTTGGCACTACCCTCTGATTATACCTGGAAGCCATTCGTCGCTTTAGTGCTTCTTCTCTGATCCGAGCTCTTTCTTGGATTTCTGGAAGTAGGTCGAGCTCTTCTCTTTGGAGTTGAGAATTTGTTTGCTCATTGTAGTGGACTACTCGGGGAGATCCTTCCTCGACCTCTATTGGAATCATTGCCTCCACTTCGTATGCTAGTCGAAATGGTGATTCGTTCGTGGTAGAATGGGGGGTCGTCCGATAGGCCCATAGGACTTGTGAAAGTTCCTCGGCCAAAGCTCCCTTTGCTTCTTGCAGTCTACACTTCAACCCGGCCAATATGACTTTGTTGGCCGCTTCGGCTTGTCCGTTGGCTTGGGGATGTTCGACGGAGGTGAACTGGTGTTTTATATTCAAGTTGGCCACTAACTTTCTGAAGCCTGCATCTGTGAATTGGGTGCCATTGTCTGTGGTGATGGAGTATGGGACCCCAAACCTTGTAACGATGTTCCTATATAGGAATTTCCGGCTTCTTTGAGCAGTGGCATTGGCTAGGGCTTCTGCCTCGATCCATTTCGTGAAATAGTCTACTCTTACTATAAGGAATTTTACTTGTCCCGATCCCTGTGGGAAGGGTCCAAGAAGATCGAGTCCCCATTTTGCAAATGGCCAGGGTGAGGTCATGCTAATGAGTTTTTCTGGCGGGGTGATGTGAAAGTTGGCATGCTTCTGACATGGTGGACATGTCTTTACGAATTCTGTAGCTTCCTTTCATATAGTTGGCCAATAGAATCCTGCCCGGAGTACTTTTTGGTGAGAGCTTGTGCTCCGAGATGATTGCCACAAATGCCGCTGTGCCTCCCTTTTTAACCTTTTTGCCTCCTTTTCATCTGTGGGAAGCACTTCTGTTTTGAGGTAGTTAATTATGGGGGTCATCCATCCTTGATCCCGACCTGTTATGGCTAGGATTTTTTTCTTCTTCCGATATTGATGGGTTCTGTAGTATTTTCTGGATGAGGCTTCTATTGTTGCCCCCTGGTTTGGTGCTGGCTAGCTTTGTTCTGAGTTTCTGTGTACAGGAGGATGTTACTTTAAATTTGTTTTTAATTAATTGATTCAATAGCTTAATCGTGTTCATGAGATTGGTTCAATTGGTTCTAACAGGTTTTTCTACTACTCTTACATAAAAGAAGCAGAATTTTTAACAAACTCGATAGTGAGAAAATCTTATTAGAGTCATCTGAATCAATTCCATGAATACAGTTAAGTGGTTGATTACTCTAATTACTTATTGAAAACAAATCTAAGCTGTTAGTAATAGTTTCCTTCTTTCTATTATGCTTAACTGCATATCCATTTTTTAGTACATAAAATTTCTTTTGGGATAACTAAGGCAACTCTATTGCCAACCAGTGTGTGGTTGTGACCCTGTTCGGGTAGCAATACAGGCAAATTTATATAATGTTGGGCAGTTGCAAATTCTATTGTTTATGTTTATGTTTTGCATCTTTGTTTATCTCTATCCAATGGCTGTTTAGTAGGTTTGCATATAAAATCTATGGGTAATGACACCTCTGCTGTGCCACCATCTGCTATATGCATGCAATGCAGTTGAAGTATTTTCTTTTTCTTCTTTGATTCATTATGCTATTAAATTAAAGAGATATGCTTAGCAGCTTAGCTATGGTTTTTTGTTTTAATTTATTAACCCAATTTTGGCTAGTTGGGTACTGTTTGATTTTTTAGTTATATATCACTTTTGAAAATAAGATTTCTAAAAACTGGTTTCAAAAGTTAATATTTCTATTAAAAAATCTGATTATGAATTACTTATATTTTTATTCTTTGTTGCTGTTGTAGTTTTTCTCTTTAAAACCAGAAAAAGAGAATCAAATAACGGGTCTCTCTATAGCTGCGACTACCCTAGTCATTGAGCTACACTACAGGTGAATCATTTAATATATTATATTTTTAAATTTGTTTGAACATTTAATTGTTAAGAATATTTAGTGATTAATTGATTGCTGAAGCTTCTTTGCATAATTTGTTAGATAAAAATTGTTAGTCTCATGATTGGTTGAGATGTTCTCTTTTGAATATGTGTGATTGACTTCTAGAAATCCTTTAGAAGTAATAAGCTCTTGATTGAAAAAAAATCACTTATAGTTAGTCTAAATCATATGTCCGTGTCTTTTATTTTAGTTGACAAAGTAATGGACAAAGGGTGGACTAGTTTACCAAGACATACTGAGGGTTACCAACATGGTGTTAATTCATTTTTGGATTTTGTCTTTTCTAAAGGTAGACCACAAGGACAAGAAATTCTTTGTCCTTTCTATATGTAATAACTTTAGTTGGGGGCGAAAGGATGAAGTTTATGATCATTTAATAAGTAAGGATTTCAAAAAGGTTACACTATGTGGGTTCATTACGGCGAAAGGATAAGTCACATGGATAGTGATTCCGATGAGGTTGAAGTCCATGAAGGATTTGTTGACGACATTCCTGGGCTGCTAAACAAGACGTTTCGGCATGTCCTTGAACGAGATAAATATGGTGATGGGCCAAATGAAGATGCAAAACAGTTTTATAACTTGCTTGAAGAAGGAAAATAAGAGTTATATCCTGGCAGTAAAAAAATTTCGACATTATCATTCGTTATCCGATTGTATTTGTTGAAGACTCTTAATGGTTGGAGCAACGCATCCTTTACTGATCTACTTGAGTTACTGAAAGAAGCGATTCCTCATTTGAATATTCCTGATTCTTTCAATAAAATCAAGGCCATGGTAATAGATTTAGGACTTGGTTATAATAAAATTCATGCTTGTCCCAATGATTATGTTCTGTTCTGGGATACATATGAAGATGATGAATTTTGTCCAGTTTACGGAGCTTTTAGGTACATAGAAAATGTTGAGGTAGATACAAAAGTTGATAAGTTGAAGAAAAAACCTGTGCCTACGAAGGTGTTGAGGTATTTTTCCTTGATTCTAAGGCTTAAGAAGCTATTCCTTTGTTCAAAAATAGCTGAATCATTAAGGTGGCACGATGAACATTGTTCAAAGGATGGAAAGTTAAGACACCCAGTTGATGTTCAATCATGGAAAGACTTTGACAGGCTTCATCCTGATTTTGCTAAAGAATCTCGTAACATAAGATTAAGGCTAGCTAGCGATGGATTTAATCCATTTAGAACCATGAGCATCTCCCATAGTACATGGCTGGTAGTTTTGGTTGCATACAATCTTCCTCCATGGTGTTACATGAAACCAGAGTATGTCATGATGTCCTTGCTCATCCCTAGACCATGTTTGCCTGGAAAAAGCATTGATGTGTATCTTTAGCCATTAATTGAAGAGTTGCAGGTTTTATGGGAAGTTGGAGTGAAAACATATGATGCTTCAAAGAATGAAACTTTTCAACTACATGCAGCACTTTTTTGGACCATAAGTGACATTCCAGCTTATGCTATGTTATCCGGTTGGAGCACAAAGGGAAAGTTAGCATGTCCTTGCTGTAATTATGACACCTCCTCCTGTTATTTAAAACATAGCCGAAAGATATGTGATGAGCGGATAATTTATACGCTTTTTGGCATTGTTTTTAGTATGTTTTTAGTATGTTTTAGTTAGTTTTTAGTATATTTTTATTAGTTTTTAGTTAAAATTCACTTTTCTGGACTTTACTATGAGTTTGTGTGTTTTTCTGTGATTTCAGGTATTTTCTGGCTGAAATTGAGGGACTTGAGCAAAAATCTGATTCAGAGGCTGAAAAGGACTGCAGATGCTGTTGGATTCTGACCTCCCTGAACTCAAAGTGGATTTTCTGGAGCTAAAAGAGCCCAATTGGCACGCTCTCAACGGCGTTGGAAAGTAGACATCCTGGGCTTTCCAGCAATATATAATAGGTCATACTTTGCCCGAGATTTGATGGCCCAAACTGGCGTTCTAAATCAGCTCAAAACTGCCCGGCGTTAAACGCCGGAACTGGCACAAGAATGGGAGTTAAACGCCCAAACTGGCACAAAAGCTGGCGTTTAACTCCAAGAGAAGTCTCTACACGAAAATGCTTCAATGCTTAGCCCAAGCACAGACCAAGTGAGCCCGGAAGTGGATTTTTATGTCATTTACTCATCTCTGTATACCCTAGGCTACTAGTTCTCTACAAATAGGACCTTTTGCTATTGTATTTTCATCTTGGTTCTTCTGGTTTCCTCTCTGGGGCCGAAGCCAATGATCACTACTATCACTTATGTATTTTCAACGGTGGAGTTTCTACACACCATAGATTAAGGTGTGGAGCTCTGCTGTACCTCAAGTATTAATGCAATTACTATTGTTCTTCTATTCAATTCGGCTTGTTCTTATTCTAAGATATTCATTCGTACCCAAGAACATGATGAATGTGATGATTATCTGACACTCATCACCATTCTCACTTATGAACAAGTGTCTTACAACCACTTCTATTCTACAAGCAAACAAGGCTTGAATGTTTATCTCTTGGATCCCTTGATCGGAATCTTCGTGGTATAAGCTAGAATTGATGGCGGCATTCAAGAGAATCCGGAAGGTCTAAACCTTGTCTGTGCTATTCTGAGTAGGATTCAATGATTGAATGACTGTGACGAGCTTCAAACTCCTGAAGGTTGGGCGTTAGTGACAGACGCAAAAGAATCAATGGATTCTATTCCAACCTGATTGAGAACCGACAGATGATTAGCCGTGCCGTGACAGGGTGCGTTGAACATTTTCACTGAGAGGATGGGAGGTAGCCACTGACAATGGTGAAACCCTACATACAGCTTGCCATGGAAAGGAGTAAGAAGGATTGGATGAAGACAGTAGAAAAGTAGAGAGACGGAAGGGACAAAGCATCTCCATACGCTTATCTAAAATTCTTACCAATGAATTACATAAGTATCTCTATCTTTATCTTTATGTTTTATTCATCATCCATAACCATTTGAGTCTGCCTGACTGAGATTTACAAGGTGACCATAGCTTGCTTCATACCAACAATCTCCGTGGGATCGACCCTTACTCGCGTAAGGTTTATTACTTGGACGACCCAGTACACTTGCTGGTTAGTTGTGCGAAGTTGCGATAAGGAGTTGAGATTACAATTGTGCGTACCATGTTGATGGCGCCATTGATGATCACAATTTCGTGCTGGGCGTTCAAAACGCCCAGTGAGGAAGACAAACTAGCGTTTAACGCTAGCCAGGGTGCCTGGCTGGGCGTTTAACGCCCAAAAGGGTAGTGCTTTGGGCGTTAAACGCCAGAATGCGCACCATTCTGGGCGTTTAACGCCAGGATGGCACAAGAGGGAAGATTCTATTTTCAATCCAAATTTTTTTCAAGTTTTCAAAATTTTTCAAAATCAAATCTTTTTCAAATCAAATCTTTTCAATCAAATCTTTTTCAAAATCAATTTATTTCCATTTTCAAAAATACTTGCTATCAATTAATGATTTGATTCAACATCTCAAGTATGTTGCCTTTTCTGTTGAGAAAGGTTTAATGTTTGAATCATATCTTTTCTTGTTAGCCAAGTCATTAGTTTTCAAAATCAAATCTTTTTAAATTGTTTTTCAAATCATATCTTCTCAATCATGTCTTTTTTAAAACTATATCTTTTTCAATCATATCTTCTTAAATCACATCTTTTTTCAAAATAGTTTTCAATCATATCTTTTTAATTTCTAATTTCAAAATCTTTTTCAAAAATTACTTGATTTCTTTTCCACTCTTAGTTTTCGAAAATCAATTAGTATTTTTCAAAATGTTTTTAAAATCCTTTTAATTTATTTTCAAAAATTTCTTCCCCTCTTTTCACATCCTTCTATTTATGGACTAACACTCATCCTTAATGCACAATTCGAACTCCATCTTTCTTGATAAGTTTGAATTTTCTACCTCTTCCTTCCATTTTTCTTTTCCTCTGACACCTCAAGGAATCTCTATACTGTGACATAGAGGATTCTATATTTTCTTGTTTTCTTCTCTTTCATATGAGCAAGAGCAAAGACAAAAGCATTCTTGTTGAGGCTGACCCTGAACCTGAAAGGACCTTGAAGCGAAAGCTAAGAGAAGCTAAGGCACAACTCTCTGTAGAGGACCTAACAGAAATCTTCAAAGAAGAAGAACCCATGGAAGCCGAAAACAACAACAATGCCAACAATGCAAGGAAGGTGCTGGGTGACTTTACTGCACCTACTCCCGACTTCTATGGGAGAAGCATCTCTATCCCTGCCATTGGAGCAAAAAAATTTGAGCTTAAGCCTCAATTAGTTTCTCTAATGCAACAGAATTGCAAGTTCCATGGGCTTCCATTGGAAGACCCTCATCAGTTTTTAGCTGAATTCTTGCAAATCTGTGACACTGTCAAGATTAATGGGGTTGACCCTGAAGTCTACAGACTTATGCTATTCCCTTTTGCTGTAAGAGACAGAGCTAGGATATGGTTGGACTCACAACCTAAAGAAAGCCTGAACTCTTGGAAAAGCTAGTCAATGCCTTTAGACAGAAGGAAGGAGAATCCCTCTATGAAGCTTGGGAAAGATACAAACAATTAATCAGAAAGTGTCCCTCTGACATGCTTTCTGAATGGAGCATCATAGGTATTTTCTATGATGGCCTGTCTGAACTGTCCAAGATGTCTTTGGATAGCTCTGCTGGAGGATCTCTTCATCTGAAGAAGACGCCTACAGAAGCTCAAGAGCTCATTGAAATGGTTGCAAATAACCAATTCATGTACACTTCTGAAAGAAATCCTGTGAACAATGGGACAAATCCGAAGAAAGAAGTTTTTGAGATTGATACTCTGAATGCCATATTGGCTCAGAACAAAATATTGACTCAGCAAGTCAATTTGATTTCTCAAAGTCTGTCTGGAATGCAAGCTGCACCAGGCAGTACTAAGGACGCTTCATCTGAAGAAGAAGCTTATGATCCTGAGAACCCTTTAATGGAAGATGTGAATTACATGGGAGAACCCTATGGAAACGCCTATAATCTTTCATGGAGAAATCATCCGAATTTTTCATGGAAGGATCAACAGAGACCTCAACAAGGTTTCAACAACAATAATGGTGGAAGAAACAGGTTTAGCAATGGCAAGCCTTTTCCATCATCTTCTCAGCAACAGACAGAGAATTCTAAGCAGAGCCACTCTGACTTAGCAACCATGGTCTCTGATCTAATCAAAACCACCCAGAGTTTCATGACTGAAACAAGGTCCTCCATTAGAAACTTGGAGGCACAAGTGGGTCAGCTGAGTAAGAAAATTACTGAACTCCCTCCTAGTACTCTTCCAAGCAATACAGAAGAAAATCCAAAAGGAGAGTGCAAGGCCATCAACATGGCCGAATTTGGAGAGGAGGGAGAGGCAGCGAACACCACTGAGGAAGACCTCAATGGACGTCCACTGGCCTCCAATGAGTTCCCTAATGAGGAACCATGGGAATCTGAGGCTCATAATGAGACCATAGAGATTCCATTGGACTTACTTCTGCCATTCATGAGCTCTGATGAGTATTCTTCCTCTGAAGAGGATGAGTATGTCACCAAAGAGCAAGTTGCTAATACCTTGGAGTAATCATGAAGCTAAATAACAAGTTATTTGGTAATGAGACTTGGGAGGATGAACCCCATTTGCTCACCAAAGAATTGGATAACTTGTCTAGGCAGAAACTACCTCAAAAGAGACAAAATCCTGGGAAGTTCTCAATACCTTGTGCCATAGGCACCATGACCTTCAAGAAGGCCTTGTGTGACCTAGGGTCAAGCATAAACCTCATGCCTCTCTCTGTAATGGAGAAGCTAGGAATCTTTGAGGTGCAAGCTACAAAAATCTCACTAGAGATGGCAGACAATTCAAGAAAACAAGCTTATGGACTTGTAGAGGATGTTCTGGTAAAAGTTGAAGACTATTACATCCCTGCTGATTTCATAGTCCTAGAGACTAGGAAGTGCATGGATGAATCCATCATCCTTGGCAGACCCTTCCTAGCCACAGCAAAGGCTGTGATTGATGTGGACAGAGGAGAATTGATCATTCAAGTGAATGAAGAATCCTTTGTATTTAAGGCTCAAGGATATCCCTCTGTCACCATGGAGAGGAAGCATGAAGAGCTTCTCTCAAAACAGAGTCAAACAGAGCCCCCAAAGTCAAACTCTAAGTTTGGTGTTGGGAGGCCACAACCAACTTCTAAGTTTGGTGTTGAACCCCCACAATCAAACTCTAAGTTTGGTGTTGGGAGGTTCCAACATTGCTCTGAGCATATGTGAGGCTCCATGAGAGCCCACTGTCAAGCTACTGACATTAAAGAAGTGCTTGTTGGGAGGCAACCCAATGTTATATTTATCTATTTTTCCTTTGTTATTTTATGTTTTCTGTAGGTTGATGATCATGGAAAGGCACAAAATCAATTGAAAAAGCAAAAACAGAATGAAAAACAGAAAGAAAAATAGCACACCCTGGAGGAAGACCTTGCTGGTGTTTAAACGCTAGTGAGGGCAGCAAATGGGCGTTTAACGCCCAGTCTGGCACCATTCTGGGCGTTTAACGCCAGAAAGGGGCACCAGACTGGCGTTAAACGCCAGGAAAGGGCAAGAAGTTGGCGTTAAACGCCAGAAATGGGCACCAGCCCGGCGTTTAACGCCAGAATTGGCATAAAGAGCATTTTTGCTCGCCACTTGGTGCAGGGATGAATTTTCCTTGACACCTCAGGATCTGTGGACCCCACAGGATCCCCACCTACCCCACCACTCTCTCTCTTCTTCAGCCATTCACCAATCACCTCAACACCTCTTCCCCAAAAACCCTTCACCTATCAAATCCCATCTTTCTCTTTACCACTCACATCCATCCTTCATAAAACCCCACCTACCTCACCATTCAAATTCAAACCACTTTCCCTCCCAAACCCACCCTCCCATAGCCGAACCCTACCCCTCTCTCCACTCCTATATAAACCCATCTTCACTCCTTCATTTTCACACAAAAAAAGAAATAACGTTATGATCCAAGGCAAAAAGAGTGTGCTTAAGAACCCTGGACACCTCTAATTGGGGACTCTAGCAAAGCTGAGTCACAATCTGAAAAGGTTCACCCAGTTATGTGTCTGTGGCATGTATGTATCCGGTGGTAATACTGGAAGACAGAGTGCTTTGGGCCACGGCAAGACTCATAAAGTAGCTGTGTTCAAGAATCATCATACTTAACTAGGAGAATCAATAACACTATCTGGATTCTGAGTTCCTATAGAAGCCAATCATTCTGAATTTCAAAGGATAGAGTGAGATGCCAAAACTATTTAGAGGCAAAAAGCTAAAGCCCCGCTCATCTAATTAATACTGATCTTCATAGATGTTTTTGGAGTTCATTGCATATTCTCTTCTTTTTATCTTATTTGATTTTCAGTTGCTTGGGGACAAGCAACAATTTAAGTTTGGTGTTGTGATAAGTGGATAATTTATACGCTATTTGGCATTGTTTTTAGTATGTTTTAGTTAGTTTTTAGTATATTTTTATTAGTTTTTAGTTAAAATTCACTTTTCTGGACTTTACTATGAGTTTGTGTATTTTTCTGTGATTTCAGGTATTTTCTGGCTGAAATTGAGGGACCTGAGCAAAAATCTAATTCAGAGGCTGAAAAGGACTGCAGATGCTGTTGGATTCTGACCTCCCTGCACTCGAAGTGGATTTTCTGGAGCTACAGAAGCCCAATTGGCGCGCTCTCAATGGCTTGGAAAGTAGACATCCTGGGCTTTCCAGCAATATATAAGTCCATACTTTGCTCGAGATTTGATGGCCCAAACTGGCGTTCCAAATCAGCTCAAAACTGCCCGGCGTTAAACGCCGGAACTGGCACAAGAATGGGAGTTAAACGCCCAAACTGGCACAAAAGCTGGCGTTTAACTCCAAGAGAAGTCTCTACACGAAAATGCTTCAATGCTCAGCCCAAGCACACACCAAGTGGGCCCGGAAGTGGATTTTTATGTCATTTACTCATCTCTGTAAACCATAGGCTACTAGTTCTCTACAATAGGACCTTTTACTATTGTATTTTCATCTTTTGATCACTTTAGATCTTAGATCAGATCTTGGTTCTTCTGGTTCCCTCTCTGGGGCCGAAGCCAATGATCACTTTTGTTCTTATGTATTTTCAACGGTGGAGTTTCTACACACCATAGATTAAGGTGTGGAGCTCTGCTGTACCTCGAGTATTAATGCAATTACTATTGTTCTTCTATTCAATTTAGCTTATTCTTGTTCTAAGATATTCATTTGCACCCAAGAACATGATGAATGTGATGATTATGTGACACTCATCATCATTCTCACTTATGAACGAGTGCCTGACAACCACTTCTGTTCTACTAGCAAACAAGGCTTGAATGTTTATCTCTTGGATCCCTTAATCGGAATCTTCGTGGTATAAGCTAGAATTGATGGTGGCATTCAAGAGAATCCGGAAGGTCTAAACCTTGTCTGTGGTATTCTGAGTAGGATTCAATGATTTAATGACTGTGACGAGCTTCAAACTCCTGAAGGCTGGGCGTTAGTGACAGATGCAAAAGAATCAATGGATTCTATTCCAACCTGATTGAGAACCGAAAGATGATTAGCCGTGCCGTAACAGGGTGCGTTGAACATTTTCACTGAGAGGATGGGAGGTAGCCATTGACAACGGTGAAACCCTACATACAGCTTGCCATGGAAAGGAGTAAGAAGGATTGGATGAAGACAGTAGGAAAGCAGAGAGACAAAAGGGACAAAGCATCTCCATACGCTTATCTGAAATTCTTACCAATGAATTACATAAGTATCTCTATCTTTATCTTTATGTTTTATTCATCATCCATAACCATTTGAGTGTGCCTGACTGAGATTTACAAGGTGACCATAGCTTGCTTCATACCAACAATCTCCGTGGGATCGACCCTTACTCGGGTAAGGTTTATTACTTGGACGACCCAGTACACTTGCTGGTTAGTTGTGCGAAGTTGTGATAAGGAGTTGAGATTACAATTGTGCGTACCATGTTGATGGCGCCATTGATGATCACAATTTCGTGCACCAATGTGCTACATGGATCACCATAAATTTTTTGCTATGGATCATCCATATAGGATGGATAAAAGATCTTTCAATGGCGATGTTGAATTAAGGTCTTCACCAGCTTTATTATATGGGGAACAAATTTTTGAAGATTTGAAAGATTTTGACAATGTATTTAGAAAGAAGCAAAAAAATACAATTGATGGTCCATGGAAGAAAATGTCCATTTTCTTTGAGTTGCCATATTGGAAGCAAAATACATTACGCCATTTTCTTGATGTTATGCACATCGAGAAAAACGTATGTGATAACATAATTGGAACTTTATTAGACATTCCAGGAAAGTCCAAAGATCATGCAAATGCTCGTTACTATCTCAAAGATATGGGCATAAGAAAATAACTACAACCAAAGGAGATAGATGGTGGCAAGAAAGCAAAAATTGCTAAGGCTTGTTTTAACCTTACTACTCAAGAAAAAACCATTTTTTGTGAAATCTTGAAGTCAGTAAAATTGTCATCTAGTAGTGCCTTAAATATTTCTCGGTGTGTTCATATTGTTGAGAAAAAGATATCAGGCTACAAAAGTCATGATGCTCATTTTATGTTGTATTATTTGTTGCAAGTAGCAATAAAATGCACAATGCAGAATCAAGTAGCTGGCCCTTTAATTTATCTAGGTTCATTCTTTCGTTCCTTATGCTAAAAAGTTGTTGAAAATGATACAATAAATCATTAGGAAGTAGATATTAGAGAAATTTTGTGCCAATTAGAAAGAATATTTCCTCCTAGCTTCTTTGATATAATGGTACATTTGCCTATTCATCTGGTAAACGAGTTGAGGTTGGGTGGCCCAGTTCAATTTAGGTAGATGTACCTCATCGAGCGATATCTGTGTAGGTTAAAGTCCTATGTTCGCAATAAGAGCCGCCCCGAAGGTTCAATTGCTGAAGGTTATTTAGCCGAGGAATGCTTGACATTTTGCTCAAGATATTTAAGTCCTGATGTGGATACAAGGCTGAGTAGGAGGACACAAAATTATGATAATTGCATTGAAGCTAAAGAATGTCATGATAGCTATTTTGCGTGCTTGGGGTGACTAATTGGTGGAAAGAGGAAATGGCAACCTTTTCTCTGGATACCAACTCAAAAATACAAGCTCATCGGTACATCTTATTCAATTGTGATAAAGTGAAAGACTACATTAGGTATTTTTTTATATATTTTCCAACTACCAATTCTATATTAACAAATTTAACTGACTCGCTTTTTACTTACTTTAGAGAGTATGAGGAACATGTCAACAATCAATCTAAAGGTAGAAAATGGAAGAAGGCAAAAGCTCTAAACCATGATTTTAGTGAATGGTTCAAAGAGCGTGCTTCTCATGAAGATGTTCCAAAACAACTTAAAGATTTGTCTAGGGGCCCAAACTTAGTTGCAAAATAATTTTCTAGTTATGTAATCAATGGCTACAAATTTCAAACTAGAAAACATGATGCAAGCCACACAACTCAAAACAGTGGTGTGATTTTGGTGTGCGAAACACCAAGCTTTGCTAGTGCCAAGGACAACAACCCAATGACAAAAGCCGTAACATATTTTGGTGCAATAAATGACATAATTGAGTTAGACTATTATTCATGTTTCAAATTTGTTCTCTTCAACTGTGATTGGTTTGAAGTTGAAGAAGAGAATTTTGGTCTAACTTCAGTTCATTTTAATAAAAGATGTTATCGGGATGATCCTTTTGTATTAGCTTTACAAGTCCACCAATGCTTTTATATTCAAGACCCTTTTAACAAAGACAAGCATTATGTCATGGACACAGTGCCAAGGGATTTATTCAATATGTTTGATGGGTATGATGTTGAAGCCGAAGAGTCTAATCAGAAGGACCCCTTTGATCAAGTGAATAATTTGTTTGTGCCAAAGGATAATTGTGAAGTTCAATGGACTAGAGAAAACATGCCAAATACAATCATTGAGAAACCTTCACTTGTTCTACAACAAGCTGAATGTGATGATGATTCTGATCTTTAAAGAGATTTTTCTTCTCAACATAGAATAATTTTTTTACTTTTATTTTTGGTGTAATTGTTTATGAACAGGTGCATTTCTTATAGATTCTTGGTTCTTTTAATATGTAATTTGGTTTTTAACTATTATGTTACCCGATTTTTTTATGTATACTAATCTCATTATGTTATTTTCTTTTTCAGAAAATGTTCAAAAAATTCATTGAACATGAGATAGATTCAAAGTCAAGTGCTGAATTGCGTGCAAAGTTCTTCAAGAATATGGAAGTTAAGCGAGAAAATATGTCTTCTGGTCAACAGCAACATCAACCACCACCACCACTCAAAAGGATAAAAACCCTTAGTGATAGGGAAAGGGAGCAGACGTTAAGAAAAAATGGTGTCCAAGTAAATGATAAGCAGAATTTTGTAGAAAAGCCAAAAGTTGCAAAAGAAAAAGGGCAAAATTTGAAGAAAAGTAAAGTACAGCTGGAAGTAAGTATGACTCACTCACAAGGATCAACATGTAGACAAGAAAAAGAACTTCCTTCTAAATCTACTACTGTGGCTCACAAGAATACTAAAGAAGTAGATTCTAGAATGACTCAAGATTTGAAGAGAAAAGAGACCACAATTGAAGATGATGTTGAAGACTGTGGCAGCTTGCAAGAAAGGCCAACTAAGAAGGGAAAAATACGTCAATTTGCTTCAATGCCGATTGATACTCTTCTTCAACTTAACAATGAACCTGATGCTGAAGAACAATTGGATGAGAATGAAGGAGATATTATAGAGGAGCAGGACAAGGATTATATTAATCCAACTGAGGCTGAGAACATAGACAATACTTTGAAAGGTAAACTTTTTGCAGGTTCTCAATTTTTTTTCCTGTTTACTTTTTCTTAGTTTAATTAGTTTGTTCAGTTTTTATTAAATTAGTCAGTTTAGTTATGCATGCTTAGTGGATTTAGGTTGAAATTTTTGGTTGCTACTGATGCCTTTTATGAATGGTTTTCTGAGCTGTTTTAATTGACAAATGATGGTTGTTGCATTACTGTTTCAAACTGTATAGTGCTACTTTATCCTTGTTAATGGCTGATTTCATGCCTTATTTTGATTGAGCAATGATGATGATGGCCTTATTTTGAGCTGTTTTATTAGTGCTGATTTGATTTTAGTGAGTTCATATGGGTTGATTTTGCTGTTTAGTGCTGTTTTATCCTTGTTAATGGCTGATTTCATGCCTTGTTTTGATTGAGCAATGATGATGATGGCCTTATTCTAAGCTGTTTTTGATGGTTTAGAATTTCACTAATGAAATCTCGTTGTAAAGTATAGTTTTTAAACCAAGCAATAGTCCCTTCATACAAAAGATTGTTTGTCACTAAAACAAACCCCTAAAATTATAAATCGAAGTATTTAAATCTCGGGTCGTTCTCCCTAGGAATTACAATAAAGTGTTCTTATTATTGGTTATGAGATGTATTTTGGGGTTTTGGGGATAATGAACAAGAAATGTAAATGGCAAAGAAAATAAACTAACAACTAATAAAGCTCTTGGCAAGATATGAGAACTAGAAGTCCTATCCTAGTTATCCTCCTCAATTGTGACCATAAATTGTTCATTGCTACCACTTAGTTAACCTCTAACCATGGAGGGAAGTCAAGTGGATGAATTAACTTGATTCCACAAGTCCTAGCCAACTCCCAAGGGAAAGACTAGCTTTAGTGGTATCCAAATCAATTAGCAACTTCCAATTATCAATCAACAAAGGAATTAGATAACTCAAGAGTCACTAATTACTCTTCCTAGGCCCAGAGGAACAAAATCTATACTAAAATCCAACCAAGCATTTTATCAAACACTTAGAAAGTATGAAAGAAAAGCATAGTAAATTGACAACAACAATGAAATCTAACAACCATTATTGCAAGGAATTTATAACAACAATCAAAAGAAACACAATTATTATGAATTACCTCAAATTGAATTGAAAGAAAATAGAAGGAACAAGACTAGATCTACAACAAAGCATAGAAACAACATAAAGGAAATTACAACAAAGAGTAGAAGAATGATGAATGTAACAACAAATAATTGAGATGTAGAAGAAGATGAAAGCATGGATTATAACCTAGATCTAAGATTATTGAACTAAACCTAAACCTAATCCTAATTTCAGAGAGAAGAGAAAGTTTCTCTCTCTAGAAACTACTTCTAACTACTTCTAAAACTAAACTAAAGCTAATGATCAAAAGTAAGTAAAATATGTCAATTTCCCTTCAATCCTTGGCTTAAATAGCATTAGAAATGAGTTGAATTGGGCCCACAAGGCTTTAGAATTCGCTGGCCACGAATTTGCATTTTATGAATCACATGCAAATTGGCGCGTCCGTGTACCATTTGCATGCGCGCCGCTATGTGCGATGCAACTATGGAAAATATTATATTATTTCGAAGCCCCGGATGTTATCATTCCAACGCAATTGAAACCACATCATTTGGACCTCTGTAGCTAAAGTTATGGTCGATTAAGTGCGAAGTGGTCGGCTTGACAGCTTTTGCGATTCCTACATTTCTTCATGAGTTCTCTATTTTTACATGCTTTTCCTTCATTCCCTTGATCCAATATTTGCCTCATAAATCCGAAATCATTAACAAACATATCAAGGTATCTAATGGAATCAAGGTGAATAAAATTTAGCTATTTTGAGTCCTAAAAGCATCTATTCACTATTAAGCACAATTAAAGGAGAGTTTACAAAACCATGCTATTTCATTGAATAAATGTGGGTAAAAGGTGATAAAGGTCCCCTAAATTCAACACAAGATAAACCCTACAAATGGGGTTTATCATTGATTTTGCTGTTTAGTGCTGCTTTATCCTTGTTAATGGCTGATTTCATGCCTTTTTTTATTGAGCAATGATGATGATGGCCTTATTTTGAGCTGTTTTATTAGTGTTGATTTGATTTTAGTGGGTTCATATGGGTTGATTTTGCTATTTAGTGCTGCTTTATCCTTATTAATGGCTGATTTCATGCCTTGTTTAAATTGAGCAATGATGATGATGGCCATATTCTGAGCTGTTTTATTAGTGCTGATTTAATTTTAGAGAGTTCATATAGGTTGATTTTGCTATTTAGTGCTGCTTTATCCTTCTTAATGGCTGATTTCATGCCTTGTTTTGATTGAGCAATGATGATGATGGCCTTATTCTGAACTGTTTTATTAGTGCTGATTTGGTTTTAGTGAGTTCATATAGGTTGACTTTGCTGTTTAATGTTCCTTTATCCGTGCTAATGGCTGATTTCATGCCTTGTTTTGATTGAGCAATGATGCTGATGGCCTTATTTTGAGCTATTTTATTGGTGCTGATTTGATTTTAGAGAGTTCATATGGGTTGATTTTGATGTTTAGTGTTGCTTTATCCTTCTTAATGGATGATTACATGCCTTGTTTTGATTGAGCAATGATGATGATGGCCTTATTCTGAGCTGTTTTAATAGTATTAATTTGGTTTTAGTGAGTTTATGTGGGTTGATTTTGTTGTTTAGTGTTGCTTTATCCTTGTTAATGGCTGATTTAATGCCTTGTTTTGATTGAGCAATTATGATGATGGCCTTATTCTGAGTTATTTTATTAGTGCTGATTTGGTTTTAGTGAGTTCATATGGGTTAATTTTGCTGTTTAGTGTTGCTTTATCCTTGTTAATGGTTGATTTCATGCCTTGTTTTAATTGAGCAATGATGCTGATGGCCTTATTCTGAGCGGTTTTATTAGTGCTGATTTGATTTTAGTGAGTTCATATGGGTTGATGTTGCTGTTTAGTGCTGTTTTATCCTTGTTAATGGCTGATTTCATGCCTTGTTTTGATTGAGCAATGATGTTGATGGCCTTATTCTGAGTTGTTTTATTAGTGCTGATTTGGTTTTAATGAGTTCATATGGGTTGATTTTGCTATTTAGTGCTGCTTTATCCTTATTAATGCCTGATTTCATGCCTTGTTTTAATTGAGCAATGATGCTGATGGCCTTATTCTGAGTTGTTTTATTAGT
This sequence comes from Arachis hypogaea, assembly GCF_003086295.3. Taxonomy (NCBI): domain Eukaryota; kingdom Viridiplantae; phylum Streptophyta; class Magnoliopsida; order Fabales; family Fabaceae; genus Arachis; species Arachis hypogaea. The sequence goes on along the minus strand of NC_092038.1, from coordinate 91,643,258 downwards.
GTTGATTTGATTTTAGTGAGTTCATATGGGTTGATGTTGCTGTTTAGTGCTGCTTTATCCTTGTTAATGGCTGATTTCATGCCTTGTTTTGATTGAGCAATGATGCTGATGGCCTTATTCTGAGCTGTTTTATTAGTGCTGATTTGATTTTAGTGAGTTCCTATGGGTTGATGTTGCTGTTTAGTGTTGCTTTATCCTTGTTAATGGCTGATTTCATGCCTTGTTTTGATTGAGCAATGATGCTGATGGCCTTATTCGCAGTTGTTTTATTAGTGCTGATTTGGTTTTAATGAGTTCATATCGGTTGATGTTGCTGTTTAGTGCTGCTTTATCCTTGTTAATGGTTGATTTCATGCCTTGTTTTGATTGAAAAATGATGCCGATGGCCTTATTCTGAACTGTTTTATTAGTGCTTATTTGATTTTAGTGAGTTCAAATGGGTAGATTTTGCTGTTTGTTTAAATTCAAAAACGTCCTATTTACAGCTATAATGTTGCCAAAATTTCTAAAAATTTGTGTGTTAATTGAATTCCAATTTGTGAATTGAATTTGGTAATTTGTTGCTTTAGTTTTTTTTCAATTAAATATCTTATAAATCAATAAGAGTGATGGAATATAATTAGTATCTTTATATAGAGACAACAGTGAAGAAACCATGAGGACCTATACAATGCTTGAAGATTCATGCAAGACAGTTGGAAGATAAAGAAAAAATTACTCTAGATATTGAAAGAGAGGCAATTGGTCCTACTGATGAAGCTGTAAAAAACTTGAGCAAATTTCTGGGCACAGTGGCAAGGAATTCAAATTTTTGTCCATTAATTTACACAAATTGGAAGGGGATTAAAGATAAAGAAGCCATTTGGGAATATGTTCAAGTGAGAATATTATTATTGTTTCTTTTAGAAACTATTTGGAAATGTACACACATATTTTATTCTTACTAGAAAATAATATTTGTGTTTTATAGGCTAAGTTTATTATTCCAACTAAAGTAAAGAGGATAGTCCTTGCTCCTATCAATGATAACTAGAGATGGTATAAGACCACAATCAAGCAAAATCATTTTTTGCCATACAAATGTGTTAATGAAATGCTGAAAAATCATCCTAAAAGCATACCTGAGAGTCATTTTCGCAAGTTGATTGCTTATTGGAGAACTGAGAAAGTTAAGGTAAGACATGTGCAACTTATTGTAGTCTGTTTATGCAATTATGACTTATATACATTTATGAGTGAAATATGATAATTTTTTGATAATACTTGTCTCTTGTTATGTAGAAAATGTCTGCGCAGAATAAGAAAAATAGGGCACAACAGAAATTTAGCCATCGAAAGGGACCAATAAATTTTGTAAGAATACGTGCAAGATTGGTACAATTTTTTATTCTTTGTGCATTTGTATGTGTATGTGGGGTGCAAGAATATATGCATTTTTAACTCTATATAAATGCTTGTTGAATTAGACTTATAGGCTGCTTCTAAGGAAAATAATGAACCACCTACCCTAGCAGAAATGTTTGTTGAGATTCGCCAAAGTATAAAGGAAAAATCATTAGATGTAGACACTTTGGATGTTATTGTAAGTATTGGGAGTTAATTTGATTAAAATAGGTTATGGATTTCTTGTGTCTTGGTAATTTGTCCATTATTTGTGGTTACCTTTATGCTTGCAGTTGAGTTAAACAATGATGATACTATTCTTAATTGCTATTATTTGTTTTGATGTTGTCAAATGATATATGTTTTGAGTCCAAGTGTGTAGTTACTCTTTTTTTATTATTATTTTTCTTCACATTAATATAGGCACATCTACAAGTTGAGAATAAAAAGTCTACGGAATCAGCAATTAGAGCTTTTCAATCCATATTTAGGAAAGAGAAGGAAGGGAGAGTGCGATGTCACAGAAGAGTTACCATACCAACTTTGTTGAAGAAAAATGAAGAAATTACCACCCTTAAGCAGCAACATGCAGCTGAGAAAGCATCATTAGAGTGTAAAGTTGATGTGATGCAAAAAGAAGTAGATGAACTAAAATCGCTTGTTAAGATGATGCTGCAGCAAAAAAGTTCAGGAGTGGACCTTGAGATGTTAGTTGCTCAACTAAGAAGCACTTTAGGCAATCCGAACAATGATGCGCATGAGAAGGTATTATTTATTGTTAAAGTTTCTATATTGTTATCATATCTTAAATAATGGTTGATTATGTTGATGCTGATTCAATTGTTTTGTGTATATAAATAGAAGAATGTTATGATATATATGTTTCTCCTCTCTCTCTCAAACATTTTTAGTAGACATTATTAGTATTAAAGATGTGTAGTTTTATATTTGATTTTTTTTCTTTTTTTACAGGAAAACTATGTTGAAGGGGAAATCGAACTTGATTAAGGTCAAATTTTTAAGAGCAAGAGTTACAGAGTAAAAGTCATGAACTTGTGGATCTGACATGATGATAAATCTATTTGCTACTTAGCTATTTCAACTCTTCTTTGTTATATTTTTTGCAACATTAGATGATATAGTTCGAGGTTGTCATGATAGTATTGTGGTATTTTGAATGTGATTGTGGATCTTACAACAATTTTTATAAGTCAAATTTGATAAAAAAATGTTCAATTATTTTTCTTTAGTGACTTTATTCAAATAGTTTAGATTATTTATTGACTCTAAATAATTAAAAAATAAAATTAATTTCATTCAAGAGAAAACTACTTTGTAAATAAAGAATTATATATTATGAAAAACCGTTGTCAAAAATTACAATGGACAATGGTGTTAAAACCGTTGCCAAAAAATGACTCCAATAGTAACGCTTTGAAATCATTGTCTTAGATGACTATAAAATGGCAATTGTTTTAAAACCGTTGCCAAAAAAAAAACCAATGGTAACACTTTTAAACCGTTGTCTTAGACAACTATAAATTGTCAACGGTACAAAAACCTTTACCAAAAAATGACACCAACGGTAATGCTTTATAATTGTTGCTATTGTGGATAACAAAACTACTACAGTTTAAAACTGTTGCCTATCCAGGTACGGTTTTAAACCGTTGTATCATGAAAAAGAACGGTTTAAAACCGTTGCTTCTCGTATAACGGTTTGAAACCATTGTTTAAAATTTGTTTTCAAAACCGTTGTCTATACCAGTAACTTTGGCAACGGTTTTTTGGTTACCGTTGCCTTTGAGCATTGGCAACGGCCGCATATATCACAGGTCAAAAACCGTTGCCAAAGCGTTGCCTAAAGTTTAGGGAACAGTTTTTCAATATACGGCAACGGTTTTTGACCATTGCAGAAAGCCTTATTTGTTGTAGTGGTTACACAAGAGTAGTTGCTGTCCTGGTTTGAACTCCTTCTATGAGATCCTTTTGTCATGCCATCTCTTAGTTTTTTCCTTGATATCTTAGCATTTTCATAAGCTTCCAAGCTAAACTCATCCAACTCATTTAGTTGCAGTAGCCTCTTCTCTCCTGCTACTTGAGAATCAGGTTGAGGAGTTTAGTGGCCCAGAAGGCTCTATGCTCAAGCTCTACAAGGAGGTGACAGGACTTGCCATATAATAACTGAAAAAGAAACTTTCCAATAAGAGTTTTAAAGGCTGTTCTGTTTGCCCAGAGAGCATCGTCTAATTTTCTGGCCCAATCCTTTCTTGTGTTCCCCACTGTTTTCTCCAAAATCTTCTTCAACTCCCTATTTGCAAGCTCTTCTTGGCCATTGGTCTGTGGGTGATATGGTGTGGCTACTTTATGCATCACTTCATATTTGTGAAGTAGCTTCTCCATTTGTTTGTTAGAAAAATGGCTACCACCATCACTGACAAGACCCTTAGGCACTCCATATCTAGTAAAAATGTGCTTCTTAAGGAATTGAAGGACAATTTGTGCATCACATGTGGTTGTTGCTATGGCTTCCACCCACTTTGAGACATACTCTACTGCCACAAGTATGTATTTGAAGGAGTATGAATGGGGGAAAAAGGCCATAAAGTCTATGCCCCAAAGATCAAAGAGTTTTACCTCCAGGATGTAATTCTGAGGCATCTCATTCCTTCTTGTCAATCCTCTGGCTCTCTGGCACTCATTACATAGATGAATGAACTCCCTAGCATCCTTGAAGATGGTTGGCCAATAAAATCCACTTTGGAGTACCTTGGCAGCCGTTCTTTCTAGTCCAAAGTAACTACCATAGGCTGAATTATGGCAGTGCCACAATATTCCTTTCATTTAATTCTCAGGAACACATTTTCTAATCATCCCATCTGGACACCTCCTGAATAAGAATGATTCATCCCACAAGAACTTCTTAGCTTCATTGAACAGCTTCTTCTCTTATTGCTTGGTGAATTCTTAAGGGATCTTCCTTCCAGCCTTATAGTTTGCAATATCTGCAAACCAAGGGGCTTGTTGAATTTGTAAAAGGTGTTCATTTGGAAAGCTTTCGTTCACTGGATGTGAAGATTCTTGATTTGTTTCTTGTGGCAGCCTTGATAAATGATCAGCAACTTGATTTTCACTTCCTTTCCTATCCTTTATTTTAATGTCAAACTCTTGTAGGTGCAATATCTATCTGATAAGTCTTGGTTTGGCGTCCTGTTTTGACATCTAATACTTTAGGGCAGCATGGTCAGTATAAACTACAATCTTAGATCCAATCGGGTATGATCTAAAATTATCAAATGCATAAACCATAGCCAATAATTCCTTCTCTATTGTGGTGTAATTTTTCTGAGTTTCATTCAATACTTTGCTTGCATTATAAATGACATGGTGTAAATTTCCCTTCCTTTGTCCCAACACAGCAACAATTGCAAGATCACTTGCATCACAAATGAGTTCAAAAGGTAATTCACAATCTGGGGGTGTGATGATTGGTGCTGTCGTGAGTTTGGTTTTTAAAGTTTCAAAGGCATGCTTACAGTTTTCATCAAAAACAAAAGGATTGTCAACCACCAGCAAATTGCTTAGTGGTTTAGCTATTTTAGAAAAATCCTTGATGAATCTTCTATAGAATCCGGTATGCCTTAGGAAACTTCTAACAGCTCTCACATTAGCAGGCAAAAGAATTTTTTCTATGACTTCTACTTTTGCCTTGTCAACTTCTATCCCTTTTCTTGAAACTTTGTGACTAAGAACAATTCCTTCGGGTACCATAAAATGGCATTTTTCCCAATTTAAAACCGAATTAGTTACTTGGCACCATTTCAAAACTAGGGTAAGATGATGCAAGCAAGCATTGAAAGTGTCACAAAAAATAGAGAAGTCATCCATAAAAACTTCAATAAACTTTTCTACTATATCTGAGAAGATTGATAACATGCATCTCTGGAAGGTAGCTGGGGCATTATACAACTCGGATGGCATTCTTCTATATGCAAAGACTCCAAAGGGACAAGTGAATGATGTTTTCTCCTGATCCATGGGGTCAACCACTATTTGATTGTAACCAAAATATCCATCAGGGAAGCAGTAATAAGCATGGCCAGCCAATCTTTCAAGCATTTAGTCAATGAAGGGAAGGGGAAGTGGTATTTTCTGGTGGCATCATTCAACCTTCTATAATCAATACACATCCTCCATCCTATCACTGTACTTGTGGGAATGAGCTCATTCTTCTCATTAGTAATGACAGTCATCCCACCTTTCTTTGGCACCACTTGAATTGGGCTCACCCATGAGCTATCAAAAATACAATAGATAATCCCAGCATTCCAGAGCTTTATCACTTTCTTTTGGATAACTTCTTTCATTGTGGGGTTTAGTCTTCTCCGATGTTGCACAACTGGTTTAGAATCTTCCTCCAAGAGTATCTTGTGCATACATATGGCAGGATTTATGCCCTTCAGGTCATCAATGGTCCATCCTAGTGCATCTTTGTGAGTTCTCAATACAGCAAGGAGTTTTCCTTCTTCTTCTTCACTCAAGGTAGAGTTGATGATCACTGGGAAGCTATCTTCTGTACCAAGAAATGCATATTTAAAGTGTGGAGATAGAGGTTTCAATTCTTGATTTGGCTTTCCCTCTGCCTTTCTTTCAGAAGAGACTTCAGTCACTTGTTCCTTTAAGGCATCTTGAGCTGCTTCTATCTCTTCTCTTTGTTCTTCTTGACTGATTGTTTCAAATGCTTCTTCCACCAGACCTTCTATCATATCTACTCTCATGTAGTTCTCTTGCTCAGGAGGATGTTACATTGATTTGAAAACATTAATTATCATTTGCTCATTGTGCACCCTGAAGATCATTTCTCCCTTTTCTACATCAATAATGGCCCTTGTTGTGGCTAGGAAGGGTCTTCCCAAGATAATTGAATTATTCCTTCTTCTTCTGTGTCCAAGATCACAAAATCGGCAGGGAAGATAAACTCTCCAACCTTCACTAATGGTCCAACTTTCCATCAATGTATAATAGTCCATACTTTGTCCGAGACTTGATGGCCCAAACTGGCATCCAAACGCCCACCAGAGACCCTTTTCTGGAGTAAAACGCTAGAACTGGCACACAAGCTGGTGTTTAACTCCAAGGATGGCCTATGCACGTGGAAGCTTCAAAGCTCAGCCCAAACACACACCAAGTGGGCCCCGGAAGTGGATTTCTGCACTATCTACTCATTTTCTGTAAATCCTAATAACTAGTTTAGTAAAAATAGCACTTTTTACTATTGTACTGGGGTCTTCTCCCCCTAATTTCGAATTCTTATGCCATTTGGGAGGCTGGCCATTCGGCCATGCCTAGACCTTTTTTTCTTATGTATTTTCAACGGTGGAGTTTCTACACCTCATAGATTAAGGTGAGGAGCTCTGCTGTTCCTCATGAATTAATGCGAGTACTATTGTTTTACCTTCAATTCACGCCTACTTCTTCTCCAATATATACTCTTGTACTTAATTCAGTTAAGTCAGACTAAAGGGGTGACCCGTGACAATCACCCATTATCTTCAGTACTCACTTAGCCAAGATCCGCGTGCCTGACAACCACAAAGCGGTCTATATGATGTTCAATGTAGTCATTGGATGCCAGCCGGAGTATCATTGAACACAGCTACTTTTTGAGTCTTGGCCGTGACCCTTAGCATTTTGGTTTCCAGTATTACCACCGAATACAGAAATGCCACAGACATATAACTGGGTGAACCTTTTTAGATTGTGACTCAACTTTGCTAGAGTCCCCAGTTAGAGGTGCCCAGAGTTCTTTAGCACATTCTTTTGCTTGGGATCACGACTTTTATCACTCAGTCTCAAGCTTTTCACTTGGACCTTCATGACACAAGCACATGGTTAGGGATAGCTTGATTTAGCCACTTAGGCCAGGATTTTATTCCTTTGGGCCCTTCTATCCATTGATGCTCAAAGCCTTGGATCCTCTTTACCCTTGCCTTTTAGTTTAAAGAGTTACTGGCTTTTTCTGCTTGTTCTTTTTTTCGCAAACTTTTGCTTTTCACTGCTTTTTCTTGCTTCAAGAATCAGTTTTATGATTTTTCAGATTACCAATAACATGTATCCTTTTTCATTATTCTTTCAAGAGTCAACTTTTCTTAATTCCAATTTCAAACATGCACTGTTTAAGCATACATTCAGAAAGTAAGAAGTATTTCCACCACATCAAAATAATTAAACTAATTTCAAGATGAATTTTGAAATTCATGCACTTCTTGTTCTTTTGCAAATAAAAACATTTTTCATTTAAGAAAGGTGCGAGATTCATGGAATCATTTATAGCTTTAAGACATAGACTCTAAACACTAATGATCATGTAATAAAAACAAAAACACGGACAAAACATAAAACATAGGAATGAAAAATAGAAAAATAAATAACAAGGAAATTAAAGAACGGGTCCACCTTAGTGACGGCGGCTAGTTCTTCCTCTTGAAGATCCTTGATGAGTGGATAATTTATACGCTTTTTGGCACTATTTTTAGTATGTTTTTAGTACAGTTTAGTTAGTTTTTAGAATGTTTTTATTAGTTTTTATTTAAAATTCACTTTTCTGGGCTTTACTACGAGTTTGTGTGTTTTTATATGATTTCAGGTATTTTCTGGCTGAGATTGAGGGACCTGAGCAAAAATCTGATTCAGAGGCTGAAAAGGACTGCAGATGCTGTTGGATTCTGACCTCCCTGCACTCGAAGTGGATTTTCTGGAGCTACAGAAGCTCAATTGGCGCGCTCTCAATTGCGTTGAAAAGTAGACATCCTGGGCTTTCCAGCAATGTATAATACTTTATACTTTGCTCGAGATTTGATGGCCCAAACCGGCGTTGCAAATCAGCTTCAGAATTCCCGGCATTTAACGCCGGAACTGGCACAAAAATTGGAGTTAAACGCCCAAACTGGCATAAAAGCTGGCGTTTAACTCCCGAAAAAGTCTCTACACATGAAAGCTTCAATGCTCAGCCCAAGCACACACCAAGTGGACCCCAAAAGTGGATTTTTACGTCATTTACTCATTTCTGTATACCCTAGGTTACTAGTTCACTATTAATAGGACCTTTTGATATTGTATCTGTACCTCATGACACTTTACACGTTTCTCATTGTATCTTCTACAAAATGATTCTCTAAACCCCATGGTTTGGGGTGAGGAGCTCTGCTGTGTCTTGATGGATTAATGCAATTACTACAGTTTTTCATTCAATCACGCTTGCTTCTATTCTAAGATATCACTTGTTCCTAAACTTGATGAATGTGATGATCTGTGACACTCATCATCATTCTCACCTATGAATGTGTGCCTGACAACCACCTCCGTTCTACCTTAGATTGAGTAGATATCTCTTGGATTCCTTAATCAGAATCTTCGTGGTATAAGCTAGAATTGATGGCGGCATTCAAGAGAATCCGGAAGGTCTAGACCTTGTCTGTGGTATTCTGAGTAGGATTCAGGGATTGAATGACTGTGACGAGCTTCAAACTCCTGAAGGCTGGGCATTAGTGACAGACGCAAAAGAATCACTGGATTCTATTCCAACCTGATTGAGAACCGACAGATGATTAGCCGTGCTGTGACAGAGCGCGTTGAACATTTTCACTAAGAGGATGGGAGGTAGCCATTGACAACGGTGAAACCCTACATACAGCTTGCCATGGAAGGAGTCTTGCGTGCTTGAAGAAGAAGACAGTAGGAAATCAGAGATTCAGAAGATAGAGCATCTCCAAAACCTCAACCTATTCTCCATTACTGCAAAAAAAGTACTTACTTCATGTTCTTTTACTATTTACAATCAACCCTGATAATTATTGATATCCTTACTAAGAGTTACAAGATAACCATAGCTTGCTTCAAGCCGACAATCTCCGTGGGATCGACCCTTACTCACGTAAGGTATTACTTGGACGACCCAGTGCACTTGCTGGTTAGTTGTGCGGAATTGCAAAAGTGTGATTGCAATTTCGTGCACCAAGTTTTTGGCACCATTGTCGGGGATTGTTCGAGTTTGGACAACTGACGGTTCATCTTGTTGCTTAGATTAGGACTGTTTTATTTTTGTTAGTTTAGAGTCTTTTATTTGATTTTAGTTTCATATTTTAAGTTTGGTGTCAATTGCATGCTTTTGTTTTCTTTTATTTTTCGAATTTGCATGTCCTTAATCCTTTCTTGATCCTTAAAAATTCTAAGTTTGGTGTCTTCTTTGTGTTTTCCTTTAAGTTTTCGAAAATTTGTGTCTGATTTTCTAAAAATTCTAAGTTTAGTGTCATTTTGTTATTTTTCTCTTTCCTCATTTCAAAAATCAAATCTTTTTCAAAATAATTTTCAATCATATCTTTTCAATTGCTAATCCCAAAATCTTTTTAACTAACTAATTGATTTAGTTTTCAATTTGCTTTGATATTACTTTCTTTTAGTTTTCGAAGATTATTTCATTTTCCATTTGTTTTATTTTATTTTTTTTGGTCAATTTTAAAAAAAAAATTTTACTTTACTTGTGAATCCATATCATATTCCCTTTCTCCATCATGGACCTAAGTGGAATTGAGCATTCCAGAAGGACTCTGGGGTCATATGCTAATCCCATTACATCTACATATGGGAGTAGCATCTGTATACCTCCCATTAAAGCAAGCAGCTTTGAGCTAAACCCTCAACTCATTATCATGGTGTAGTAAAATTGCCAGTACTCCGGTCTTCCACAGGAAGAACCTACTGAGTTTCTGGCACAATTCTTACAACTTGCTGACACAGTACGTGATAAAGAGGTAGATCAGGATGTCTACAGACTATTACTGTTTCCATTTGCTGTAAAAGATCAAGCTAAGAGGTGGTTGAATAACCAACCTACAACAAGCATAAAGACATGGAAACAGTTATCAGACAAATTCCTGAATCAATTTTACCCTCCAAAAAGGATGACACAGCTAAGGCTGGACATCCAAGGCTTTAAACAAGAGGATAATGAATCCCTTTATAATGCCTAGGAGAGGTATAGAGGTATGCTAAGAAAATGCCCCTCTGAAATGTTTTCAGAGTGGGTACAGTTAGACATCTTCTACTATGGGCTTACAGAAAAAGCTCAGATGTCTCTAGACCACTCAGTTGGTGGATCTATACATATGAGGAAGATGATTGAAGAGGCTCAAGAGCTTATAGATACTGTTGCTAGAAATCAACATTTGTACTCTAGCAATGAGTCCTCTACAAAAGAAGAAGTTATGGCAGTAGCCACTGATCCTAATCCTCAAGAACAGATGGTTGAGCTTAATCAGCAATTACACCTGATGACAAAACAGTTAGCAGAATTTAAAGAGATGCTCCAAGAAACTAAAATTACTAACAAGAACATAGAATCACAGTTGAATCAGGCAAAACAGCAGTTATCTAAACAGATAACAGAAGAATGCCAAGCAGTTCAACTGAGGAGTGGGAAGACATTGAATAACACTGCTCAAAGTAGCAAAAAGCCAATAAAGGAACAATTGACAGAGGATAACCAAACCACTGTCCAAAATCCCTCTAAGGACAGTAAGAGCCCAGAGAGGAATACTCTTGGCGTCCAAACGCCAGAAAGGGGGGGGGGGGAAAGCTGGCGTTAAACGCCCATTCCCTGCCCAGTTCTGGCGTTCAAACGCCAGAAAAGGGGGAAAAGTTGGCGTTAAACGCCCATTCTTCACCCAATTTTGGCGTTCAAACGCCAATGGGGAATCAGACACCTGAGAGTGCTGATAGTAACCCCTCTAAAAAGGCTTCTCCAACCACCTCTGTAAGGAATAAACCTGTAGCAACTAAGATTGAAGAATATAAAGCCAAGATGCTTTATCCTCAGAAACTCCACCAAGCGAAACAGGATAAGCAATTTGCCGCTTTGCAGACTATCTAAGGACTCTTGAAATAAAGATTCTGTTTGCAGAGGCACTTGAGCAAATACCTTCTTATGCTAAGTTCATGAAAGAGATCTTAAGTCATAAGAAGGATTGGAGAGAAACTGAGAAAGTGTTTCTCACTGAAGAATGCAGTGCAGTCATTCTGAAAAGCTTACCAGAAAAGCTTCAAGATCCAGGAAGCTTTATGATACCATGCACATTAGAAGGTGCTTGCACCAAGACAGCCCTGTGTGACCTTAGAGCAAGTATCAATCTAATACCTGCATCCACTATCAGAAAGCTTGGGTTAATTGAAGAAGTCAAACCAACCCGGATATGTCTCCAACTTGCTGATGGCTCCATTAAATATCCATCAGGCATAATTGAGGACATGATTGTCAAGGTTGGGCCATTCGCCTTTCCAACTGACTTTGTAGTGCTGGAAAGGAGGAGCACAAGAGTGCAACTCTCATTCTAGGAAGACCTTTCCTAGCAACTGGACGAACTCTTATTGATGTGCAAAAAGGGGAAGTAACCCTAAGAGTCAATGAGGATGAGTTCAAGTTGAATGCTGTTAAAGCTATGCAGCATCCAGACACACCAGATGACTGCATGAGCGCTGACATTATTGACTCTTTGGTGGAAGAGATCAATATGACTGAAAGTCTAGAATCAGAGCTAGAAGACATCTTCAAGGATGTTCAGCCTGATCAGGAAGAACCGGAGAAAACAAAAGAATTTTTGAAAATTCCTCAGGAAGGGGATAAGCCTCCCAAACCTGAGCTCAAACCACTACCACCATCCCTGAAGTATGCATTTTTGGGAGAGGGTGACACTTTTCCAGTGATCATAAGCTCTGCTTTAAATCCACGGGAAGAGGAAGCACTGATTCAAGTGCTAAGGACACACAAGATAGCTCTTGGGTGGTCCATAAGTGATCTTAAGGGCATTAGCCCAGCAAGATGCATGCACAAGATCCTATTGGAGGATAATGCCAAACCAGTGGTTCAACCACAAAGGCGGCTAAATCCAGCCATGAAGGAGGTGGTGCAGAAAGAGGTCACTAAATTACTAGATGCTGAGATTATTTATCCCATTTCTGATAGCCCCTGGGTGAGCCCTGTCCAAGTTGTCCCCAAGAAGGGAGGCATGACAATAGTTCATAATGAAAAAAATGAACTGGTTCCTACAAGAACAGTTACAGGGTGGCGTATGTGTATTGACTACAGAAGGCTCAATACAGCCACCAGAAAGGATCATTTTCCTTTACCATTCATAGACCAAATGCTAGAAAGACTAGCTGGTCACGATTATTACTGCTTTTTGGATGGCTATTCAGGTTACAACCAAATTGCAGTAGATCCTCAAGACCAAGAGAAAACAGCATTCACCTGTCCTTCTGGCGTGTTTGCCTACAGGAGAATGCCTTTTGGTCTGTGTAATGCTCTTGCAACTTTTTAGAGATGCATGCTATCCATCTTCTCTGATATGGTGGAGAAATTCCTGGAAGTCTTCATGGATGACTTCTCAGTATATGGAGACTCATTAAGCTCCTGTCTTAACCACCTAGCACTTGTCCTGAAAAAGTGCCAAGAGACTAACCTGGTTTTAAACTGGGAGAAATGTCACTTTATGGTGACTGAAGGAATTGTCCTTGGGCACAAAATTTCAAGCAAGGGAATAGAGGTGGATAAGGCAAAGGTAGAGGTAATTGAAAAATTACCACCACCTGCCAATGTTAAGGCAATCAGAAGCTTTCTGGGGCATGCAGGATTCTACAGAAGGTTTATAAAGGATTTTTCAAAAATTGCCAAACCTCTGAGTAATCTGCTAGCTGCTGACACGCCATTTATCTTTGATAAGGAGTGTCTGCAGGCGTTTGAGACTCTGAAAGCTAAGCTGGTCACAGCACCAGTCATCTCTGCACCAGACTGGACATTACCATTTGAACTAATGTGTGATGCCAGTGACCATGCCATTGGTGCAGTATTGGGACAAAGGCATGGTAAGCTTCTGCACGTCATTTATTATGGCAGTCGTATTTTAAATGATGCACAGAAGAACTACACAACCACAGAAAAGGAGTTACTTGCAGTGGTTTATGCCATTGACAAGTTCAGATCTTATTTAGTAGGATCAAAAGTGATTGTGTACACTGACCATGCTACTCTTAAATATCTACTCACAAAGCAGGATTCAAAACCCAGGCTCATAAGATGGGTGTTGCTTCTGCAAGAGTTTGATATAGAAATAGAAGACAGAAAAAGGACAGAGAATCAAGTAGCTGATCACCTGTCCCGGATAGAACCAGTAGCAGGAGCATCCCTCCCTCCTACTGAGATCTCTGAAACCTTTCCGGATGAGCAATTATTTACTATTCAGGAAGCTCCGTGGCTTGCAGACAGTGCAAACTATAAGACTCAAGGTTCTCCTTCTGTAACCATAGAAAGGAAGCATGAAGCGCTTCTCTCAAAACAGAGTCAAACAGAGCCCCCACAGTCAAACTCTAAGTTTGGTGTTGGGAGGCCACAACCAACTTCTAAGTTTGGTGTTGAACCCCCACATTCAAACTCTAAGTTTATTGTTGGGAGGTTCCAACATGGCTCTGAGTATCTGTGAGGCTTCATGAGAGCCCACTGTCAAGCTACTGACATTAAAGAAGCGCTTGTTGGGAGGCAACCCAATGTTATATTTATTATTTTCCTTTGTTATTTCATGTTTTTTTATAGGTTGATGATCATGGAAAGTCACAAAATCAATTGAAAAAGCAGAAACAGAATGAAAAACAGAAAGAAAAATAGCACACCTTGGAGGAAAACTTGCTAGCGTTTAAACGCCAGTAAGGGCAGCAAATGGGCGTTTAACGCCCAGTCTGGCACCATTCTGGGCGTTTAACGCTAGAAAGGGGCACCAGACCGGCGTTAAACGCCAGGAATGGGCACCAAGCTGGCGTTAAACGCCAGAAATGGGCACCAGCCCGGCGTTTAACGCCAGGATTGGCAGAAGGAGCATTTTTGCTCGCCACTCGGTGCAGGGATGAATTATCCTTGACACCTCAGGATCTGTGGACCCCACAGGATCCCCACCTACCCCACCACTCTCTCTCTTCTTTCTTCTTTTGCTCGAGGACGAGCAAACCTTCTAAGTTTGGTGTGGTAAAAGTGTTGCTTTTTGTTTCTCCATAACCATTTATGGAACCTAAGGCCGGAGAAACCTCTAGAAAGAGGAAAGGGAAGGCAAAAGCTTCCACCTCCGAGCCATGGGAGATGGAAAGATTCATCTCAAGGGATGCACTTTCCTCCACAAAACCATTGGGAGCAAATCAACACCTCCCTAGGAGAATTGAGTTCCAACATGGGACAACTAAGGGTGGAGCACCAAGAACATTCCATCCTCCTCCATGAAATTAAAGAAGATCATAGAATCATGAGAGAGGAGCAACAAAGGCAAGGAAGAGACATTGAGGAGCTCAAGCACTCCATGAAATCTTCAAGAGGAAGAACAAGCCGCCATTACTAAGGTGGACCCGTTCTTTAATCTCCTTGTTCTTTATTTTCTATTTTTCGAATTTTTATGCTTATGTTTATCTATGTTTGTGTCTTATTACATGATCATTAGTATCTTAGTGTCTATGCCTTAAAGCTATGAATGTCCTATGAATCCATCACCTTTCTTAAATGAAAAATGTTTTTATTACAAAAGAACAAGAAGTACAGGATTTCAAATTTATCTCTGAAACTAGTTGAATTAGTTTGATGTGGTGACAATACTTTTTGTTTTTTGAATTCATTGTTTAAAGAATGTTAAATTTGTTGGCTCTTGAAAGAATGATGGAAAAGGAGAAATGTTATTGAGGATCTAAAAAAATCATCAAATTGATTCTTGAAGCAAGAAAAAGCAAAAAAAAAAAAAATAAATAAAAAATAAAAATAAAACTAAAAAAAAGAAAAAAAAAGAAGAGAAGAAGAAAAGCAAGCAGAAAAAGCCAATAGCCCTTTAAACCAAAAGGCAAGGGTAGAAATAAAAAGTGATCCAAGGCAAAAAGAGTGTGCTTAAGAACCCTGGACACCTCTAATTGCGGACTCTAGCAAAGCTGAGTCACAATCTAAAAAGGTTCACCCAATTATGTGTCTGTGGCATGTATGTATCCGGTGGTAATACTGGAAGACAGAGTGCTTTGGGCCACAGCCAAGACTCATAAAGTAGCTATGTTCAAGAATCATCATACTTAACTAGGAGAATCAATAACATTATCTGAATTCTGAGTTCCTATAGATGCCAATCATTCTAAACTTCAAAGGATAAAGTGAGATGCCAAAACTGTTCAGTTCTTACACACCGGAGGTTGGTAAGAACTGAGGGACAATGCACTTTTCTAGGCTTTAATATGATTTTGTGTGTTTTTCTGTGATTTCAGGTATTTTCTGGCTGAAATTGAGGGACCTGAGCAAAAATCTGATTCAGAGGCTGAAAAGGACTGCAGATGCTGTTGGATTCTGACCTCCCTGCACTCGAAGTGGATTTTCTGGAGCTACAGAAGCCCAATTGGCGGGATCTCAATTGCGTTGGAAAGTAGACATCCTGGGCTTTCCAGCAATATATAATAGTCCATACTTTGCTTGAGATTTGATGGCCCAAACCGGCGTTGCAAATCAGCTTCAGAATTCTCGGCGTTTAACGCCGTAACTGGCACAAAAATTGGAGTTAAACGCCCAAACTGGCATAAAAGCTGACGTTTAACTCCAGAGAAAGTCTCTACACATGAAAGCTTCAATGCTCAGCCCAAGCACACACCAAGTGGACCCCAGAAGTGGATTTTTACGTCATTTACTCATTTCTGTATACCCTAGGTTACTAGTTCACTATTAATAGGACCTTTTGATATTGTATCTGTACCTCATGACACTTTACACGTTTCTCATTGTATCTTCTACAGCATGATTCTCTAAACCCCATGGTTGGGGGTGAGGAGCTCTTCTGTGTCTTGATGGATTAATGCAATTACTACAGTTTTTCATTCAATCACGCTTGCTTCTATTCTAAGATATCACTTGTTCCTAAACTTGATGAATGTGATGATCTGTGACACTCATCATCATTCTCACCTATGAATGTGTGCCTGACAACCACCTCCGTTCTACCTTAGATTGAGTAGATATCTCTTGGATTCCTTAATCAGAATCTTCGTGGTATAAGCTAGAATTGATGGCGGCATTCAAGAGAATCCGGAAGGTCTAATCCGACAGATGATTAGCCGTGCTGTGACAGAGCGCATTGAACATTTTCACTGAGAGGATGGGAGGTAGCCATTGACAATGGTGAAACCCTACATATAGCTTGCCATGGAAGAAGTCTTGCGTGCTTGAAGAAGAAGACAGTAGGAAAGCAGAGATTCAGAAGATAGAGAATATCCAAAACCTCAACCTGTTCTCCATTACTGCAAAACAAGTACTTACTTCATGTTCTTTTACTATTTAGAATCAACCCTGATAATTATTGATATCCTGACTAAGAGTTACAAGATAACCATAGCTTGCTTCAAGCCGACAATCTCCGTGGGATCGACCCTTACTCACGTAAGGTATTACTTGGACGACCCAGTGCACTTGCTGGTTAGTTGTGCGGAATTGCAAAAGTGTGATTGCAATTTCGTGCACCAATCCTCTGGAGTGCTTTAGCTCTTCAATATCTCTTCATTGCTTTTGTTGCTCCTCCCTCATGGCTCTTTGGTCCTCTCCGATTTCATGAAGGATAATGGAGTGCTCTTGGTGCTCCATCCTAAGTTGCTCCATGTTGGAACTCAAATCTCCTAAAGAGATGTTGAGTTGCTCCCAATAGCTTTGTGAAGGAAAGTGTATCCCTTGAGGTATCTCAGGCATTTTTGATGAGGAATTTCCTCATGCTCTTGTTGAGGTCCATGAGCGGGATTTCTTGTTTGCTCCATCCTCTTTTTAGTGATGGGCTTGTCCTCTTCACTGAGGATGTCTTCCTCTATGACAATTCTGGCTGAATTGCATAGGTGACAGATGAAATGGGAAAAAGCTAACCTGGGGAAAGTGGAGGGCTTGTCAGCCACCTTGTATAGTTCTAGAGGTATGATCTCATGAACTTCCACTTCCTCTCCAATCATGATACTATGGATCATGATAGCCCGATCCACAGTTACTTCGGACCAGTTGCTAGTAGGAATGATAGAGCGTTGGATGAACTCCAACCATCCTCTAGCCACGGGTTTGAGGTTAGGCCTTCTCAATTGAACCGGCTTGCCTTTTGAGTCTCTCTTCTATTGGGCTCCTTCCACTCAGATGTCCATGAGGACTTGGTCCAACCTTGATCAAAGTTGACCCTTCTAGTGAAAGGATAAGGATCTCTTCTCATTATTGGCAAGTTGAATGCCAACCTCACAGTTTCCGGACTAAAATCTAAGTATTTCTCCCGAACCATTGTGAGCTAATTCTTTGGGTTCGAGTTCACACTTTCATCATGGTTCTTAGTGATCTATGTATTAGCATAGAACTCTTGAACCATTAAGATTCTGACTTGTTGGATGGGGTTGGTGAGAGCATCTCAACCTCTTCTCCGAACCTCATGTCGAATCTCCGGATATTCACTCTTTTTGAGCATGAAGGAGACTTCGGGGATCACCCTTTTCTTGATCATAACTTCATAGAAGTGGTCTTGATGGACCATTGAGATGAATCTCTTTATCTCCCATGGCTCAGAGGTGGAAGCAATTGCGTTCCCTTTCCTCTTTCTAGAGATTTTTCCGGCCTTAGGTGCCATTAATGGTTATGAAAAAACAAAAAGCAGAGCTTTTTCCCACACCAAACTTAAAAGGTTTGCTCGTCCTCGAGTAAAAGAAGAAAGAAAGGAGGAGAAGAAGAAGAAATAGAGGAGATAGATGGGTGTTTTGAATTCGGCCAAGGGAGGTTTAAGTGTTTATGATGTGTGAAATTGAAGGTGGTAATGAGGGGTATTTATAGGATAAGAGAGAGAGGGAATTCGTGTAAGAAGGGGTTGTGTTTGGGAGGGAAATGTTTTGAATTTGAATGGTGAGGTAGGTGGGGTTTTATGATGGGTTTTTGGGAAGAGTGTTATGGAAAGGTGTGAAGAGAAGAGAAAGTGAGTTGGGGTAGGAGGGGATCCTGTGGGGTCCACAGATCCTGAGGTGTCAAGGAATTCTGGTCCCCTCACTATTCTGGCGTGTAAATGCCCCTTGACAGCCCTTTTCTGGCATTAAACGCCAGTCTATCTGCCAATTTTTGCATTTAACGCCAGCCAAACACCCTTTTCTGGCGTTAAACACCAGCTTGTCTGCCAATTCTGGCGTTTAACACTCAGAATGCTGCCAGACTGGGCGTTAAACGCCCATTCTGCTATCCTTAATGGCGTTTAAACGGCAGTAAGCCTGTCCTCCAAGGTGTGCTATTTTTTATGCTATTTTTGATTCTGCTTTAATTCTGCAGCTATTTTTGTGACTCCACATGATCATCAACCTAAAGAAAACATAAACTAACAATGGAAAATGAAATGAAAAAGTAATTAACATAGATAAATAAGATTGGGTTGCCTTCCAATAAGCGCTTCTTTAATGTGAATAACTTGACAGTAAGCTCTTACAGAGCTTCACAGATACTCAGAGCATGATTGTGGCATCCTAACACCAAACTTAGAGTTTGAATATGGGGGCTCTGCTTGACTCTGTATGGAGAGAAGTGGATGAAGCTTTTCATACTTTTTCTCCATGTTTACAGAAGAAGATCCTTGAGCCTTAAACACAAGGTAGTCCTCATTCAATTGAAGGACTAACTCTCCTCTATCTACATCAATCACAGCCCTTGCTGTGGCTAGGAAGGTTCTTCCAAGGATGATGGATTTGTCCTCATCCTTCCCAGTGTCTTGGACTATAAAGTCAGCAGGGATGTAAAGGCCTTCAACTTTCACTAAGACATGCTCTACAAGTCCATAAGCCTGTTTCATTAATTTGTTTGCCATCTCTAGTGAGATTCTTGTAGCTTGTACCTCAAAGATTCCTAGTTTCTCTATTACAGAGAGTGGCATGAGGTTTATACCTGACCCCAGGTCACACAGAACCTTCTCAAAAGTCATGGTGCCTATGGTACAAGGTATTAAGAACCTTCTAGGATCTGTTTTCTTCTGAGGTAATTTCTGCTGAACCAAGGCATTCAGTTCCTTGTTGAGCAATGGAGGTTCATCCTCCCAAGTCTCATTACCAAATAACTTGGCATTCATCTTCGTGATTGCTTCTAGATACCGAGCAACTTGCTCTTCAACAATATCTTCATCCTCTTCAGATAAAGAATACTCATCAGAGCTCATGAATGGCAATAGTAAGTTCAATGGAATCTCTATGGTCTCTGTATAAGCCTCAGATTCCTTTGGTTCCTCGTTAGGGAACTCTTTAGTGGTTAATAGACATCCATTGAGGTCTTCCTCACTGGAAATCACTGCCTCTTCCTCCTCTATAGGTTCGGCCACTTTGGATATATTGATGGCCTTACACTCTCTCTTTGGATTCTCTTCTATATTGCTTGGGAGAGTACTATGAGGGGTTTCAGTAACTCTTTTACTCAGCTGACCCACTTGTGTCTCCAAATTTCTGATGGAGGACCTTGTTTCAGTAAAAAAACTGAGAGTGGTCTTAGATATATCAGAGACTATGGTTGCTAAGCTAGAGAGGCTCTGCTCAGAATTCTCTATCTGTTGCTGAGAAGATGATGGAAAAGGCTTGCTATTGCCAAACCTATTTCTCCCACCATTATTATTATTGAAGCCTTGTTGAGGCTTCTGTTGATCCTTCCATGAGAAATTTGGATGATTTCTCCATGAAGGATTATAGGTGTTTCCATAGGATTCTCCCATGTAATTCACCTCTTCCATTATAGGATTCTCAGGGTCTTAAGCTTCTCCTTCAGAGGAGGCTTCATTAGTACTGCCGGATGCAGCTTGCAATCCAGTCAGATTCTGAGAAATCATATTGACTTGCTGAGTCAATATTTTGTTCTGAGCCAATATGGCATTCAGAGTATCAATCTCAGGAACTCCTTTCTTCTTAATTATCCCATTATTCGCAGAATTTCTTTCAAAAGTGTACATGAACTGGTTATTCGCAACTATCTAAATGAGTTCCTGGGCTTCTGTAGGCGATTTCTTCAGATAAAGAGATCCACCAGCAGAGTGGTCCAATGACATCTTGGACAATTCAGACAGACCATCATAGAATATACATAAGATGCTCCATTCTGAAAGCATGTCAGAAGGACACTTTCTGATCAATTGCTTGTATCTTTCCCAAGCTTCATAGAAGGATTCACCTTCTTTCTGTCTGAAGGTTTGGACTTCCACTCTAAGCTTGCTCATCTTTTGAGGTGGAAAGAATTTGGCCAAGAAAGCATTAACCAACTTTTCACAAGAGTTTATGCTTTCCTTAGGTTGTGAGTCCAACCATATTCTAGCTCTGTCTCTTACAGCAAAGGGGAAAAGCATAAGTCTGTAGACATCGGGATCAACCCCATTGGTCTTAATAGTGTCACATATTTGCAAGAATTCAGCTAAGAACTAATGAGGATCTTCCAATGGAAGTCCATGAAACTTGCAATTCTGCTACATTAGAGAAACTAATTGAGGCTTATGCTCAAAGTTGTTTTCTCCAATTGCAGGAATTGAGATGCTTCTTCAATAGAAGTTGGAAGTTGGTGCAGTAAAGTCACCAAGCATCTTCCTTGCATCTCCACCGTTGTTCTCAGGTTCGGCGGCCATGTCTGCCTTTTTTTCGAAATTTACTGTAAGGTCCTCTCTGGAGTGTTATGCTTTAGGATCAGGATCAGCTTCAACAAGAATGTCTTTATCCATGTTCCTGCTCATATGAAAAAAAAAAAGAACAAAGAGAGTCAGTATAGAGATTCCTTTATGTGTCAGAGGAAAAGAAGAATAAAAGAATGAGGTAGATAGAGAATAAGAAGAATTCGATCACAGAGAGAGGGAGAGGATTTGAATTATTAGATGAGTAGAAGAGAAATGTTAGTAAATAAATAAAATAAATAGAAAGAGATGAGAGAGAGTATTCGAATTTTAAGAAGAGAAAAAAGAAAAATATTTTTATTTTTATCTAATTAATTAAGTTAGTTTTGAAAATTTGAAAAAAGAAATACAAGAAAATTAAAAACTAAAACAATTAGTTAATTAAAAAGATTTTTGAAAAAGTGGTTAGTGATTTTCGAAAATTAGAAGTGGAAAAGTAGTTAGGTGGTTTTGAAAAAGATAAGAAATAGTAAACTTTTTAAAATTAAAACAAACAAGTCAAGTAGTTAGTTGAAAAAGATTTGAAAATAAATTTTGAAAAGATAAGAAGTTAGAAAAAGATTTTGAAAATAAAATTTAAAAGATTTGATTTTTAAAATTAAAGTTGATGACTTGACTAATAAGAAACTAAAAGATATGATTCTAGAATTCAAAGATCAAACATTTCTTAACAAGAAAGTAACAAACTTGAAATTTTTGAATCAAAACATTAATTGTTAGCAAGGATTTTCGAAAATATGAAATAAAATTATGAAAAAGATTTTGAAAAAATAGTTTTAAAATTTTTGAAAACATTAAAAGAAAAATGAAAAAGATTTTGAAAAATTTTAAGAATGAAATTCGAAAATCATAAAAAATGAAAAAGAATTGATTTTGGAAAAAATTTGAAAAGATAAAATTTTTAAATTGAAATTTTGAATTGACTAACAAGAAACAACTAAATTTTAAAAAATTTTGACAAAGTCAACTCAAAATTTCGAAAATTATGAGAAGAATAAGGAAAAGATATTTTTTTGACTTTTGAATTTTTAATGAGGAGAGAGAAAAATAACAAAATGAAATAAAAACATAAAAATTTAAGTTCAAAACAAATAAGGCATGCAAGAACACTTTGAATGTCAAGATGAACACCAAGAACATTTTGAAGATCATGATGAATATCAAGAGCATATTTTTGAAAATTTTTAAGAAAAGAAAGACATGAAGACACCAAACATAAAATCTTTTGTACTAGGGACACTAACAATTCAAAAATGCACAAGAAAAACAAGAAAAGACGCAAAACAAGAAAAATTAAAGATCAACCAAGGAAAATCATCAAGAACAACTTGAAGATCAAAGAAGAACACAATGCATGAATTTTCGAAAATCTAAGAAAAATTAAAAACATGTAGTTGACACCAAACTTAAAATTTGACACTAGACTTAAACAAGAAACACAAATTTTTTTTTTTGGTTTTATGATTTTATTATATTTTTTTTAAAAAATTTTTTGAAAAGAAAATAAAGGTTGAAAAAAAAAGAGGGTTACCTAATCTAAGCAACAAGATGAACCGTCAGTTGTCCAAACTCGAACAATCCCCGTCAATGGCGACAAAAATTTGGTGCACGGAATTGTGATCACACTTTTCACAACTCCGGTACAACTAACCAGCAAGTGTGTTGGGTCGCCCAAGTAATAAAATCTTACGCGAGTAAGGGTCGATCCCACGGAGATTTCCGGCTTGAAGCAAGCTATGGTCATCTTATGTAATTCATTGTTAGGAATTTCAGATAAGCGTTTGGAGATGCTTTGTTGCTTCTGAACCTCTGCTTTCCTATTGTCTTCGTCTAATCATGCGTGCTCCCTTCCATGGCAAGCTGTATGTTGGTGGATCACCGTTGTCAATGGCTACCATCCATCTTCTCAGTTAAAATGGTCCAGGTACAGTTTTTGTACAGCTAATCAATTGTCGGATCTCTCGTCTCAGATGAAAAATACCAGGCACAGCTACCGCACAACTAATCATCTGTCGATTCTTACCTATGTCGGAATAGGATCTCTCTATCCTTTTGCACACTGTCACTACGCTCAACATTCGTGAGTTTAAAGCTCATCACAGTCATCCCGTCCCATATCCTACTTGGAATACCACAGACAAGGTTTAGACTTTCCGGATCTCGGGAATGCTGCCAATTGGTTCTAGCCTCTAACACGAAGGTTCTAATCTCACGGATTCGAATACTCTGTTGTCAGGAGAGGCAAGTCAAATTCGTGGATTAGAGACCCAAGAGACTATACTCCGGCTGTCGTCCAATGACTATGTTGAACATCATGTAGACTGCTTGTGGTTGTTAGGCACGCGGATCTTCGCTAAGCAAGTAACGAAGATAGTGGGTAATTATCACGGATCACCCCTTCATGCTGGCTTAACTGAATTAAGTACGAGAGTATATCTTGGAGAAGAAGTAAGTGTGAATTGAAAGAGAAACAATAGTACTTGCATAAATTCATGAAGAATAGTAAAGCTCCGCACCTTAATCTATGAGGTGTAGAAACTCCAATGTTGGAAAATACATAAGAGAAAAAGGTATAGGAATGGCCGAATGGCCAGCCTGCCAAATATGAAAAATGGCATTCGATCTTCCAATACAATAGTAAAAAAGTGCTATTTATACTAAACTAGTTACTAAGGATTACAGAAAATAAGTGACTAAGTGCACATAGTGCAGAAATCTACTTTCGGGGCCCACCTGGTGTGTGCTTGGGCTGAGCATTGAGTTTTACACGTGCATATGCATTTTCTAGAGTTAAACGCCAGCTTGGATGCCAGTTTTGGCGTTTAACTCCAGTTCTGGTGCCAATTCCGGCGTTTTACGCCAGAAAAGAGTCTTTGGCTGGCGTTGAACGCCAGTTTGGGACATCAAATCTCGGGTAAAGTATGAATTATTATCCATTGCTGGAAAGCCCAAGATGTTAGCTTTCTAGCCCAATTGAGAATGCGCCATTTGGACTTCTGTAGCTCCAGAAAAAAAGTGTTTGAGTGCAGGGAGGTCAGAATCCAACAGCATCTGCAGTCCTTTCTCAGCCTCTGAATAAGATTTTTGCTCAGGTCCTTCAACTTCAGCCAGAAAATACCTGAAATTACAAAAAAACACACTTCATAGTAAAGTCTAGAAATGTGATTTTTGCTTAAAAACTAATAAAAAGTATAATCAAAAGTAACTAAAATATACTAAAAACTACCTAAGAACAATGCCAAAAAGCGTATAAATTATTCGCTTATCAATACCTTCAATCAGGGATGGAAGAATCAGCCCAACTTTGGGTGGAGAGATTAGCAGAGACCTCAACAAGGCTTCAACAACAATCAAGGTAGAGTGAACAAAAATTGGTTCAACAGACCATTCCAACCCTCTCAGCAGCAAATGGAGACTCCCACACAGAGCCTCTCTAACCTGGCAAATATAGTCCCTAACCTCTCCAAGACTGCTCATGGTTTCATGGTAGAAACTAGGTCATCCATTCGGAATCTAGAGATACAGGTAGATCAGCTGAGTAAGAGTATACCGAGACTCCCTCCAACACTGTTCCAAGCAACACTGAAGTAAACCTAAGGGAAGGGTGCAAGGCCCTTACTATGGAAGCTGAGGCCGAACCCAAGGAGGAGCCTGCTATTGAGGAACTGATGGAGATCAAGGCTCAGGAGGAGACTGGGAGTGTCACCATGCACGATCCCATGAAGATGGAGGAGGCTGAAGAAAAACCCTCTCCAAACGTGCGAGAGGAGCCTGAGGATGAGGAACTTGCTCAGTTTTTGCGAGTTCTCAGAAAGCTGCAAGTCAATATCTATTTTTTAGAGGTATTGGAAAAGCAACCCCCCTCTATGGCCTGTCTGAAAAATGCCATCTCAAAAAAGAAGTCATTGAGGGGAGATAAGACCGTGGTACTGACCAAGGAATGTAGCACCCTTGTCCAAAAGAAGCTGCCTCCGAAGATGCCCAGATCCCAGAAACTTCTTGATTCCCTGTACTATAGGCACCATCACTTTTGCAAAGGCAATGTTCGACCTTGGCTCCAGCATTAACCTTATGCCTCTCTCTGTGATGAAGAAGTTGGGGATTCAAGAAGTGCAAGCCACCGAGATCTCACATGAGATGGCGGATAAGTCCCTGAAACGGGCATATGGCATGGTGGAAAATATCCTTGTATAGGTTGAAGACCTTTACCTCCCTGCAGATTTCGTGATACTTGATACTAGAGAGGAAAAGGACAACTCCATCATCCTTGGAAGATCCTTCTTAGCTACTGCGAAGGCCTTAATAGATGTGGAAATAGGAGAGCTTATTCTGAGGCTATAGGAGGATCATATCCTATTTAAGATCCCCAACCCTTAGTCTCTTTCTGCTAAAGGAGGTACCACTGTGCAACACTTAGTGTTTCGGCCCTCTCTCTCAATACAGAGCCTTATAGAGCTCCCAAACATCAAACCTAAGTTTGGTGTTGGGAATCCATCACCAACTACTGAGGAAGGAGGCACCAAGAAGAAGGTACACAAGGGCATGCGAGTTGTCTTCACTAAAAGTCCAGTCATTCCGCATACTGTCTGGAGCATGTCAAACTTATCCATGAGAGCATAGGAAAGAATTTCACCATGAGGGGCAAAGATTTGAATCCCTATCAACCTCCATAAAGGAGCTGCCTGTCAAGCTAATGACGGTAAAAAAGTGCTTGTTGAGAGATAACCTAACCATATGTATATTATTTTCATTTTTTTTGTTTATTTTAGTTTAATTTCATATTATTTTATTTTCTATTAATTTCCATAGTTTTCCCTTGCTTTTTAACGTTTGTGTTCATGTGTAGCACCTAGAATAGAAGCAGAAATGCTTGGGATTGAAAACAGAATACCCTGGAGAGAGCCTCTTACTAGCATTGAATGCCAGAATTAGCACTCAGTGCCAGAAGGGGAAGGAGATCTGGGCATTCAACACTCATACAGGAGCAGCTCTGGACCTTCTTTGGTCCCCGTTGGGAGTTCAACGGCCAATCCTGGCGTTGAACGCCCCACCAACAAAAATAAAGGTGTCCCTCCATGGCGTTCAACGCCCAAACCTGGTGTTGAGCGCCTAGGAGGGAGGCAGGGCTACTCGAATTTGCAGCATCATAAGCTAGTGGGTCCCACCTAATCCCCACCTACCGCACCTGTTATTCACTCCCTCCCTTCTCTATCCTCTTACTTCCAATATTCCATCCACATTCATCCATCACATCCCAATCACCTTTTCCTCTTTCCAATACACACTCATAAATCTAATATCCTTCTTTTCCCACCATCCCCACCCTTTTCAAATTCAAACTTTCTCCCCATTCTTTCCCTGCTATATTACCAAACCACAACCCCCCACCCGCTATAAATAACCCCTCATTCCATTCTTCAAACAGACACCTTCTATACTCTTCCCCTCTTCCACCGTAGTCTTTATCCACTTCCCTTTTTCACTCTTCATCCCCATAAGGCCGAAACCTCTTTACCCCCTATCTTTTTCTTCCTTCTTCTACTCTTTTCCTTTTCTTTGTTACTATTTGCTCGAGGACGAGCAAATTCTTAAGTGTGGTGTTGTGGAAAAGGTCCGCTTTTTGCCTTCTATTCTTACTCTCCATGGAACTAAAAACTAGAGAATTCTCAAAGAAGAGAAAAGGAAAAGCCCCCACTTTCACTTCTAAACCTTAGGAAACCTCAAGATTTCCCACCAAATCTCATCAAGACCACTTCTATGATATAGTGAGGCATAAAAGGATGATTCTCGAGGTCCACTTTAGGCTCAAGGAAAATGAGTATCCGGAGATCCAACAAGAAGTCTGGAGAAGAGATTAAGAAATCCTAGTCAATCCCATTTCAATAGTTGAAACGTTAATGGTGCAAAAATTTTATGCCAATGCTTGGGTCACCAAGAAGCATGACACTAGTGTGAACCCGGAGCCCAAAATCTTGCGCATCATGGTCAGAGAGAAAATTCTAGATTTTAGCCTAGAAAGTGTAAGATTGGCTCTACAATTGCCTCAGATGCTAGGTGATACACACTCTTACACTCGAAGGGTCAACTCTGACCAAAGACTAGAGCAAGTGCTTGCAGATATTTGTGTAGATGTAGCTCAAAAGAGGAGGGATGCACATGGCAAGTCCAACCAACTAGGTAGGCTTGACATCAAGCCTGTGGCTAGAGGATGATTGGAACTTATCCAACGCTCTATCATCCTCACAAATAACCAATCTGAGGTTACCATTGATAGAGTAATAATGATTCATTGCATCATGCTCGGAAATAAGTTGGAGGTACACGAGGTAATTCCTCTAAAAATCTACAAGGTAGCTGAAAAGACCGCCACCCAAGCACGGCTAACATTCCCTCACCTCATTTATTGCCTATGTAATTCAGCTGGAGTTCGGATAAGAGGAGACACCCTAATTGAAATGGACAAACCCATCACAAAAAGGAGGATGGAGCATGCTAGGGAGCCTGTACACGGACTACAGCAAAAGCCTATTCAGCCACCTCCACCAGAGATCCCAGAGATGCCTCATGAAATATACTTCCCTCCCCGTGACTATCGGGACCAATTGACTACATCTCTAGGGGAGCTGACTTTATCTATAGATCAGCTAAGGATAGAACATCAAGATCAACCAGCCATCCTCCATCAGATGATGGAAGATCAGAGGAGCATGAGGGAGGAGCAGTTGAGATAGGGGTGCGACATTGAGGAGCTTAAACGCTCCAGAGGATTCACCAGAGGGAGCAGTAACCACCATAACTAAGGAGGTCTAGTTTCATTCTTCCTCTATTTATCTTATATGTTTTCATTGTACTTTATTTTTATCTGTTCTCTATTATAGTGCATGATCACATTTAGTATTTCGTCCCCTTCTAGTATTATTTCTTTTTCTTTGTTTTATTATAAGATGTCTCATGTATCCCTCAGTAAGCTTAAAAGAAAAATTTATTGAAAAGGGAATAGTAAAGATGCACAAGGTTTCGAGTTATATCACGATTTATTCCAATTACCTTTATGTGGTAGCCTTGCCTTTACTTTCTGAATGTATGAATTAACTGTGCATATTTGATATTGAAGTTCAGTATATTAGCTCTTGAAGAACAGTGAATTTAGAGAAGTATTATTGATTCTCTGAAAAATTAAAAAATATTGATTCTTGAAGCAAAAGAAACAGCAAAAAAAAAAAGAAAAATAAATAAAAAGAAAAAGGAAAGAATAAGGATCCAAGAATTTGAGCATCAATAGTTAGGAGGGTCAAAATTAGCCTAAAAAGCTCAAATGAGTTGCTATCTCTAACTATATGCTTGTGGTGTGAAGGTGTCAAGAAAATCTTAAGATCGAGTATTTAAAGTCATGATCCACTGCTAAAAGAGTACGTTTAAGAACTCTGAGCACCACTGTCTATGAATTTAAGCAAACTAAATATGAATCAAAAGGGTTCCCCGGTTAAGTGATTGTGGCGTTTATTTATCCGGTGGTAATACTTGATAACAAAATGCTTAGAGTCACAACTAGGCTCAAAAGGTGCAAAGCACCAAAAGAAAAAGCTGAGTTTAAGAATCAAGAAAAACTAAAAGAAGAGAATCAATAATATCATCCAAATTCTAGTTCCAAAGGTGCCAATATTTCTGAGCTTCAAAGAAAAGTGAGATGCCAAAGTTATTCAGAAATAAAGAGTTGATAGCCACATTCAGTAATTAGAACTGAGTTTCATTGACAACTTTAAAACCTTATGTATTTTTCTCTTCCATTTAGTCCTATCTTATTTTTGGTTACTTGAGGACAAGCAACAGCTTAAGTTTGGTGTTGTAATAAGTGAATATCTTATACCCTTTTTCATAGCATTTTCATAGTGTTCTTGGTTATATTTTTATTAAGTTTTAGTATGTTTTAGCGAAAAATTCATCTTTTGGATGCTACTTTGATTTTTTTGTATATTTGCTATGATTTTAGGTGATTTTCGGGCGAATTTGGCAGAATCTTGTTCAGAGACGAAGAAAGGATAGCAAATGTTGTCAATCCTGACCTTCGTGCATTTCAAAGAGCATATCTTGAGCTACAGATAACCAATTGATGCGGTCTTAATGGCGTTGAAAAGCTAACTTCTAGAGCTTTCCAGCAACATATAATAGTCTATATTTCTCTTCCAGAATCGCTGCCTAAAATAGGCGTTGAATGTCTACATCTGGAGTTCAACTCCCAAAGAGGAGCAAGCCCAGTGTTGAACGGCCATAGTTGGCATTCAACGTCACCCAAGGAGCAAGGAAGCAGCACGCTCACCCCTTTCTGGGCGTTCAATGACCAGAAGCCCAAGTTGAACACCAAGCACCATACGAAGCACACAATCAAAGTGGGCCCAAAGTCAATTTTAGCACTCTTTAGCTTATCTAGTTTTATTCATGTACTTTTCAAATTTAAATTAACATCTTTTAGGGTTAGCATCTCTTATTTAAAGAGGAGAGCACTAAGGTTAGGAGACGCACAGAATATGATTTTCAGTTCTTAGTTTTCTCAGTAAATTATGAGTAACTAAACCTCCTGGTTAAGGTTAGGAGCTCCGCTTATCTCTATGGATTAACATCATTACTATTCTACTTTAATACATGTTTGATTCAGTTCTAAGGTTTGTTTTTGTTCTTCATTCAAATGAGACTGGATATGTCCCTTTTTCTACGTGAGTTCTTGTGATACTGGGAGAAGGTCACTTGAGCTAAAGCTTGAAAACATTCCTCCTAAATTGAGATTATCTGGGCTAATTGGGATACGTAATATATAATCCGGTTAGTTTTGTGTAATCGAGATTTCTGTGGCGCTAAACTAGCTTTCTGAACCTCACCATCTGATCCAAAAAATCTGATCTTGTCTGTGGCATTTTAAGTAGGATTGGAGGAGATTAATTTGCTGAACGGACATGTTTTAATCACTTACATTTTTCCATAGAATGCATCATTCATTGTTTAAATAGTTGGTAAGAAATATTAATCTGGAAGGGTAAATATCCCTGAGACCTTAACTGTTCTCTCATTACTGTTTCTACACCAATTCTTTATTGCTTTCTTTATTATTTTGTTTTATGCGAATTCAACAACAACCACTCTTTTTCTATTTGCCTAACTAAGTCCAATAAGATAGCTATTTCTTGCTCAATCCAAATATTCTCGTGGGATCGACCCTCACTCACTTGAGGTATTACCTGGACGACCTGGTGCACTTGCCGGTGAAGTTGTGCGAGTCCAATTTCGTGCACCAACTATCAAGCAGGGAACAAATCAAAATGTAAGGATCAAAATAAGAATTTCAAAAGAACCAAACCGCATCTCAAGTAAAGCATATATCTCAGGGAATTCAAGCAAATGCATGCAGTTAAGATCAAACAAAAAAATGCATATGAACAAGGAATAGGATTGGAGAATAATTAGTTCACTTTCCAAGAAAGAAACCTCAAACAAAACTTCAAATGAGACTGGATATGTCCCTTTTTCTACGTGAGTTCTTGTGATACTGGGAGAAGGTCACTTGAGCTAAAGCTTGAAAACATTCCTCCTAAATTGAGATTATCTGGGCTAATTGGGATACGTAATATATAATCCGGTTAGTTTTGTGTAATCGAGATTTCTGTGGCGCTAAACTAGCTTTCTAAACCTCACCCTCCGATCCGAAAAATCTGATCTTGTCTGTGGCATTTTAAGTAGGATTGGAGGAGATTAATTTGCTGAACGGACATGTTTTAATCACTTACATTTTTCCATAGAATGCATCATTCATTGTTTAAATAGTTGGTAAGAAATATTAATCTGGAAGGGTAAATATCCCTGAGACCTTAACTGTTCTCTCATTACTATTTCTACACCAATTCTTTATTGCTTTCTTTATTTTTTTGTTTTATGCAAATTCAACAACAACCACTCTTTTTCTATTTGCCTGACTAAGTCCAATAAGATAGCTATTTCTTGCTCAATCCAAATATTCTCGTGGGATCGACCCTCACTCACTTGAGGTATTACCTGGACGACTTGGTGCACTTGCTGGTGAAGTTGTGCGAGTCCAATTTCGTGCACCAACTATCAAGCAGGGAACAAATCAAAATGTAAGGTTCAAAATAAGAATTTCAAAAGAACCAAACCGCATCTCAAGTAAAGCATATATCTCAGGGAATTCAAGCAAATGCATGCAGTTAAGATCAAACAAAAAATGCATATGAACAATGAATAGGATTGGAGAATAATTAGTTCACTTTCCAAGAAAGAAACCTCAAACAAAACTTCAAAACTAATCATGGAGGAACAAGATACATAACCGAACAACCCCAAGATGCAACTTCTAGCGTTCCCAAAACCCGCGACATGCGTTACCTATTACTTCTATTTTATATATGATAACCCGTTAGTGCTCTCATCTGTATAAACCATTTTTGTTAAGCTGACCAAACTTAATACTATGAGGTATGCAATGTAAACAATAACATGTCCTCATGCTATACATCAAGGAGGATAAGACTAAGGGATGCAACACTTATTACAAGTAAGCTATTTATATCTATTCTACCTATTTCTATCCTGTTCTATCTACTTCTATCTACTTGGCCAAAACAAATCAATCTCCAAAAAACAATAAACAAATCGGTTAAAACAATATGGCAATCAATATAATTTCCATGACTCAATTTGAGTTCTAAAAATATAACAAACTTGCAAGATTATAGTTCATGATAGGTGGAAACATAGAATTAAGCAATCGAACCCTCACCGAATGTGTTTTCACTCTAATCGCTCAGTGTTTATGGTTAATCACTCAATTCTCTTCTAATCTTACTGATGGTCAGATTTTCTATCGGCAAAGAAATTCACAAATATAATCGCGTTGTAAGTATAGTTTCTAAACCAACAGAGAATCCTTTCGTACAAAAGTTTTGGTTGTCACAAGTAACATACCAAGTAAATTTTATAAACTGAAGCATTCAAACCTCGGGTTGTCTTCTCAAGGAATTGCAGGGAGGTGTGTTTTATTATTGGTTGAGAAAAACAGTATTTTTGGGTTTTTGAAAAGTTTGAACAAGAGAAATAAATTGCAGGAATTAATAAATCAATAGTTGAGAAAACTCTTGGCAAGGTATGAAAATTAGAAGTCCTATCCTAGTTATCCTTATCAATTGTGATGAGAATTGCTTGTTGCTCCCACTTAGTCAATCTCTAACTATGAAGGTAAGTCACATGGATAAATCAATATGAATCCTCAAGTCCTAGTTAATTCCCAAAGAAAGACTAGAGTTAGTGGAATTTAAGTCAATTAGCAACTTCCAATTATCAATCAACAAAAGAGTTTGATAACTCAAGAGTTTCTAATTACTCAACCAAAGCCAAGAATATAGAAAGCTAAATAAAAATTATAAATATGAAATACCTCAAATTGTAGAGAAATCAAATTAAACATTAGAATTCATAAATCAAGTAATAGAATAAATAAAAATAGAAGAGAAACCAAAGTAAAGGAACATTGAACCTGGTATGAAGAAACAATCCTAATGACTAAAAGAATACCTCGAATTATATTAAATAGAAAGTTAGATTGAACATAGGAATCCATAAACCAAATTGGCAACATCATGTAATCAACTAAAGTAATAGAATAAATAAAAGTAGAAGAAAACATAAAATAAAGTAAAGGAATATTAAACCTGGAATTGAAAAGAGGAAGAAATTCTAATCCTAAATCCTAATCCTAAGAGAGAGGAGAGAACCTCTCTCTCTAAAAACTACATCTAATCTTAATGTTGTGAATTGTGAGCTTATTTGATGAATGGATGCATTATCCCACTTTATAGCCTTTAATCTGTGTTTTTTGGGCCAAAACCTGGGTCAAAAATAGTACGAAAATCGCCCCCAGCGATTTCTGGTGCGTACAGGTCGTTGCAAAGTCATGCGGAAGCGTCGTCCACGCGTTAGCGTGGATTGGGTTTTTGCCAGGTAACGCATCCGCGTGATCTACGCGTTCGCGTCACATGGCTTTGGGGCAGCTTTGGCAAATTATATATCGTTGCGAAGTCCCGGATGTTAGCTTTCCAACGCATCTAAAACCACGTCATTTGGATATTTGTAGCTCAAGTTACCGTCGATTCGGTACCATGAGGTCAGGCTGGACAGCTTTAGCAGTTTCTTGTATTCCTTCCACTTTTGCATGTTTCCTTCTATCCTCTGAGCCATTTCTGCCCTGTAATCCCTGTAATCACTTAACGCATATATCATGGCATCGAATGGTATAAAGGGAAATGAATTTTTTTGGTAATTTAAAGCCTTGGGAAGCAAGTTTCCAATTATAGAACAAAATCTGGGAAGGATTTGTAAAACCATGCAAATAGTATGAATAAGTGGGTAAAGAGTTGATAAAATCCACTCAATTGAGCACAAGATAAACCATGAAATAGTGGTTTATCACTTACTTTCTAAGACTTGTTCTTCTTCTAACAATTAATAAATATTTAATACATGTATACAAATATCATGAGGTCTTTAGAGGGTTGTAATTGTGTTAGGGTCAAGGTAAGGATGTATATGGTAAAGTAGACTTGAAATTTGAACCTTTGATTAGCTTAAACATCCACCTAACCTACAATAGCCTATTCAACTATAAATGCAAACCTAACTACCCACAATCTCATTTTTCACACACACTTATGCATTCTTTTCAATCACAACACATATGCATTGATTATTATTAAACTTTCCTTTAGGTCATTTTGTCTTTTTTTTTCCTTTTTTTCTTTGTTTCTTTCTTTTTTTCCTTTTCTATTTTTTTCTAAAGTGAAACATATATACAAGTGCCAATGCATATGGTTTACATAATTAATGCATAAGTATGTACCCACTTTCTAAGATTTTCAATGAACCAAAATATACATTTATCTCAACCAATGTTTCCAAATTTTCCCACACTTAAATTATGCAACATCCACTAGTCTAAGCTAATTAAAGGTCAAATTAGGAATATTCATGGTTTTTTGCTTAGGGTTGTGATGTGCTAGAATTAAGAACAAAGGGGTTAATAAGGCTCAAAATTGAATAATAATGGTAGATAAAAGGGTGAAGGCTATGTTGTTAAGTAAGCTTAAATGAAATAATGGCCTCAATCATTTTAAATGCATTCATACATCAAATATTGGGCATAAGGAATCAAACAAGAAAAATATTACAATTAAAGAAAAAGAATAACACATACAAGAATAAAATAGTGGTTAAAATGATGCAACCACACATTAAGGCTCAAATGTCACTTGGTTGTGTGTTCTAGCTCTACTCTATGTTTCACAATATTTTTTTCTTTTTTTCAAGCAAGATCAATGAAAAATTTCAACTCAAATCAATGGGATGCCCTTTAAAGAAAATTTCTTAGAAATCAATTATTTTGACTAAGCTTATTTTATATATATATATATATATATATATATATATGTATCTATGTATGTCTGTACGTATGTATGTATGTATGTATGTATATGTGTATGATGTGGTTATATATATATATGTATCTATGTATGTCTGTACGTATGTATGTATGTATGTATGTATATGTGTATGATGTGGTTGGATGAAAAACAAAAATTCCTAAGTTCTTTTCCTATTCTCTATCAAATCAAATCATCACATGTAATAAAGGAAAATGAACTAGGTCCTATTATCCACATTCATCTATACACAACTAAAGATGCAAATATATTTACAAACTATACTAAATAAAAATCAAAATAAGGCTCTGATGACCGGAATTCACTCTCCATATAAAATGAATCCTTTCTTTGGCAAGCGCACCAAATATTGTCAAGTAATAACCTACAGTAGAGTGGGATCGTATCTACAGAGATTGATTGATTGAGCAGTGTTAGCTAATGAGTTAATTAGTTAAGCTAAACAAGTAGAGAGTATTGAGTGCTGTAAATTAAATTGCAAAATTATAAAGGACATGAAAGTAAAGGAAAGCAATGAAGTGCAAAAATGTAAATGGCGAGAATGTAAAGGACGGAAATGCAAATGACTGAATTGTAAATGGGAATGGGGAATTAACAGAATGTAAAAGAAAGCTATAAAGAATGTGGAAGATAAGAAAAAGAGGAATTCATTGGGATTGGGAGATGTTGCTCTCTTTGGATTAAGTTCAGCCTAGCTTATCTTCAATCATGCAACTTATTAACCTCTTGGCATTCATGATTGATTGAGTCACAATCCCTTAGTAACTCAATCTCTCACATCTTGATAATCAGCCAATTCCTTGGTCTAATTGCTCATGAAGAGAGATATGCTTGGTCCCTGATTAACAAACACATCGTCATAGATCCAAATAATGGGTGGATTATATGTCACCATATCCAATCCCAAAACCCAAATTCTACTCAAGTGTGAGAAGGGATTTCAAGCATAGTTTTATGATTCCTTTTCCAAGGTTCCCATGAAACCGATTTTGCATTCAACCTCTTTCCCAAGATGATTGTACACTAGCATGAGGAACGAAATTCCTTCTAGCAAATCCAAGAGAAGATGAAGAGAAGAAGAAACTCACTAGCATTGATCCATCAAGTACAACAGAGCTCTCTCTCCCAATGAGAGGGAGTTTAGCTACTCATAGCTCAAAGAAAGTACAAAAGATGAAGTGTAAAGTTAAAACTAAACTTTCCAATGCTAACCAACCCATTTTCCAGTACTTCCAGGGGGTATTTATACTACTCCTATTACTAGAATTAAGAAAATACAAAAGAGAAAAGAAAATTACATTTGGAGGGAAAAGAAAACTCAATAAACGTGACCTGGCGTCTGGCTGGCGTTTAAGTGGCGTGCCACGCCTAGCCAGTGAATTTGGCTTGGCGCGCCACGCCCAGCTTTTCAAGTGACAAGCCCCATGTACTCGTACCCCTAGCGTGCCACAACTTCAAACTCAAGTGTTACACCCAAGGTCTTCTTACAGCCTTGGTTAGCCTGGCGTGCCACGCCTTCGAACCCAAGTGGCACGCCCAAGCCTCTCTTAAAGCCTTGGTTAGCCTGGCGTGCCACGCCTTCGAGCCCAAGTGGCATGCCCAGGCCTGTCCTCCCAGCTCTTCTTCTCTGGGGAATTGAACTAACGTGGCACACCCAGGGTCTGAAGTGCCACGCCCATTGTGTGCTCCATTTCCCTTCTCTTGAAAACATTACTGGCGTGCCATGCCCACAAAAAGCCTTCTCAACGTCTCTAGAAATCATAACTGGTGTGCCACGCCCATGCATTGCTCCTTGTTTCAGTAGATGGCATGCCACACCCAGCAATCAAGTGGCACGCCCAGGTGAATAATGAGAGTTGGCGTTCCACGCCTTCGACCTCATGTGGCACGCCCAGTGTTGGTGCTCATCCTTCTTCAGCATTGGCGTACCACGCCTGGATCCCAAGTGGTACGCCCAAGTGAGTAGTGAGAGTTGGCGTGCCACGCCTGGATCCCAAGTGGCACATCCAAGTGAGTAGTGAGAGTTGGCGTGCCACGCCTTCGACCTCAAGTGGCGCGCCCAGTGTTGGTGGTCATCCTTCTTCAACGTTGGCATGCCATGCCTGGGTCCCAAGGGTCACGCCCAAGTGTTAATTTCAAGCTGGCGTGCCACGCCTTCGACACCAAGTGGCACGCCCAAGTGTTTGGATCTTCAACCTCCTCTCTGAAAACTTGAACTAGCGTGCCACGCCTTGATGTTCAAGTTGCACGCTGATGATCGAATTTTCTATCGGTAAAGAATTCACAAATAAGTTCGTGTTGTAATTATAGCTTCTAAACCAACAGAGAATCTTTTCATACAAAAGTTTGGTTGTCACAAGTAACAAAACCCAATAAAATTTATAACCGAAGTATTTAAACCTCGGGTCGTCTCTCAAGGAATTGCAGGGAGGTGTTCTTATTATTGGTTATGAGTCATGTAATTTGGGGTTTTGGGTTGAGAAATAAGAAGAGAAAATAAATAATAACAATAAAAAGCCTTGATTAGGAGAAAATTGATCTGAAGTTCTATCCTTGTTGGATTTTCCAAGATTAATTAGTAATAGGTTGTTGTTCTACTTAGTTATCCTTTACTAAGTAAAAGAAAGTGAAGTAAGTTGGAAGCCAATTTTTATTCACAAGTCCTAATATTTTCCCTTGGGAAGGATTAGCGTTAGTAACTAGAGAGCTGGCCAACAACTTTCAATTACCAATTAACTCTTCGTATTCAAACTCAAGGATCTCAAATATTAATCAACTATAAAGTCAAATTAAAAGCCTACTCCACTAACATGGATGCCAATTCCACATTCATGAAAAGGGAGTAGAAAAAAGACATGATAATTGGAATAAAATTAGAAGCAATTAAATAAATAATAAAATTAAATTCATAAAAGTAATCCAATTGTAACTCTGAACAAGGATTAAGGATATGGAAGAATAAGTAACAAGTAAGGAAACAAACTAGAATGATGAAGTCTTCAATGGAAGTAGTGACTTTGTAAATATCTAATCCAAAAGCATAAAACTAGGAATCCTAAATCCTAGAGAGAGGAGAGAGACTCTCTCTCTAAAAACTACATCTAAATTATGAAAAGTGAATTATTAGCTTCTTTTTTAAATGGATGCATTCCCCCACTTTATAGCCTCTAATCTATGTTTTCTAGGCCAAAAACTGGGTCAAAAACAGCCCAAAAATTGCCCCCAGCAATTTTTGGTTCGTACAGGTCGCTGCAAAGTCACGCGGAAGCGTCGTCCACGCGTTAGCATGGATTGGGTTTTTGTCAGGTCACACATCCGCGTGATCCACGCATTCACGTAACCTGGCTTCGAGGCAGCTGTGGTAAATTATAAATAATTGCGAAGCCCCAGACGTTATCTTTCCAACGCAACTGGAACCGCGTCATTTGGACTTCTGTAGCTCATGTTATGGTCGATTTAGTATCAGAAGGTCAGGCTGGACAGCTTTAGCAGTTTCTTCAGTTTCTTGTATTCCTTCTACTTTTGCATGCTTCCTTTCCATCCTCTAAGCCATTCCTGCCCTGTAATCCCTAAAATCACTTAACTCACATATCACGGCATCGAATGGTAATAAGAGAGGATTAAAATAGCTAAATTAAGACCAAAGAAACATGTTTTCAATCATAGCACAAAATCAGGAAGGAGAATGTAAAGCCATGCATTTTGTATGAACAAGTGTATGAAAGATTGATAAAATCCACTCAATCGAGCACAAGATAAACCATAAAATAGTGGTTTATCACACGCCCATATTAAGGTGACTCCTTCAAGCTTGGCGTGCCACACCTGGGTCTTTAAGTGGCATGCCCAAGTGATGGGCTAGAGTTGGCGTGTCACGCCTTCGACACCAAGTGGCACGCCCAGTGTGTGTCCTCATCTGGATGAATGAGCTGGCGTGCCATGCCCACAAGTTCAAGTGGCACGCCCATGGTGTGGGATGGATTCGGCGTGCCACGCCCAGCTTGGCGTGCGACGCCCCTTTTGTGGCTTTCAACATTGCTCTCTAGAAAATGATACTGGCGTGCCACGCCTGAACTCTGGCGTGCCACACCCTTGTTAAAATCCAAACATTCTTCTCTAGAAATCATTACTAGCGTGTCACGCCTTGGTGCTGGCGGGCCACGCCCAAACAAATTCAAGGCGTTTGTTCTAAGTGGCACGCCCACCTTCACACGCCCAACTTTATTTGTTGTTTCCTTCACTTTTTGTTGCCCTTTTCACCTGAAATTCAACACAAACCTATTTCAAAGCAATGTACCATAATCTTTATCATTTTATTCATGAAATTGCATTGATTTAATGAATCTGTGTTCTTTTTATGGTCCTTTTAGATAGGAAAAAGGGGTAGATGATGCAAGTCATCACAACACCAAACTTAAGCTTTGCTTGTCCCAAGCAAATCAATGTGAGTTATTCTTAAATGGATTGAGACTTGACCTTAGAGAGATGCATTCGTCACCAATGATAGGGCTAAGTGTTAACTCATGCATGAATCTTATTGATTTAGTGTCATAATGAACTCCTAGACTCTTTAAGAATTCTTCCAAGTAATTGTTTTAGGAGACCCTTTCTATTGATTGTCACCTTGAAGTAGCAAGAGTTACTTTTTTTCCTTTTTACTTCTCTTTTTCTACTGACCATGACTCTAAGTTTCTCAAGAAAACCCTTTAGATTAGGCTTTCAATTAGCACTCCCAAACCAGTTGGCTTTAGTGTACTAAGTGTTGAAACACCCATAAGAATATACTTGCCTAGGTCTCTCTTCTTGACACACTTTCACCACAAGCATCTACTAGGATCTTTGGCTCTTTAGAACTATTTGTTTCTTCCTTTTTCTTCCTAGTAGTTGATGCTCAGAGCCTTGGGTATTTTGCTTACTACTTCTTGGTTCTATAGATATTCAGGGACATCTTTATCCTCTACGTGTCATATCTTCTAAGTCTAGTTTCTTATCATGACTCATTTTCTTTCAATTTCATTCAAGGTCCTACACTTAGTTCCTATCTCTTGATTTTGAATAGTGTTCCGAGGGTTACCTGAAATTGTAGGTCGATCTCGGATGAGATATGTGGTGGTGGCCGGAGCTGTTGTGTCCGACATGTTGGATCTTGGTGGAGCTACTGCTTCTTGATCACAGGAGGGTGGTGGTATCTGCAAGAGACTCCGATGCTTAAGTTAGCACGTGCTTTTGGTAGGTTTTTTGTAGAATTAGAGTATGAGTTATACCTGGGTACTCTAGTGTATTTATGGTAGTGTAGAGTGACCTTTCTAGAGACAAGATAGTTATCTTATCTTATCTTATCTTTGAGTGAAGTCATCTTATGTTTAAGGGGAATCACCTTTATCTTTCTAGGCTTTTGGCTGCCTTTAGATTGGGCTGCGTTCCTCCGTTTGGGCCTGCTTGGGCCTCTTATGGCGATTTGGCCAAACTCTTTGTGAAAAGGTCGGTGGCGATCTGGCCTGAAGAGGTCGGTCACTTGCCTTCAATCCGCCCGGGTTGCATAGCTCGACCCAGGGTATGAACAGTGCCCCTGCTCGAGCTTGGTCTTTCCTTCGAGGTCGTGTCTTTTTAGACTTTTGACCTCTTTTGGGGAGGTCGGGCTCGAGCATTGTTTATAGATCCCGTTTGTAGAACTCCTATTAGGACTTGAATGCGGCGCGTTTCCTTTTTAACTGCAACGTGCATTGCGCTTTTCTTGGAAACGTGCAAGGTTTTAAAAACTCATTAACTCCCCTTTTTGCCGTTTCCTTTGCTTCCATCTTCGTATCTCACATTTTGAGTTTTCTTCTTCACTTTTCTCTCTGACTCCTAGGTGGCGCTTCGTTTTCTTGCTCTCGAGTCTTTCTGTTTTCACGCTTCCCCTTTTTCTTTGATCAAAAAGTGATTGTTTGGCATGGTTTCGTCGTCGCTTCAATCTTCTGAGCAGTTATCATCCCTTCTCCTCTGCAGCTTGGTTTTCCTTCTTCTCTTTCTACTTTCCACACCGCTCTTTCTACATGCTTGCATTTGTTGTGTATAAAATATTTGATCTTGTTTTTGGAAAGTTTGAATTTTCTTTGCATTTTCGTGCTTTGATCGTTGCTGTTATGTGTGCCTTGATGCTGTTTTAGGGCTATTTGGTTTGTCGCTTTTCCCTGTCTCTTCTTTCTTATATGACTTTTTTGTGTGTAGATCTTTCTTTGAATTTTACTGTTTAGTTGAAAAAGGTTGTATCCTATGCTGATTTCTGCAACGAAAATCTTTCTGCCGATGGACTGTCAAGGATTGTAACTTTGATGATTTTCTTGATGTTTGTGTGAAATGTCATTTGCCAGAGAAGAATTGATCTTAAAAGTGTCGATTTTCTTTTTCTTCTTTTTGGGTATTTGCCCAGTTATTACCTCCAAAGGGGTGCCCCTGGACCTTGATGTGAGTCCTGGGATTTCCTTTTTTACTGCTGTATTCAACTCTTGATGTTCGCATGTTTGTTGTCTGAGTTGTTTCCATATTTTCCCGAGCTGTATGGTGGTAACCCCTTTTTTCTTTTCTTGTAGGAATAGTTGACCTATGTCTTCTCACCAAAACATTGTTGAAATGTCTACTAAGGTTTCGGAGGGTATGTCTGATGGATGGATTCTATTGTTTTGATGTGTGTCATTGTAGTTGATTCTAAATACTGTGTGTGACTTAGGAGGCATCATAGGATTTGTAGTGATAGAGACCAAGAGAAAAATTATGAGCTGGTGTCTCCCGATCCAGAGGAGAGGGTTAGTTTTCCTTCATTGTCAAAGGGAGAACGACCCTTCTTCTATGCTTATGACTACTTTTTTAGTCAACTGAAATATCACCATTCCCTTTACCCCTTTTGAAACTGGACTGTTATGGGCCTGTAATGTAGTTCCTTCTCATCTCCATTCGAACTCATGGGGTTTCATAAAAATCTTTCAATTGTTGTGTCAAGAACTAGATATCTGACCTTCTCAAGCCCTCTTCCTTTATATTTTTGTTTTGACAAAACCTGGAGTAGCTAAGAAGAAAGCTTTCCTGGATTTCTTTTCGAGCTTCCCAAGGAAAGAAAGTGTTCTCTATGTAAGATGAATCGTTTAGGGATTTTAAGAACTACTATTTCAAGGTCTGAGCTGTTGAGGGAGCTCGGCCTTTCTTTTTGGACAAAAATAATGAACCTACCTTCCCTTTGTGCTGGCAAAAGAATGTGGTAGTGACGAGGTATT
The DNA here is from genome assembly GCF_003086295.3 of Arachis hypogaea. Taxonomy (NCBI): domain Eukaryota; kingdom Viridiplantae; phylum Streptophyta; class Magnoliopsida; order Fabales; family Fabaceae; genus Arachis; species Arachis hypogaea. The sequence continues at coordinate 91,601,396 of NC_092038.1, read as the reverse complement.
CTTGGAAAAGTATGGATGAGGTCGAGCAGGCTTTTGTGCATGTAATAGAGGAAACTTGGGGGGAACCTCCCCATCTCGACACGAAGAAGTTCTTGGGGGATCCCTCCCTTCTTCAAGCTGAATTGGGTAGCTGCCAACTTCTTTTTAGCTTTTCTTTTTTTACTTGTCAATCCATCCCCCCGACCCCTTTTTTAGATGCTTTTTTACTTGCAAATTATTTTCTTTAATTTCTTTTTTTAGAGATGGTGAAGACCACGGATTCCATGAAGGCCTTTAAATGAGCTAGGAAAGCAACTGCATCTCAAAACATTTCGGCAAAAGGCTCTAGAGATGGATCTTCGCAAGCGTCTCTGAGGAAGTCGACCTCGGACACTTCTGGGCCGAGGAAAGTCATCTCGACTCCCTAGGTTCACTTGGTTTCCTCTAACCCTCTCCAGCCAACCCCTGGTGCTGCCTCTTCTCCCACTGCCGGTCTTCCTCCAAAAAGGCAAAAAACTGTTGAGCCCTATGACTTGGATGCCTCTGATTTTGATGCCGTCGGTTTTGTTGACAACCGAATTGCTCCTTATGGCCGACTTCCTATGGACGATGTGTCCATCCTTCACCACTTGGATTTTATTACTAGCAGTAATGTTCAGATGGCTCATATGGGTGCAACTTTGTTCCGTACGATCCAAGATTCTCTCGTTCATGCGACGAAGGCCTTTATGAAGGAAGCTAAGTCGAAGTTTGACAGAATTACAGGCTAAAGAGTGAGCTTGAACAAAAGGTGGCAAAATTGGAGCTGGACATGGAAAATGAGAAGGCCCGAGCTACCGCTGCTGAGGCCACTGCGAACTTGGCTGAGGAGATGGTGAAGAAACATAAAGAGAGCTATGTTCAAACTTATGGCGAGCTATTAGAGACCAGAAAGAGGCTGGAGTCTGTCCTTGCTGATTATGCCGAGCTCCAGGGCCATCTGGTACATAGTGTGACCGACGCTTATGAGAATTTAAAGGCCCAGGTCCGAGTTCTTGCTCCCAAGCTCGACCTAACTTTTTTTAGTTTGGACAACATCGTGGAAGATAAAGAGGAAGGTCCACCCTGTGCCACCAGTCAAAGCTTCTGCTACCACTACATCTTCTACTCTGGCTACTGAGGTCGGCCATCCCGAGTCTGATCTTGATGTTCAAGTTTTAAATCAGGAGGATGGGACAGTGGATGCGACTCCCTTGAAGATCGTGCCTCCCTCCTCAACTCAAGATGCTGCTATTAAAAAGATTTTGGGCCCCTCATAATTTCTGATGTATTGGTTTAGCCCAGCTTGTGGGCCTTTGAACTCTTAGTTTTTGTAAACTTTTTATATGGTTTTTGGCTTTCTTGGACATTTAGTTGCTTCTGTGCAACTTCGTTTTGCAGAACAAAACAATTTTTGCTCTTGAGGCTGACTTTTCGGCAGCCTTCTGAGTCTTTAAAGTTTTTATTTAATATCTGTGTTTCTGATGTGTTAGTTGCCCTTTGCAACTTCTATGAATCCTTATGGAGCGTCGATACTTTTCTGCCCAACCTCTTTTGCTTGTTGAGGTGGTCTTTTGGAGCTAGTTTGTTTGACCACTTTTCAGTGTTCTCGTAGAACCTTTCTAGTTAGTCTTTGAACAATTTTGATAGCTTCGTCATGGAGTTGTGGCTTTCTTGGGCAGAGCTAGACCCCTTTTAGCACACATTTTTGTTGGTCCGACTTCTTCTTGTCGGTCCTTCTTTAAGTTATTTTTATCAATCCATTTTTAATCAGACCTCGTCAGGCCTCTTTCTATGGATTACTTTTTATAACCTTGTCATTTTGATTGGTTGGGTCCGACTTCCTCTAGTCGGTCCTCTTTCAGGTTATTTTTATTAGTCCATTTTTAATCAGACCTCGTCAGGCCTCTTTCTATGGAATACTTTTTATAACCTTTTACGTACATCATCTTTGTCGACCTTGTCATGATTGGGCGATGAGTTTGGTTCTCATCTTGCCGACCTTGTCGTGATCGGGCAATGAGTTTGGTTCTCATCTTGCCGACCTTGTCGTGATCGAGCGATGAGTTTGGTTCTCATCTTAATGCATCTTAGTAGAACAACTTTGTAGGGAATCTGAAAAATTTTATTCAAATAAAAAATAGGCATATAGACAAGAATATGTACATGTGGGTGCTTACCCTTCTAAGTCGGGCGATTTGCAGATCTTGGCTTGGGGCCTCATTAAAAAACCATTTCAGGAAAAAGAGTGCGCCTTGACCTAAGATCTTTATTACCCCCTAACTATAATACCTTCTTAGGTTGTGAGCGAGCCATGACCTTGGTAGCTCTTGCCCCTCGAGGTCGGATACCTTGTAGTAGCCTTTTCCCAGTACATCTACAACTCGGTAAGGTCCTTTCCAGTTAGCCGCTAGCTTTCCCTCTCCTAATCGACCTGCTCCGATGTCATTTCGGATTAGGATGAGATCGTTGTTGGTGAAATTTCGCTGGACTACTTTCTGATTGTATCTTGAGGCCATTCAACGTTTTAATGCTTCCTCTCTAATTCGAGCCCTTTCTCAAACCTCTAGAAATAGGTCGAGTTCTTTCTTTTGAAATTGGGAGTTGGCCTCTTCATTGTAGAGGATCATCCTAGGGAATCCTGCTTTGATCTCTACTAGGATCATTGCCTTCATTCCGTAAGCCAATTGGAAGGGTGATTCTCCTGTGGTGGAGTGTAGAGTTGTCCGATATGCCCATATGACTTGTGGGAGCTCTTCAGCCCAAGCTCTCTTTTCATCCTGTAGTCTCCGTTTTAACCCCACTAGTATGACTTTGTTGGCAGCTTCTACTTGTCCATTGCCTTGTGGGTGTTCTACGGATGTGAATTGGTGCTTTATTTTCAAGTCAACTACCAACTTTCAGTGAATGGAGTGCCATTGTCTCTAGTGATGGAGTTAGGGACTCCGAATCTTGTAACAATATTTCTGTATAAGAATTTCTAACTTCTTTGAGTAGTGGCATTGGCTAGGGGCTTCGCCTCAATCCATTTTGTGAAATAGTCTACCCCTACAATGAAAAACTTGACTTGTCCTGAGCCTTGGGGAAAGGGTCCAAGGAGGTCGAGTTCCCATTTTGCAAACGGCCAAGGTGATGTTACACTGATGACCTCCTCTGCTGGGGCGATGTGGAAGTTAGCATGCCTTTGACATGGTGGGCATGTCTTAACAAACTCGGTTGCTTCTTTTTGCAAAGTTGGCCAAAAGTACCCTGCCCGGAGTACCTTTTTGGAAAGAGCTCATGCCCCCAGGTGGTTGCCACATATGCCGCTATGTACTTGTTCTAAGGCTTCCTTTGTATTGGAAGTCGGATACATTTTATGAGGGGTGTTGAAATCCCTCTCCTATATAAGATGTTGCCTATTATGGTGTAGTACTATGCTTCTCCCATTAGCCTGTTTGCCTCCTTCTTATCTGTGGGGAGTATTTCTGACTTGGGGTAATTGATTATGGGGGTCATCCACCCTTGATCCTGACCTGATATGGCTAGGACATTTTCTTCCTCCGAGATTGATGGGTTTTGTAGTATTTCCTGGATGAGGCTTCTATTATTGCCCCCTGGTTTAGTGATGGATAGTTTTGAGAGTGTATCAGCTCGAGCATTCTGTTCCCGAGGTATATGGTGGACCTCATATTCCCCGAGTTGTCCGAGCTGTTCTATGGTTTTGTCTAGGTACTTTTTCATGGTAGGGTCCTTAGCTTGGTAGCTTCCTGCTATTTGTGAGGTGACTACTTGTGAATTGCTGAAGATGATAAGCTTTTGAACTCCAGCCTCCTTAGCCAGTCTCATACCAGCTAGTAATGCCTCGTATTTAGCCTGATTATTTGAGGCAGGGAACTCGAACTTTAAAGTGAGTTTGATTTGGGTTCCTTGATCGCTTTCTATTATCACACCTGTGCCACTCCTGGTTTTCTTTGAAGAGCCGTCTACGTAGAAATTCCATTTGGTAGGAGTTCCTGGGGTGTTAGTATATTCGGCAATAGCGTCGGCCAGATACTGCGATTTGATGGCTGTCCGAGCTTCATATTGGAGATCGAACTCAGATAACTTGACTGCCCACTGTAGGATTCTTCCGGCTAAGTCTCTCTTCTGTAAGATGCCTTTTATGGGCTGGTTAGTCCGAATCTTGATGGTATGTGCTCGAAAATATGGGCGGAGCCGTCGAGTATGAGAGCGTAGGCGAACTTTTCTATCTTCTGGTAGTTTAGTTCGGCCCTTTCCAGAGCTTTACTGATGAAGTATATGGGTTGTTGCCCATTTTTGTCTTCTCTGACTAGTACTGAAGCTATTGTCCGATTCCCTACTACGAGATATAATACAAGTGTTTCTCCTTCCCGTGGTCGGGTAAAGATGGGTGGTTATCCCAAGAACTTTTTGAAATCCTGGAAGGCTTGCTTGTACTTGGTTGTCAATTCAAATCTCTTTCCCTTTCTTAATGTTGCATAAAAGGGGAGAGATCTTATGGCTGACCCTACTAGAAACCTGGACAGGGTTGCCAGTCTTCCATTGAGCTGTTGTACTTCTTTGACGCAGGTCGGACTTTTCATGTCGAGTATGGCCCGACATTTATCTGGGTTTGCCTCAAATCCTCTCTGTGTGAGCATGAAGCCCAAGAATTTGCCAGCTTCTACCGCAAAAGTACATTTCGCATGATTAAGTTACATACCATGTTTTCTTATGGTGTTGAACACTTTGGTGAGGTCAGGCAGCAATGATTCCTCACTTTGTGTTTTTACCAACATGTCATCCACATATACCTCCATTAGTTTTCCAATATGGCCTGCGAAGACTTTGTTCATCAATCTTTGGTAGGTAGCACCTGCGTTTTTGAGTCCAAACGGCATGACAACATAATAATAATTTGCTTTTGGGGTTATGAATGAGGTCTTTTCTTGATCAGGTAGGTACATCGGGATTTGATTGTATCCTGAATAAGCATCCATGAAGGAGTGGTACTTGTATCCGGAGGAGGCATCTACTAAAGTGTCAATACTTGGGAGACGATAGGGATATTTTGGGCAAGCTTTATTGAGATCGGTATAGTCAGTGCACATTTGCCACTTCCCATTTTACTTTTTCACCAAGACAACGTTGGCCAGCCATTGTGGGTACTTGACCTCTGTTATGAATCCTGCCTCCAACAAGGCTTGTACCTGTTCTTCCACAGCTTGGGACCTTTCTGGTCCGAGCTTCTGACGCCTCTGCTGCACTGGCCGAGATCCTAGGTATACTGCTAATTTGTATCACATTAGTTTGGGGTCTATGCCTGACATGTCTGCGGCCTTACAATATTTGTTGTTTTATCCGAGATATCCCCGATTTGGATTTCTTTGATCTTGCCCTCGGGTTGTGGACGAAGTTAAGGGCGGTTTCCTTAATGATAAGATAACAACACTCAAAGAAAAGATAAGATAACTATCTTATCTCCAAAAAAGGTTACTCTACAACAATTATAAATACAGTAGAGCAACCAGTTATAACTCATACTCTAATTCTACTAAAAACCTGCTTAATACCCTTGCTAGATTAAGCATCGGAGTCCCTTGCAGGTACCACCACCCTCCAGTGGCAAAGGCTCAGCACCACCACCAAGTCCAACAAGTCGGACACGTCAGCTCCAACCACAGGATCCAACAAGTCAGACACGACAGCTCCAGCCACCAGTTCTAAATAAGTCGGACACAATAACTCTGGCCACCACAGCAGATCTCGTCCGAGATCGACCTACAGTTTCTGGTAACCCTCAGAACATTGGCGCCGTTGCCAGGAAACCTGGAAGTCATCCCATCACCATGGCGGACAACCATGACAACGACCACGATTCTGATCTAGAAAACAGGATGCCGCATAAAAACACGGACGCCACCTCCAAAGACATACCACAAAACAGGGGAGATAAGTAACCCCCAAACACAGAAATTCTAGAGGCTCTACAAGCTCAGCAGGATCGCCTCAAACAGCTCAAAAAGAGGTCAAACATCAAACGGGAAGCCGAAAGAAACCTCTGGAGAGAAACTAGGCGACGCCGAGAGTTAGAGGACAAGCTCCTAAAACTCGAAGCCGACCTTAAAACCAAAACCATTCAGTCCGGTCTTGATGGCAACTCCCACAAAGATCAAGACCACTTCACCAAAGAAATCATGAAAGCTAAGGTTCCAAAGGATTTTAAAGCTCCTGATCCAAGCAATCACCTCATCAACTTCAGAAGCAGAATGTATCTCACCGACGCCTCAGACGTCATTCGTTGCAAAGCCTTCCTGACTACCCTAACAAAAATAGTAATAAAGTGGTTCGACAGTTTGCCCCTTAGATCCATCAAAAGTTTTGATGACTTAGCCAAAAAATTCCTCGCTAGATTCTCCATCCAAAAGGACAAAACCAAACATGCCCCAAGCTTACTAGGGATTAAGCAAGGAGATCAGGAAAATCTTCGCAACTACATGGAAAGATTCAACAAAGCATGTCTGGACATACAAAGTCTTCCAATAGAAGCAGCTATTATGGGACTCATCAATGGCCTAAGAGAAGGACCTTTCAACCAATCAATATCCAAGAAGTACCCAACATCTCTAAACGAGGTTCAAGAAAGGGCGGAAAAATATATTAATACGGAGGAGAACTCCCGATGGGGAGACAGCTCAAAAACTGGATTCTCCTAACCCATCTCGTGACAAGGATAAAGAAAAAAGAAGATCAACCTGGAGAGAAGCCTAGAAAATACCACAATTATACCCCTCTTCGGGTGTCTCTTATGGATGTTTACAGAGAATTATGCCACACTGAGAAGATCCTACCACCTCGCCCAATCAAAAGCAAAAAAGGAGGAGGAAATCGAACAGAATACTGCGAGTACCACAAATCTACACACATCCTACCAACGAGTGCTTCGACCTAAAGAATGTCATAGAGAAATTGGCAAGAGAATGGCAATTAGATCGGTACTTAGCCAATAAAGCGGATGAACCAAGAAAAAGAAGAAGGGACGAAGAGTTCGGACGAGTTGAACATCCACCTCACACCGAAGAGGTCAGGCAAGTTGAACGTCCACCTCGCACCGAAGAGGTCGGGTGAGTTGAATGTCTACCTCCCACCGAAGAGGTCGGACTAGTTGAACGTCCACCTCACACCGAAGAGGTCAGACGAGTTGAACATCCACCTCACACCGAATAGGTCGGGCGTGTTAAATGTCCACCTCACACGGAAGAGGTCGGACGAGTTGAACGTCCACTTCACACCGAAGAGGTCGGGCGAGATGAACGTCCACCTCAAACCGAAGAGGTCGGGCGAGTTGAACGTCCACCTCACACCGAAGAGGTCCGACGAGTTGAATGTCCACCTCACACCCATGAGAGACATGTTCATATCAATGGAGGATTCGCAGGAGGAGGGTTCTCTAAATCATCTCGCAAAAGACACCTCAAAGAGGTATATTAAGGAAGGGAGAGAAGTTTGAAAAGGACAACAGAGTGCGAACAAGCCTTCCAAGATTTCAAAAATTCTTGGGGCAACCACCCATTCTTACTAGACCATGGGAAAGTGAAGAACTCATATTATACCTCGCAGTGGAGGCAATAGCCTCAGCACTAGTCAGAGAAGATGAAAGTGGGCAACAACCCGTCTACTTCATCAGCAAAGCTCTACAAGGGGCCGAACTAAACTATCGAAAGATATAAAAAGTTCTCTTATGCCCTCATACTCACCTCTCAACAGTTCCACTCATACTTTCAAGCTCACACTATCAGAGTTCGGACCAACCAGCCTATAAAAGGCATCCTACAGAAAACAGACTTAGCTGGAAGAATTTTACAGTGGGCAGTCGAGTTATCCAAATTCGATCTTCAAAATAAAGCTCGGACAACCATCAAATCACATTATCTGGCCGAATTTATTACAAAGTACACTGACACCCTGGGAACTCTCACAAAATGGAATCTCTACATGGAAGACTCTTCAAACAAAACCGGGAGTGGTGCAGGTGTAATTATAGAAAATGATTAGGGAACCCAAGTCGAGCTAAATAACCAAGCCAAATACGAGGCACTACTGGCTGGTTTAAGGCTGGCTAAGAAGGTAAGAGCTTACCGTGTCTAGTGATTCAAAAGTAGTCACCTCACAAATAGAAGGGAGCAACCAAGCTAAGGATCCCACCATGAAAGAACACCTCGGGTAATTCGGGGGACCCTGGACAAAACCAGAGAACACCTCGGACAATTCGGGGGACCTTGGATAAAACCAGAGAACACCTCGGGTAATTCGGGGGACCTTGGACAAAACCAGAGAACAGCTCGGGTAAGTCGGGGGACCCTGGACAAAACCAGAGAACAGATTGGGTAATTTGGGGGACCCTGGACAAAACCAGAGAATAGCTCGGACAATTCGGGGGATATGAAGTCTGACATATACCTCAGGAATAGAATGCCCGAGCTGGTGCACTTTCAAAACTAGCCAACACCAAACCAGGGGGCAATAATAGAAGCCTCATCCAATAAATACTGCAAAATCCATCAACCTCGGAGGAAGAAAAGGTCTTAACCATATCAGGTCAGGGTCGTTCCCGCGGAGTCAAGGGAGGAAAACAAACCCTATTCTCAGGGTCTGGCGACACCGACTCATAATTCTTCTCCTCATCCCTATCCCTACAAATTCTATGGAACCTCCTAAGTCATACACAGTACTCAGAGTTAGCCACAGTAACACATTAAAACTATGGAATCCAGCTAGTCAGACATGCCGTCTGGGATCTTAGCAATGTTTTTGCAGGAAGATATAGGTCAAATAGTCCTACAGTAAGAAAAAGAAAAATGGGGTTACTACCAAGCAACTCAGGCAGATCAGGAAACAACTCGAACAATAACAGCAAAACATCAAGTATTGGATACTGCAGTAAAAGGGAAACCCCAGGACTCACACGAAAGTCCAGGGGCACCCTTTGGAGGCAACAATAGGGCAAGAACACAGAGAAGAGAAGTCGACAATCTATACCCAAACAGTCCGAACACATCTCAAACAAAAGGTCAAAACAAAAGCTAGAACTTTCGTAAAAAAAGGATATCAATAGTGGTTCTTAGTTTTAATTGTGAAAAGTAAAAGAACGTGGATTAAATGATACTTGTTATGCGGTAATGGAGAACAGGTTGAGGTTTTGGAGATGCTCTGTCTTTTGAATTTCTGCTTTCCTACTGTCTTCTTCCTCACGCACGCAGGTCTCCTTCCATGGCAAGCTGTATGTTGGTGGATCCCCGTTGTCAATGGTAACCAGTCGTCCTCTGGTGGACGAAATTGTGATCACTACAACTTCGCACAACTAACCAGCAAGTGTACTGGGTCGTCCAAGTAATAAACCTTACGCGAGTAAGGGTCGATCCCACAGAGATTGTTGGTATGAAGCAAGCTATGGTCACCTTGTAAATCTTAGTCAGGCAAACTCAAATGGTTATGAATGATGAATAAAACATAAAGATAAAGATAGAGATACTTATGCAATTCATTGGTGGGAATTTCAGATAAGCGTATGGAGATGCTGTGTTCCTTCCGTCTCTCTGCTTTCCTACTGTCTTCATCCAATCCTTCTTACTCCTTTCCATGGCAAGCTGTATGCAAGGGTTTCACCATTGTCAGTGGCTACCTCCCATCCTTTCAGTGGAAATGTTCAACGCACCCTGTCACGGCACGGCTATCCATCTGTCGGTTCTCAATCAGGCCGGAATAGAATCCAGTGATTCTTTTGCGTCTGTCACTAACGCCCCGCCCTCAGGAGTTTGAAGCTCGTCACAGTCATTCAATCATCGAATCCTACTCAGAATACCACAGACAAGGTTTAGACCTTCCGGGTTCTCTTGAATGCCGCCATCAGTTCTAGCTTATACCACGAAGATTCCGGTTAGTGAATCCAAGAGATATCCACCCAATCTAAGGTAGAACGGAGGTGGTTGTCAGGCACACGTTCATAGGTGAGAATGATGATGAGTGTCACGGATCATCACATTCATCAAGTTGAAGAACAAGTGATATCTTAGAACAAGAACAAGCGGAATTGAATAGAAGAACAATAGTAATTGCATTAATACTCGAGGTACAGCAGAGCTCCACACCTTAATCTATGGTGTATAGAAACTCCACCGTTGAAAATACATAAGAACAAGGTCTAGGCATGGCCGTGAGGCCAGCCTCCCAGGGTGATCAAAAGATCTAAAGATCAAAAGACTCCAAAGATCTCAAGATAAGAATACAATAGTAAAAGGTCCTATATATAGAGAACTAGTAGCCTAGGGTTTACAGAGATGAGTAAATGACATAAAAATCTACTTCCGGGCCCACTTAGTGTGTGCTTGGGCTGAGCATTGAAGCATTTTCGTGTAGAGACTCTTCTTGGAGTTAAACGCCAGCTTTAGTGCCAGTTTGGGCGTTTAACTCCCATCCTTGTGCCAGTTCCGGCGTTTAACGCTGGGAATTCTGAAGGTGACTTTGAACGCCGGTTTGGGCCATCAAATCTTGGGCAAAGTATGGACTATCATATATTGCTGGAAAGCCCAGGATGTCTACTTTCTAACGCCATTGAGAGCGCGCCAATTGGGCTTCTGTAGCTCCAGAAAATCCACTTCGAGTGCAGGGAGGTCAGAATCCAACAGCATCTGCAGTCCTTTTTAGTCTCTGAATCAGATTTTTGCTCAGGTCCCTCAATTTCAGCCAGAAAATACCTGAAATCATAGAAAAACACACAAACTCATAGTAAAGTCCAAAAAAGTGAATTTTAACTAAAAACTAATAAAAATATACTAAAAACTAACTAGATCATACTAAAAACATACTAAAAACAATGCCAAAAAGCGTACAAATTATCCGCTCATCATCCTCTCAGTGAAAAGGGTACATGTACAAGGCTAATCATCTGTTGGTTCTCACTAATGTTGGAATAGGATCCATTGATCCTTTTGCGCCTGTCACCACGCCCAACATTCATGAGTTTGAAGCTCGTCACAATCACCCATTCCCGGATCTTACTCGGATCTCAGGAATGCTGCCAATTGATTCTATCTTATACCACAAAGACTCTGATCTCACAGATTTGAATGCTCTGTTGTCAGGAGAGGCAGTCAAACTCGTGAGCCAGGAACCCAAGAGACATCCATTCAATCTAAGGTAGAACGGAAGTAGTTGTCAGGCACGCGTTCATAGGTTGAGACTGGTGATGAGTGTCATGGATCATCACATTCATCATGTTGAAGTGCGAATGAACATCTTAGAATAGAAACAAGCGTGATTGAATAGAAAACAGAAATAACTGCATTAATTCATCGAGACACAACAGAGCTCCTCACCCCCAACCATGGGGTTTAGAGACTCATGCCGTCAAAGATACAGATTCAAATGTAAAAATGTCATGAGCTAAAAAATAAATCTCTAAAAGTAGTTTTTATACTCAACTAGTGACCTAGGTTTACAAAAAATGAGTAAACTAAGATAGATAGTGCAGAAATCCACTTCTGGGGCCCACTTGGTATGTGATGGGGCTGAGCATTGAAGCTTTCACGTGTATAGGCTATTCTTGGAGTTAAACGCCAGTTTGTAACCTATTTTTGGCATTTAACTCTGGTTTGTAACTTGTTTCTGGCGTTTAACGCCTGTATAGGGCAGAAAGCTGGCGTTGAATGCCAGTTTGCGTCGTCTAAACTTAGGCAAAGTATAGACTATTATATATTTCTGGAAAGCCCTGGATGTCTACTTTCCAACGCATTTAAGAGCGAGTCATTTGGTCTTCTGCAGCTCCAAAAATTCCATTTCGAGTGCAGAGAGGTCAGAATCAACAGCATCTGCAGTCTTTTTTTAGCCTCTAAATCAGATTTTTGCTCAGGTCCCTCAATTTCAGCCAGAAAATACCTGAAATATGATTTTTGCATAAAAAATAAATAAAAATGTACTAAAAAGTAGCTAAATCCTACTAAAAACTATATGAAAACACCTCCAAAAAGCATATAAAATATCCGCTCATCAAAACACCAAACTTAAATTGTTTCTTATCCCCAAGCAACTAGATAAATAAAATAGGATAGAAAGAGAATCAAGAGACAATTTCAAAATTTATATGAAGCTCAAATTCTAATTAGATGAGCGGGACTAGTAGCTTTTTGTCTCTGAACAGTTTTGGCACCTCACTTCATCCTTTGAAGTTTAGAATGATTGGAATCCATAGAAACTCAGAATTCAGATAGTGTTATTGATTCTCCTAGTCTAGTATGTTGATTCTTGAACACAGCTACTTTTATGAGTCTTGGCTGTGGCCCTAAGCACTTTGTCTTCCAGTATTACCACCGGATACATAAATGCCACAGACACATAATTGGGTGAACCCTTTTAGATTGTGACTCAGCTTTGCTAAAGCCCCCAATTATAGGTGTCCAGAGTTCTTAAGCACACTCTTTTAGATCACCACTTTAACCACTCAGTCTCAAGCTTTTCACTTGGACCTACATGCCACAAGCACATGGTTAGGGACAGTTGGGTTCAGCCGCTTAGGCCAGGATTTTATTCCTTTAGGCCCTCCTATCCATTGATGCTCAAAGCCTTGGATCCTTTTTACCCTTGCCTTTTGGTTTTAAGGGCTATTGGCTTTTTCTTTTTTTTTTCTTTTCTTTCTTCTCTTTTTTTTCACTACTTTTTCTTGCTTCAAGAACCAATTTTATGATTTTTTAAATTATCAATAACATTTCTCTTTTTCATCATTCTTTCAAGAGCCAACAATTTTAACATTCATAAACTTTACTATCAGAATTATGCACTATTCAAGAATTCATTCAGAAGACAAAAAGTGTTGCCACCACATATAAATAATTTTAATTTTTCTTATTAAGAACTAGAAAAAAATTACTTCCTTATTCTAAAATTATCTGCTATTTTATTCATGTATAATGATGATGAGAAAAATAAATTATAGCTTACTTTGAGATGATAGAAATAAAAAAATAAAAATACTAATTACTACTACTCATATGACTCCTAAGATAGATTTCTAATAGCAGAAGTTATCACAGAATTAAAATTAGGACTCAACAACCTTAATTTTGGGAGATAGACGCTCCTTCAATTTGTGGGTTGTCTAGACCTTCAAAAGAAAGCTTCTGGCGCTTTAGCTCTTGTAGTTGACGCCCTTGCTTCTCCTGTTCCTTAAGCAGCTTGCAGATCATACTATTTTAATTCTGTTGTTCTTCCTTAAGTTGATCCATAGTTTCTTGCAACTTGGTGACAGATGCTTCTAGGCAAGTCCAGTAGTCAATTTGAGGGATTTCTGGGAGGAACTCCTGCGCCCTCCTTTTGATGGAGTTTTCTTGTACTTGTTGTCCCTCCATTGACTTCTTGGTGATTGGATGTTCGACTGGGATGAATTTATCTACTCCCATCTTCACCCCAGCCTCTTTACGTAGCAGAGAAATCAAGTTTGGGTAAGCCAATTTGGCGTCCTTGGAGTTCTTATTTGCAATTATGTAGAGCTCACAAGAAATCAGTTGATGAATCTCTACTTTGTTTCCTTGCATAATACAATGGATTATCACTGCTCTCTTGATAGTGACTTCGGAACGGTTGCTGATAGGCAGTATGGAACGCCCAATGAAATCCAGCCAACCCCTAGCAACTGGTTTGAGATCCCCTCTCTTTAGTTGGTTTGGAACACCTTTTGTGCTGGTTGTCCACTTGGTTCCAGGGATGCATCTATCCTCTAGAATTTGTTCTAAGCGCTTATCATCACACACTATTCTCCTATTAAAGGATTCTGGATCATCTTGTAGTTGAGGCAGCTTGAAGACCTCTCTTATTTTGTCAAGCTGGAAGTAAATCATCTTTCCTCTAACCATGGTTCGAAAGATATAGAAAGCGGTTCCAGTCATTCTCTGCCTCTCTGTTTGCCACAGATTTGAGTAGAATTCTTGAACCATGTTTCTACCCACATTTATCTCAGGATTAGCTAGAATTTCTCAGCCTCTGTTTCAAATTTGCTCTTGGATCTCCGGATATTCGTCTTCTTTCAAATCGAATTTAACTTCCTAGATCACTGACCTTAGACCTATTATTTTGTGGTAATGGTCCGAATGTTCCTTGGTTAAGAACCTCTCTTGATTCCAAAGTGGTCTTGGATTATTTTCTTTCTTGCCTCTTGAAGTAGTTTATTTTCCCTTAGAGGCCATGATCTTAGTGAGTCTTTGCTTAGTGATCACGTACAACACACGAAACTTATAGGTTTTCTTGTCCTCAAGCAAAAGAAAGGAAAAGAGAGGAGAAGGAGGAGAGCCAAATTCGAATTGTGGAATAGAGGGGGTGGCCGAATGTTAATTTAAAAGGGAGGGGGTGGGTTCGAAAATTTTTGAAAAAGATATGATAGAAGATATGATTTATAAAAAGATAATTATGATATGCAAAAGATGTAATATTAAAATTGAATAGATAAGAGAGAGTTTTGAAAAAGATAAATCTAAATTTGAAAAGATAGTATGATGAGTTGAAAAAAAGATTTGAAAAGATATTAGAAAGATATATGAATTTTGAAAAAGATTTAAAAAGAAATTAAAAAGATATATGAATTTCAAAAAGATTTTGAAAAGAAGAAAAGATTTTTAGGATTAAGAGTTATTTTTGAAATTTGAAATTGAAAGATTGAGGATTTGTAATATGTTCATGCAAGAAATTACAGTTTAAAATATGAAAATTTGAAAAAAAATGAGTTGGAAAACAAAACTACCTCCCCTCCACATTCCTGGCGTTAAACGCCCAAACGCTGCTTGTTTTGGGCGTTTAACGCCCATTTGCTGCTTGTTTTGGGCATTTAACGCCCAGCCAGGTACCTTGGCTGGCGGTAAAGCGCAGAAAGTCTTTATCACTAGGCATTTTTCTAAACACCCATGATGCTACAGCTCTGGCATTAAACGCCTAGAATGGTAACCATTCTGGCGTTTAATGCCAAGAAAGATATCCTTACTGGCGTTAAACGCCCAGAATGGTGCCCATTCTGGCGTTTAACGCCCAAAAGTGCCTCTTACTGGCATTTTCGTGCCAGTGAGCTTCTTTTCTCTGCTCTGAATCCTTGTGTAACTCTGTGAACTCCTGTAAATGAGAATTAGTTCTGATGATAATTTATTAAACTCCTATAATTATTATTTAAATAACAAATAAACTATAGTAATGGCTGGGATGCCTCCCAGCAAGCGCCTCTTTATTGTCTTTAACTGGAGCTTACTGAGCTTTAATCTAGTCTCAGTTTTGAGCATTCTTGCTCAAAATTGCTTTCAAGATAATGTTTAACTCTTTGTCCATTAACAATGAACTTTTTGTTAGAATCAATATCCTGAAGCTCTACGTATCCATATGGTGACACGCCTATAATCACATATGGTCCTCTCCACCGGGATTTTAGTTTCCCAGGGAATAGTCTAAGCCTAGAGTTAAATAGTAGAACTTTTTGTCCTGGCTCAAAGACTCTGGATGACAGGTTCTTATCATGCCATCTCTTTGATTTCTCCTTATAGATTTTGGCATTTTCAAAAGCATTGAGTCTGAATTCCTCTAGCTCATTTACCTGGAGAAATCTTTTCTCTCCAGCTAATTTGGCATCAAGGTTTAGGAATCTGGTTGCCCAGTAGGCTTTATGTTCCAGTTCCATGGGCAGGTGACAGGCCTTCCCATACACAAGCTGGTATAGAGAGGTTCCTATAGGAGTCTTGAATGCTGTTCTGTATGCCCATAAAGTATCATCCAAGCTCTTTTCCCAATCCTTTCTACGGGAAATTACAGTCCATTCCAGGATTCTTTTCAGTTCTCTATTAGAGACTTCAACTTGCCCATTGGTCTGTGGATGATATGGAGTTGCCACCTTGTGGCTGATTCCAAATCGAACCATGGCAGTATAAAGCTGTTTATTGCATAAATGAGTGCCTCTATCACTGATTAGTGCTCTAGGGACACCAAATCTGCTAAAGATATGTTTTTGGAGGAACTTCAGTACTATCTTAGTATCGTTAGTGGGTGTTACCATTGCCTCCACCCATTTAGATACATAGTCTACTGCCACCAGAATGTAAGTATTTGAGTAAGATGGTGGGAAAGGCCCCATGAAGTCAATACCCCATACGTCAAACAACTCAATCTCTAAGATCCCTTGTTGAGGCATGGCATAACCATGAGGCAGATTACAAGCTCGCTTGCAACTGTCACAGTTACGTACAAACTCTTGGGAGTCTCTATAGATTATAGGCCAGTAGAACCCACATTGAAGGACTTTGGTGGCTGTTTGCTCTCCTCCAAAATGTCCTATATATTGTGATCCATGGCAATGCCATAGGATCTTCTGCGCCTCTTCTCTAGGCACGCACTTACGGATTAGTCCGTCTGCGCATCTCTTAAAGAGATATGGTTCATCCCACAAGTAGTATTTCACATCAGAAAGTAGTTTTTTTCTTTTACTGCCTGCTGAACTCCTTGGGAATGAATCTTGTTGCTTTATAGTTTGCAATGTCTACAAACCATGGCACTTCTTGAATGGCAAGGAGTTACTCATCCGAAAAGGTTTCAGTGACTCAGTGAGGGGGAGAGACATTCCTTCTACTGGTTCTATCCGGGACAAGTGATCTGCTACTTGATTCTCTGTCTGTTTTCTGTCTCTTATTTCTATATCAAACTCTTGCAGAAGCCACACCCATCTTATGAGCTTGGGTTTTGAATCCTGCTTTGTAAGTAGATATTTAAGAGCAGCATGGTCAGTGTACACAATCACTTTTGATCTTACCAAATAGGATCTGAACTTGTCAATGGCATAAATCACTGCAAGCAATTCCTTTTCTGTGGTTGTGTAATTTTTCTACACGTCATTTAGAACACGGCTGGCGTAGTAAATAACATGCAGAAGCTTGTCATGCCTTTGTCCCAATACTGCACCAATAGCATGGTCACTGGCATCACACATTAGTTCAAATGGCAATGTCCAGTCCAGAACAGAAATGACAGGCACTGTGACCAGCTTAGCCTTCAGAGTCTCAAAGGCCTACAAACACTCTATGTCAAAGACAAATAGTGTATCAGCAGCTAGTAGGTTATTCAGAGGTTTTGTGATTTTTGAAAAATCCTTTATAAAGCTCCTGTAGAATCCTGCATGTCCCAGAAAACTTCTGATTGCCTTAACATTGGTGGGTGGTGGTAATTTTTCGATTACCTCCACCTTAGTTTGATCCACCTCTATGCCTTTGTTAGAAATTTTATGCCCAAGGACAATTCCTTCAGTTACCATAAAGTGACATTTTTCCCAGTTTAAAACCAGGTTAGTCTCTTGGCATCTTTTCAGAACAAGTGATAGATGATCAAGACAGGAGCTGAATGAGTCTTAAAATACTGAGAAGTCATCCATGAAGACATCCAGAATTTTTTTCACCATATCAGAGAAGATAGAGAGCATGCATCTCTGAAAGGTTGTTGGTGCAATACACAGACCAAATGGCATCCTTTTGTAGGTAAATACTCCAGATGGACATGAGAATGCTATTTTCTCTTGATCTTGGGGATCTACTACAATCTGGTTGTAGCCTGAGAAGCCATCCAGAAAGCAGTAATAGTCATGACCTGCTAGTATTTCTAGCATTTGGTCTATGAATGGTAAAGGAAAATGATCCTTTCTGGTGGCTGTATTGAGTCTTCTGTAGTCAATACACATGTGCCACCCTGTAACTGTTCTTGTAGGAACCAGTTCATTTTTTTATTATGAACCACTGTCATGCCTCCCTTTTGGGGTATAACTTGGACAGGGCTCACCCAGTGGCTATCAAAAATAGGATAAATAATTCCAGCCTTTAGTAAGTTAGTGACCTCTTTCTGCACCACCTCCTTCATGGCTGGATTCAGCCGCCTTTGTAGTTGAACCACTGGTTTGGCATTATCCTTCAGTAGGATCTTGTGCATGCATCTGGCTGGGCTAATGCCCTTGAGATCACTAATGGACCACCCAAGAGCTGTCTTGTGTGTCCTTAGCACTTGAATTAGTGCTTTCTCTTCATGTGGCTTTAAGGCAGAGCTTATGATTACAGGAAAAGTTTTACCTTCTCCCAAAAAGCATATTTTAGGGATGGTGGTAGTGGTTTGAGCTCGTGTTTAGGAGGTTTTTCCTCTTTCTGAGGAAATTTCAGAGGTTCTTTTATTTCCTCTGGTTCCTCCAGATCAAGCTGAACATCTTTAAAGATATTCTCTAGCTCTGATTCGAGACTCTCAGCCATACTGATCTCCTGAACCAGGGAGTCAATAATATCAACACGCATGCAGTCTTTTGATGTGTCTGGGTGCTTCATTGCGTCAATAGCATTCAGCCTAAACTCATCCTCATTGACTCTCAGGGTTACTTCCCCTTTTTGGATGTCAATGAGGGTTCGTCCAGTTGCTAGGAAAGGTCTTCCTAGAATGAGGGTTGCACTCTTGTGCTCCTCCATTTCCAGCACTACAAAGTCAGTGGGAAAGGCAAATGAACTGTGACAATCATATCCTCAATTACGCCTGATGGGTATTTAATGGAGCCATCAGCAAGTTGAAGACATATACTGGTTGGTTTGACCTTTTCAGTCAAGCCAAGCTTTCTGATAGTGGATGCAGGGATTAGGTTGATACTTGCCCCAAGATCACATAGAGCTGCCTTGGTGTAACAACCCTAGTTTTTGAAAATCAAATAATTAGTTATTTGTGATTTATTTTAAGAAAATTATTTTGCTAAAGGTAATTAAATAGAGTTTCGTGATAATTGAAGTTTAAATTAATTAGAATGTTATATAAACTTTATTAGATATTTGGTATAATTGAAATTATAATTTTAGTAATTGAAAAATAAGAAAGAATTGTACTGTTCAATTTAAGTAATTTTTAATGAATTATGTTCTATTTTATTAATTTGTATTCTTAGAGATTAATTTATTAGAAGTGATTTGTTTGATTTTTATAAATACTTTAAGTTTACGGCAAATAATATTTATGTACAATCTTTATTATAAATAGTTATTTTATAATTTGAAATTAAAATTCTGACGATAGAAAAATAATAGAAATTTATATGATTTAATTTAGAAAATTGATATTTGAATTTAAATTGTACTTTACAAAATGTAGTTAACTTGTTCGTTTTATAATTTTAATTAGAAATAATTAATTGAACTTAGTAATATGTAAATAAATAATGTTCCTAAATATTTTTAATAGAGTATATTTGGTTTTAAAATTACTCTATCCTCCAATTTGATCAAAATATCTATTAATATCTATCCATATTCTTTTATAAAATCCCTAATTTCTAACCCTAGTTTCTAAATGGAATCAGAAACCCTAATTCCCAAATTAATTGAGAAACCATAACCCTAATTTCCCCCTCATTTCCCCAGCCTCTGAACGCAGCCCCCACCCCCTTTCTTCCTAAACCTAACGCTAAAACGGAATCAAACAAGGAGAGAGGGGAAATCAGAGTGTGATCCAAGCAGCCACCATTCAATCGCCATAGCCGCCACTGGGGGTCCTTCGCCGTCACCGTCGTCACCATCCACGCGAGCTGCAATGCTACAAAGTCCAGCCATCGTGACCTCCGTGGAGCCTGCGTCACTATCGCCTTGGCTGCTCCCACCGCCGCTGGATTCGTCCCGCGCATCATCGTTTGAGGAGCCACCGCCGTCCTTGTTCATTGTCTCCCTTAGAGTCATCGCCATCGAGGGCCAGTAGAGAGAGAAACGCGAGAGTCAGGGTCACCACTGAGAAGAGACGAAGCTGTGTTCCACGCCGCCGTCGCCACCGATCCACAGCCACCACCACGAGGGCTCCACCGCCGTGAAAGAAGTCCGCCGCTGTTACCAAAGTCTCTGCTGCCGTGGATACCACCATTGGAGTCGCTCGGAACCAATGTTGGAGCTGCCCTTGATGATTCTGATGTTGCTACGTTGGTTCCGAGTTGTCTGTTGCTGTTGTCGCCGATATGGCCATTGGAGAACCACCGATGGAGCTCGCTAGAACTGCTCGGAGGTTTCCGTTACTCGTTCTGATTCTGCCCTATTTTGGGAATGTTGCTGCTGCCACTTGAATCATGAACCGAAAAAGAGAGGAGGCCATTTTCTGTTGTCGCTTTTGCTTCCATGGAAACTGGTGCTAGAAATTGCTAACAGAGCTACTTTGTGTGATAATTTCTGCGAGTTTCAACACTGAGGTAGGTGATTTATTTTAAAATTAACAGTTTTAACTTATGAATGCCAATGAGGTTTACTGAGTAATTACAAATAATTTATTAATAAGATTAATTGATAGGAATAAGCTTGGTTTGAGGTTGTGAAATTTGGATTAAGTTGGGTACTGAAATGATATTCTGGTGTTTCAATTAGTTTATTGAGTTTAGGTTATGGCTGAGAATGTCACTGGGTTTTGTTATTGTGAGTAATTGATTTGACAAGGTTAATTTTTGTTAATGCTGTGACTGATATTAGTTTTCTGATTTTGATGTAATTATGCTAAATTGGTTGAGTTGTGGTTATATTCTAATTATTGAAAATAAGTGCTTGCTGTTGATTTTAGTTACATGATGTACCGGAATGGCTGTGAAATTGACTTGTGACTGGCTGAAATTTGATTTGGTGGTTATTGAAGGATTAGAACTTAAACGATTAAACTGTCTTGAGAACCTGATTTTCTAAAATAATATAGTAACCTTAAGAGTATATAAATAATTCTGTGATGGCTGGACTAATTTTCTATGTCATGATTTATTGATCCTGGCTATGGCTGTGAATTGTGACTGTTTTTATGGTTGTTATGACAATGATCAGTGGTTTGATTACTTTACTTAATTCTGATTAGTTGGGCTAGCTGGGCTAGCTATAAGTACGTTATGTTTATGCTTTGATTATAGTAATGTATGAATTGAGGATTGCTTGGTAAACGTTTGCTGGAGATTCTGATTTTGCTTGTTGGCAGTACATTGGATGTTGAATTGATTTTTGATAAGCTAGGTTTGAACTTGTGAATTGTAAAAAGATCATAAATCGATTTTTAAATTAATTCCTTAAAATCTAAATTGTAAATGCAATTATTTTAAAAGTATAAAGATAATTTGTAATAATTGGAAACTATATGAAGCTAAACTCTTGGGTGAACATAATAGTTGATTATAGGAGAACCAAGATTTTGTGAATAATATATATTTTGGTGTGTTTTGGCGTCAATGTTGCTAAAATTCTGGTTAAGTTGGGTGACAATGTGTTTGGATATTTGGGAATGAAGAACTGTTAGTCTTTTGGTTAACATAATTTATGAATTGATGAGTTTGAAGTTGGATTGATGGATTGTGTGGGAATTGCGAATTGTGGATTTTATGATTGATTGAGAACCTTTTATTTGATATTTGTTGAGAAAGAGGGAACCCGTAAGGGTGGCTAAGTCCGAGTTCTAGGGGAGGTGCTATTGAAATTTTATAAAATCTGAGGCTTTGTCTGAAATATTATCTTAAAAGATTTGGATTTGGAAAATTATATTATTTGATTCTGATTTACTAAGAAAAGAAATGAATTACGTTTTTCAGTTTTATTCATTGAGAAAAAATATTATGTTTAAGCTTGATTTATTACGAAAAGGATTCCGTTTTGAGTTTATTTATTAAGAATAGAAAAAAAATTATGTTTTGAGTTTGATTTAATATGAAAATAATTATGTTTTAAGCTTGAAATAAAGGATTACATTTTAGAAGTTTGATGAATTTATAACATTTGAATTTGAATAGTAAAGAGAGAGATGATTTTTGAGTCTTTTGGGAAGTTAGTAAACTTGGAAGAGTTTTATTTGATTAATTTTAATGAGAGGATTATATTTCAAAAAGAATTTAGTGAATTTAAAATATATGATTTACTTAAGTCTTTTGAAGAGGGTTAAAAAAATAGTTCTAAAGTTAGTTTTGAATTAAGATTACTAAAGTAGAAATTATGAAATGATTTAATGGTTATGATTTTTATGAGCGAATGCCGGAGGGAAAATAAGAAAAAGTTTAAGGAAAAATTTAAAAGGACAAAGAGGAGAGAATAATTAGAGCAGAATAAAGAGACAAAGAGAAGACAATAATCAGAGCAGAGTAAAGAAAAGAGTAAAGAGTAATATGATAAAGAGTTACTGAACAAGCGTGTAAAACTGATAATTGGTTAAATTCGGGAAGTACCCAGGAACTAAATGATCATTGATCTCGGGGAAACCTATAAATTGTTATTTGTGGGAAAAATCCACGGACTGATAATCATTGATCATGGGAATAACCCATGAATTGTTGTATGTTGATCTCGAGTATAACCCATGAACTGAAGATCATTGTTTGCTGTGTATTGATCTCGGGTATAACCCACGAACTGAAGATCGCTATGTTATTGTGTATTGATATCGGGGAATAACCCACAGACTGAAGATCTCTGTTTTGTTTGTGAAATGATCTCGGGGATGCCCACGAACTGAGGATCACTGTTTCTCCTTGTGCGTATATTATGGGGTCGGGCTTTGCGCCGACTGCCGGTAGTCACGAAGGAGTGGTATTCTTACCACCGACACATATGCACTAAGGACACAAAGGGAAGCCATATCTGGGACTTGTTTCTAGGTAATGTTGGGCTGCAGGGTGTAAACCGACACGTGAGCTCATGGCCTGCTTAGGACAGACATGCATCATATTGGTTGTGCATTTACATTTGGTTGTGTTTGCCTGTAATACTTCTCTGTGATTGTGTTGTTTGTCTTATTGTGATTTGTTTGTATGTTGAATTGAGTTTCTTACTTGTGCTAGTAGTTTGTGAATGGATAGAGATGATTAATATCTGTTGTTATGACTAAGAATCAATTATGTTGCTGAAAGATATTTAATATGCAAGTTTTGCGATTGAGATCTATTTTGGGTTTAGAAATTTAAAGAAAGTAATTATTTATCTAAAGTAAGATTAAAAAGTATTTCAAAGGGGTTTGACAAAGTTAATTATTTGCATGTTAATCATTACTTTTGTGGCATTCCCATTCCTTACTGAGAACGTGTGGTTTGTTCTCACCCCAAAATCTTTCCCCCTTTCAGTAACACAGGTTCGAAGACTTAGTTTGAAGCTGCGGACGATTGTTGGACTATATTTACGAGTTAAATGCATGAGTTAATTTGCTTCTATAGAGTTCCCTCGCACTTATTGCTTAAGATTTTTTTATACAGAGGGATAAGGTTTGTATCTGAGTTTTATTTGAAATCTTTTGTGTGTCAGATATTATTATTAATAATTATGTGATTATTATTAATTTGAAATGTTTGATATATGATTTTGATAATCAAGAACAAAATTTTCTGGAATTTTCTTAAAAACTAAAACGCAATATCAAACTAAAGGCTCAATAGTAAATAGTTAATAAAGGAAAGCAGGTTAGTAACGCCTTACTTTCGGTACAATCATGACGTTCTAGAAGTTGGATCATTACACTTAGTGCAGGTACCCTCTAATGTGCATGGTATCATAAAACTTCCAGGATCATTAAGCTTCTCTAGTAGGCTCTTCAAAATGATTGCACTGCTTTCTTCAGTGAGAAAAACCTTTTTAGTTTCTCTCCAATCCTTCTTATGACTTAAGATCTCTTTCATGAACTTAGCATAAGAGGGTATTTGCTCAAGTGCCTCTGCAAACGGAATATTGATTTCAAGAGTCCTGAGATAATCTGCAAAACGGGCAAATTGTTTATCCTGTTCCGCTTGGCGGAGTTTCTAAGGATAAGGTATTTTGGCTTTGTATTCTTCAACCTTGGTTTTTGCAGGTTTATTTCCTGCAGAGGTAGGTTGAGAAGCCTTCTTGAGGGAGTTATTATCAGCACTTGCAAGTGTCTGACCCCTCATAGGCGTTTGAACATCAGGATTGGGGGCTGGATTGGTGTTTAACGCCAAATTTCCTCCCTTTTCTGGCATTTGAACGCCAGAACTGAACATAGATTGGGCATTTAGCGCCAAATTTTCTCCCTTTTCTGGTGTTTGAATTCCAGAAATGGGCATCCACTGGGCGTTTAACGCCAGTTTTTCACCCTTTTATGGTGTTTGAATGCCAGAATCATTCCTCTCTAGGCTCTACTGTCCTCAAAGGGATTTTGGGAAGCAATCTGCTCATCCTCTATTATTTGTTCTTTTCTTGGCTTTTTACTGCTTTGAGTTGAGGTATTCAATGTTTTTCCACTCCTTAATTGAACTTCTTGACACTCTTCTGTTATCTGTTTTGATAACTGCTGTCTTGTCTTGTCAAGTTGTGCTTCCATGTTCCTGTTAGCATCCTTAATGTCCTGTAGCATCTCTTTAAATTCTGTCAACTGTTCTGTTAGATAACATAAATGCTGATTGATTTCAGCAACTTGTTCTAGAGGACTAAGTTCAGTGGACACTGCCTTAGCCTCTTCTTTTATGGAGGACTCGCTACTTAAGTACATATGCTGATTTCTAGCAACTGTATCAATGAGCTATTGAGCCTCTTCAATTATTTTTTTCATGTGTATAGATCCACCAGCTGACTGGTCTAGAGATATCTGAGCTTTTGCTGTAAGCCCATAGTAGAAGATGTCTAACTGCACCCATTCTGAAAATATATCAGAGGGGCATTTTCTTAACATCTCTCTGTACCTCTCCCAAGCATTGTAAAGGGATTTATTATCCTCTTGTTTAAAGCCTTGGATGTCCAGCCTTAGCTGTGTCATCCTCTTAGGAGGGAAATATTGATTTAGGAATTTGTCTGACAACTATTTCCATGTTCTTATGCTAGCTTTAGGTTGGTTATTTAACCACCTCTTAGCTTGGTCTTTTATAGCAAATGGAAACAGTAATAATCTGTAGACATCCTGATCTACTTCCTTATCATGTACCGTGTCAGCAATTTGTAAGAACTATGCCAGAAACTCAGTAGGTTCTTCATGTGGAAGACCGGAATACTGGCAATTTTGCTGCACCATGATAATGAGCTGACGATTTAACTCAAAACTACTGACTCCAATGGAGGGTATACAGATACTACTCCTATATGAAGCAGAAGTGGGGTTAACATATGATCCCAGAGTCCTTCTGGACTGTTCATTTTCACTTAGGTCCATGATGGAGAAAGGGAGATGATGTGGATTTGTGTTATTTATTTTATTATATTTATTTATTAAATTTTTTTCGAAAAAATAAAATAAAATAAAAAAACTAAAAGTAATAAAAAAAGATTTGAAAATATTTTATGAAGATTTTCGAAAAAGTGAGGAAAGAGAAAGTGGTTAGGATGTTTTTGAAAAAGATATGATTTTAAAAATCTTAAAAGGATATGATTTGAAAAATTTTGACCAAGTCAACCCAAGGGATTCGAAAATTATGAGAAATTAAAGGAAAATATTTTTTTTAAATTTTATTATGAAAGAGAAAAACACACAAAAGACACAAGACTTAAAATTTTTAAATCCAATACTCCTTGTTTTCGAAAATTTTGAAGGAAAATCACCATGGCACACCAAACTTAAAAATTTTAAGATCAAGACACAAAGAAGACTCATGAACACTTTGAAGACTCACAAGAACAACAAGAACAAAAAGAAAGAACACCAAACTTAAAATTTTTAGAAAACCAAAATAAAATTTTCGAAAACTAAAGAAAAATTAACAGGGGAACATCAAACTTAAAATTTGGCACAGTATTTAATCAAAGAAAAATTATTTTTAAAAAGATTTTAGAAAGGAAGACTCAAAGGGGCAATTATTCCCAAGAAAATAGACACATTCAACAAATGCAAGGATTGAACAGATAGAAACTAATTCTTAGATGATAAAAACACAAAGGACACCAAAACATGCAACTAGACTCAATGAGAAACTAACAGTTAATAAATAAAAGAATATTATTTTTGAAGAAAAAAATTTTTGAAAAGAAAGTAAAAGAATCTAAATCAAAAAGACAAATTTTTCCTAATCTAAGTAACAAAATAAACCATCAGTTGTTCAAACTCGAACAATCCCCGGCAACAGCGCCTTGGCGCACGAAAATTACACTCACACTATGTACTTCCGCACAACTAACCAGCAAGTGCACTGGGTCATCCAAGTAATATCTTACGTGAGTAAGGGTCGATCCCACGGAGATTTCCGGCTTGAAGCAAGCTATGGTTATCTTATTATTCTTAGTCAGGATATCAATAGTGGTTCTTAGTTTTAATTGTGAAAAGTAAAAGAGCATGGATTAAATGATACTTGTTAATGGAGAACAAGTTGAGGTTTTGGAGATGCTCTGTCTTTTGAATTTCTGCTTTCCTACTGTCTTCTTCCTCACGCACGCATGTCTCCTTCCATGGCAAGCTGTATGTTGGTGGATCACCGTTGTCAATGGCTACCAGTTGTCCTCTCAGTGAAAAGGGTCCATGTACATGGCTAATCATCTGTTGGTTCTCACTAATGTTGGAATAGGATCCATTGATCCTTTTGCGTCTGTCACCACGCCCAACATTCATGAGTTTGAAGCTCGTCACAGTCACCCCTTCTCGGATCCTACTTGGAATACCACATACAAGGTTTAGACTTTCCGGATCTCAGGAATGCTGCCAATTGATTCTAGCTTATACTCAACTAGTGACCTAGGTTTACAGAAAATGAGTAAACTAAGATAGATAGTGCAGAAATCCACTTCTGGGGCCCACTTGGTGTGTGCTGGGGCTGAGCATTGAAGCTTTCATGTGCATATGCTATTCTTGGAATTAAATGCTAGTTTGTAACCTGTTTTTGGTGTTTAACTCTGGTTTGTAACTTGTTTCTGGCGTTTAACGCCAGAATAGGACAGAAAGCTGATGTTGAACACCAGTTTTCATCATCTAAACTTGGACAAAGTATGGACTATTATATATTTTTGGAAAGCCCTGGATGTCTACTTTCCAACGCAGGTGAGAGTGCACCATTTGAACTTTTGTAGCTCCAAAAATTCTATTTCGAGTGCAGGGAGGTCAGAATCCAACAATATCTGCAGTCCTTTTTCAGCCTCTAAATCAGATTTTTGCTTAGGTCCCTCAATTTCAACCAGAAAATACCTGAAATCACAAAAAATCATACAAACTCATAGTAAAGTCTAGAAATGTGATTTTTGCATAAAAACTAATAAAAATGTACTAAAAAGTAGCTAATTCCTACTAAAAACTATATGAAAACACCTCCAAAAAGCATATAAAATATTCGCTCATTAAGAAGCTAGCAGCTAACTGGAAAGGACCATAGCAAGTTGTTCAGAGGTATTAGGGAAAGGTCACCACAAAGTTCCCGAACTCGAAGGGAGAGAGCTACCAATGTCATGGCATGCCTGCAATCTAAAAAGGGCGCCAGGCCGAAGATCTAAAAGATTGCCCGATCACGACAGGTCAGTAAGGTGGAAACCAAATTCACCGCCCGATCATGACAAAGCTACAGGTCGGCAAGGTGAAACCAAATTCACCGCCCGATCATGACAAAGCTACAGGTCGGCAAGGTGAAACCAAATTCACCGCCCGATCACAACAAAGCTATAGGTTGGCAAGATGAAAACCAAATTCATCGTCCGATTACGACAAGGTCGGCAATATGAAAACCAAATTCACCGCCCGATCAATCCTACAAAAGTTATAAAAAGTAATCCATAGCTGAGGCCTGGCCAACACTGACTAAAAATGGATTACTAGAAATAACTTAGAACGGACCGACATGAAGAAGTCGGACCAATCGACCAAAGCAACAAAAAGTTATAAAAAGTAATCCATAGAAAGAGGCCTAACGAGGTCTGAGAAAAAATGGAATGCTAAAAATAACTTAGGATGGACCAACATGAAGAGGTCGGACCAACCAGCCAAAGCGAAAAAAAGTTATAAAAAGTAATCCATAGCAAGAGGCCTGGCCAGCCCTGACTAAAAATGGATTACTAGAAATAACTAAGAAGGGACCGACATGAAGAAGTCTGCCCAAGCCGATCAAAAGTTACAAAGTTATAAAAAGTAATCCAAAGCTGAGGCCTGGCCAGCCCTGACTAAGAATGGATCACTAAAAATAACTCGAGAAGGATCGACAAGAGAAGTCAGACCAATGAAGGGCGTGCACTAAAAGGGACACAACTTTGCCCAAAAGGCCATGACTCCACGACAAAGATATCAAAATTTTTCAGACTGACCAAAAAGTGTTCTACAAGAACACTAAAAAGTCGTCGGACAAGTTAGCCCCAAGGACCACCTCGAACAAGCAGAAAGTGGACAAAACTAGAAGTGATCAAAAGAGGTCGGACAACAAAGTACCAACACTCTACAAAGATCCACGAAAAGGCACTACAACAAATTTGGACTGAGGCAACCCTTTAAAAACGTTACCTATAATACGAAAAAGTGTTGCCTTTGATCAATGGCAACACTTTCCGACAAAACGCAACGCTTTTTGGGGGGTTGGCTATACGGCCGTTACCTTTAGTCTAAGGAAACTCTTTTATGTATCAAAGGGAACCTTTTTTATGGTAACCTTCAAAAAACGTTGCCTTTTCTACAAAAAAAAGCAACTTTACGAAAGGGTTGCCTTAGAGCACCCAAAGACAACGCTTTAGATAAGACTTTATGTCAACACTTTTTATGAGTTGTATTTTCTAATACATAAAGCAACACTTGTCCAGATTTTTTTAAGTTGCCTTTTCATATACCTAAAGCAACACTTGTCTAGATTTTTTTAAGCCACCTTTTTATAGACCTAAAGCAACACTTATCTAAGTTTATTTATAGTTGTCTTTTTCTAATACCTAAAGCAACACCTTATTGAGTTTTTCTTAGGTTCTCTTTTTTTATATCTAAAGCAATATATTTTTAACTTTATTATATTTATATAAAATTTAAAGGAACAATATTTAAATATTTAAATTCAATTTAATCAATATAAGAAGAGAATGAGCTAATAAAAATATATTGCATATATATAGAAAGGTCTTCCAAGTACCAATTAACATACTTGCTAAGTTACAATGTCAAATAAATGATAAACATAAGTAAACAAAATACATGTTTTTCTCATGATGAAATTGAACAAAAAAGAAACTAATTTTTCCATTTGAAACCAAAAAGACTTTGTGCTTCACCATTGTGCCAAGAGTCGCTTTTATCTCTTTAGAAAACTTCATCCAGCCATAAGAAAGTTGCAGTCAAATCTAAATGGACAAAAAAATATAGTCAAAACATTAGCTTAACAATAACATGTGTATTCAAGTGTTACAACAATAGTTGCAACTAAAACAACAACCACGACAGCCATAAGACAGCCACCATGACAGCCATTAAACAGCCATAAAATAGCAATCACGACAGCCACAATACAACCATAAGTAGCAAATAAACCAGCAACCATGACAGCCATAAAACAGCCATAAAACAACAAATAAAACAACAACCAAAACAACCATAAAATAGCAACTAAAACAAGAAAATTATCGACTAACTTACAATAAATTATGGTTCAAAGTGTTTCTTCTTGATTCTTGTCTTGTATCGCTTCCATGCTCCTTGAACACCCGTCATCACCCATAGCTTTGAGGATTTTGGAAGAATGAACTTTGACTACAAACACATCGATTTCATCATATCATATGAATAAAAAGATTATAAACATATGGCATAAACATAAAAATAAATAGAACATACATTAATATACTTCCATATGCGTTTTTTGATTTGCCTAGGCACAGCTTTCCAATTAGTGTACATCAAGGTAATGAAATCACTATTCCTTCCCATTATTCCAATAAAATTGGTTAATTCCTTCACTCTCTGAGGAGTTGGCCCCACGGCTACTCCACGATCAAAAGTCACTTCCTCCCTTTCTTTCCAAGTTCTTGCATAAATCTTTAGGCATCTTGTTTTTCCACGAGTCTTTTTAACCTTTG
This sequence comes from Arachis hypogaea, assembly GCF_003086295.3. NCBI lineage: Eukaryota > Viridiplantae > Streptophyta > Magnoliopsida > Fabales > Fabaceae > Arachis > Arachis hypogaea. Next base: position 91,571,448 of record NC_092038.1, on the reverse strand, counting down.
GTGTTTCTAAATTAAAAAATTGAGAAATAGTACAAATTAAAACAATAAAATAGCCACTATTCATATAGAAAGGGATAGCTGTGAATCATATAGAAGTCTTTCCAAATTAAACAAGTATATGCATATGTCACTAACCAATTGAATTAAGATCGAAAGTTTTCTAGTAAGATCAAGAGAAACGAAAGAAGAAGAAGAATGAAAACTATAATTGATCCATCAAATTACAACAGAGCTCCCTAACCAAATGAAAGGGGTTTAGTTGTTCATAACTCTAGAAATGAAAAATAGCAGAAAAGAAGAATCCATCTAAAAGTGCAGAAAAGTAAAGCTATAGAGAGTAGTTCCCAAAAGTGCCAAGCTTCTCTATAGTTTAAAATACTCCTATATATACTACTCCTCTTGATCTTCTAGTGCGTTCTTCAAGTCTTGGATGTGGGCTCTGGATATTGAGTTGAAGTAGTTCTCATCTTTAGTGGGCCCAACTTGCATAGAAATATGAATTAGGCTTGGGTATTTAGTAAGATTTAACGTTGAGTGCCATTGTGGGTTCGAGAACGTTAGTGGCGTTCACTTTTTCCACTAATGTTCCACCTTCATGTATCCACGTTAAATCCAACGTTAGTGGTCTTAACGTGACCACTAATGTTGCCTTCTCAATTTTTGGCCAACGTTATTGGGACTCACTTTTCCCAATAACGTTGGCTTGTACCCCTTCGTGAACGTTAGTGGGAATCACTTTTCCCATTAATGTTGCTTGATGCCTTTTGTTCCTACGTTAGAGTTCACGTTAGTGTAGCTAATGTGACTCTTAACGTAGGTGTGTTTCACCTTCGAGAGCGTTAGTGACACTCACCTTTGTCACTAACGCTCCAAATGCCAAATTCTCTATATTGGAACTCACGTTAACTAAGTTAACGTGGCTCGTGATGCCATCTTCCAACGTTAGTGACAAAAGTGAGTGTCACTAATGTTGGCTCTTT